>NC_134575.1:64941115-65250073 GCF_050947875.1 Dermacentor variabilis | reverse complement strand
ATGTGGTGCCCAAGAAGACCTGTGACTGGCGCCCCTTCGGTGATTACCATGCTCTAAACAAGGCCACTGTCCCGTACCGATACCCAATACCTCACATTCAGGACTTTATGGGGGCACTGTACGACTGCACCAACTTTTGCAAGGTCGACCTGGTCAAAGCCTACCACCAGATTTGTTGTGGAACCCTCAGATATTACCAAGATCGCTATGACAACACCGTTCGGCCTGTCCCAATATCTGCGCATGCCTTTCTGTCTTGATCATGCGGCCCAGACCTTTCCGCGTTCGGTTGACCAACAATTAAGTGGCTTGACATGTTGCTTTGCCTATCTTGATGACATTCTCGTCTACAGCACCAACGTCGAAGCTTACAAGCTCCATCTACGTGAACTGCTCGCAAGACTAAGCAAGTTTGGTGTTGTCGTTAGTGCCCAGAAAAGCAAGTTCGGCATTACGGAGTTCGATTTCCTCGGCTTTCGTGTAAACGACCACGGTATTCGTCCACTCCCGACCCGCATCACAGCCATCCGTGAGTTTCTTCGGCCATCCACTACCAGGCAACTGCGCGAATTTCATGACCTCGCCAACTATTACCACTGGTTTATTCCTCGCTTCGCCAATATACTGCAGCCTGTATACAAACTTGTATCTGGCATCAAGACACTGAATGCTCTCGTGGCCTGGAACGATACCGCTGATGGCGCATCATCAAAGAAGCCATTGCTAACGCGACGCTCCTCGTCCAGCCCAAGTGGGACGCGCCAACATCTGTCATGGTTGACCAATAGGACACCGCTGTCGGCAAATTCTTGCAGCAGTTCGTTGCTGGTAGTTCCAGCCGATGGCCTTCTTTTCCAAGAAGCTTGCGCCCACTGAGCGCCGCTACAGCACGTTTGGCAGAGAGCTGCTCGCTATGTATTAGGCTGGGAAGCAGTTTCGACATTTTCTCGAGGGACACTCCTTTCATGTCCTTACTAACATAAAGCACTGATTTCCGCCCTAGCGTCCAGCAGAACATCCTACATCCACCGCGAAATGGGACAGCTCGCCTACATTTCTGATTACACCAGCGAGATTCGGCACGTCAGCGGGAAATTGAATGCCACTGCCACGCATTTTCTCGCGCCGCCATTCATGCAACGGACCATGGCCGACCAGTCATCGACTTCACGACCATGGCTACTGCACTGAGTGTCGACACGTAGCTCTAGCTGCTTCGGAAGAGCGGTACCTCTCTGGTGTTTAAAGATATCTTGCTTCCTCACTGCGACGTGCCCCTGGTTGGTGATACGTCACAGGTCGTCCTCGTCCTTACGTGCCTCGCCTATACTGCCTTCGATGCCCTCCATTACTTGGCTAATCCTGGCGTTCGCGCAACAAGGCGCCTCGTCACTTCTCCTTATGCGTAGCCCAGTATATGAACGGAGACATCCGTCTCTAGTCATACGCACGCCATCTGCCAACAGTGTAAAGTGCATCGCCACTGATATCATCGACCTGTCAGGTGTGAGAGACATTTAGGCGTACGTTCCATTGACAAGATGATTTGCCTCTACCCAGAAAGGTTGTTAGTGTAAGCCTGGACTTGTGAAGCGGGACAAACGTTCATGCGGGCGTCACCATGTCAATATAATTGCCCTCTTCTCCAAAACAGCGTCATCACTTTTTATTTTGCGAGCTGAGACAAAATGAAGGACGAAGGAAAGACAAACCGAAGGGCAGGAGGTCAACCACTAGAGAACCCACTTACAGAGACTCCAGAAGAAGACGTCGACAACCACAAGACCGCAAGCGGGTCTTTAAAGCCGTCCTGTCCCCCGAGTTAATCAGAACTGCTGGAGACTCGGATGACAGTCACAGCCATGTACCAATGAAGTGAATACAATCTTTTCTAATTTATTTCATCGTCACGATGCCGGCCTTCATCGTCGTTTCCTCATTCTTACGGTGAGGACCCATCTCACCCAGTCGAGAACGTTTCGCCGCACTGCGACTCCTCTTGGCACATTCCCGTCCCCGGACGCCCGCTTCAGCCCTCTGCACGTCGGTATTGTTGACCCCCATCGTTTCTCCGGGAACCATCGCTACTTGTTACGCTACATATATAGGTTCACCAGATGTCCTTTCTAAGTGTCTCTCTAACATCTAACAGATGGCCTTTCTTAGTGTCTTACTAACATCTTTCTAACAGATGGCCTTTGTGAGTGTCATTCTCACATCTTTCTAACAGATGGCTTTTCCGAGTGTCTTTCTCCAATCTTTCTAACAGATGGCCTTTCTGAGTGTCTTTCTAACATATTTCTAACAGATGGTCTTTCTGAGTGTCTTTCTAACATATTTCTAACAAATGGCCTTTCGGAGTGTCTTTATGATATCTTTATATTCGGTGGCTTTCTGACTGCCTTTCTAGCATCTTTCTAAGAGATGACCTTTCTGAGTGTCTTTCTAACATCTTTCTAACAGATGGGCTTTCCGAGTGTTTTTATAACATGCTTCCAACAGATGGCCTTTCCAAGGGTCTTTCTAGCATCATTCTAAGGGATGACCTTTCTGAGTGCCTTTCTAACATCTTCCAGATAAATTTGAGGCCTGTGCGTCATTTGACATTACGTCTGCTACGCCGCTATACATTGGTCGCTTGTTCACGCGCCTCACGCCGGCGGTCTGGTTCACGCTAGCGCGAGAACAGGAAAATAAAGAGATATATTGTAGTTCGTATTATACAGAAATCAGCAGCATATAGGCACGTTATAAAGAAGAGCAATTAAGTTTTTGTATTCGGATGTTAGACTGACGCTTCGTGAAGCCTGAAGGCTTTAATAAATTTACACTCTTTTTAGATGAACTACTAAATCTAAACCTTATTCTAGGCATTTCAGCATTTTCCTTCAGCATTTCTTACCTTGATTTGTTTATATCGATGAACTGCGTGTTAAAACTTTTCATAAATGTGTAAATAGCAGACAATATATGCCGAACAACCATATACTGCACACAAATACTGGGGATCCATGTGTGCTCTTAAAAGCAAGATGCATCACTTTCTGTAATGGTATTACTGATCCCATCATTGTAGAATACACAAAAACCTGAATAAATAGAGGAAATTGAAAAGTCCCGTGAGGCGATACACTCCGGGCATGGTAAATAATTCATTTTTATTACCCGTAAAAACGACACCTGCCTGATTATCTTTTAATAATTAACAAACTGACGACACTTCTGGATACAAGAATATGTCCCTCACTGCGTTCGAATCAGCTAGATTGAGTGCAGTTTAATATATTAAACTGTACAATGTGCATGCAATAACTATCAAATGTCCATTGTAATGAGCTTCATCCTAAGGATAATCAATTATTGTAGGTACACAAACAGGGCACCGCAGGGACATTGTCACTTCCTCGCCTAGTACCATCGCTGTTCCTGGTTCTGTCCAGAATACGGTGTGCACACAACTGCGAATACGTAGAATACGTAGGTGACTGCAGGGGTAATCATAATAACAAACTTCTGTCCACCGTTCGCTACTGACACGTTCGCAAACCAACATGTGGCAGGAAAAAGCCCCTGAAGCCACATGCTTATAAACATGCTTTTAAATGATGACAGCAAAGCTCATACGTGCAGTAAAGTATTAATACAAACAGAAGTAAAAACGGTCATACCTTCATCCAATCAGCCTGCACAAGTTGTGTCGCTGGAAGAGCGCGTATCGGCTTGCACTGCATGTTTTCTTGCTTTTAAAAGGCGCACACTTCCACGTTTTCACCTCTGTAGTAATTTCAGGAACATATCTGCCCTGAACACTTGCTTCGAAGTACCGTGCATTAATCTTCCGCTGCATATTACAAAACATTCCGCGCAAACCAAAATGGACGCGTTTTCAACGAATGCGGCGCGGCCGCAGCGGCGGCGTCCGGAGGCTGCCATGTTCTCGGCCGGCGTACTATTACAGGGTCGTATAGTGACACGCAGGCGTGATCATCTGTCCAGAAGGTATAGATGTCTGGCGCGGAGTCATAAGTTGACTTTTTGATAGGATGTGGAATTCGGTACCCCGAAAATGATGAAAAATGTACGCATGCCAAGGACGTGTAGGACAACGTGCCAGCATCCGACGTAGCATGACGTACTGCCGTCGGCGTAGGATGATAGATCAGTGGAGCGATGGCTGCCCGACAGCTGAAGAAGCTCGTCCTTATGCTGGTGACTCGCTGGCCGAGCTGCCCGTGATTAGCGTCGCAGAGTGAGTGGCGTGATGGCAATGTTGGCGTTGCCATAAGCATTTGTTGTCATTGTTCTTGCAGTTGTTCCGCCTCCTGTCACTCGCTCTCCGCCAGCTCCACCACCTCCAGGTGAGTACAGAAATGAGCACTCTAAAAGAACTAACGAGGCCTATACAGCCAACAGAATAGAGAACGCAGTGTTTGAAAATTTGCGCAATTTCATATACAACACTTGGAAATGACGAGCCAGAGCGGAACGAATGTACATGCACCTAAATTCGCGGTCACTTTTTTCACACCTGTAATGCTCACATTCCGCATATTCAGTCACCGAAGTCCGCTATCTCATCGACAATGGCGCCGAGATTCGCGTCCTTCCTCGCATGTTGTGCTGAGCGCTGCCATCTTCCCAACTCTCCTCCTCTGACGGCGTTCAGTGGATCGACAATCCAGACCTACGGACAAAAGTGTGTGACCCTCGACATCGGCCTGAGACGTACCTTTCGCTGGATCGTTGTCATCGCGGCCATGCGTTAGCCCATAATCGGAACGGGTTTTCTTTGGGAATAGAATGTCGTGGACCAGGTGTGGGACAGACGCATCTTGGACCCGGGGTCGAGCGTAACCTTTCAAGGAGTTTCCTGCCGCATCCACCACTTCTGCTTCTCCAGGCGCACATAGCCGTTCGCGATCCTTGGTCAGCTGTTCTTGCCGAGTTTCCGGAAGTCTTACGACCGTCCGCCTTTCCGCCCTCTGTCGCTCACAGCGTGACATCATACCGTCACGACTGACTCTCTCGTGTTTGCTCGGGCTCGTCGCCTCGCGCCGGATCGCCTAGCTGTCACCGAAAAGGGGTCGGACCACATGCTTGACCTTGGCTTCATATGTGCATTTTTCAGTCCTTGCACCTCGCCACTATATGTGGTGCCCAAGAAGACCTGTGACTGGCGCCCCTTCGGTGATTACCATGCTCTAAACAAGGCCACTGTCCCGTACCGATACCCAATACCTCACATTCAGGACTTTATGGGGGCACTGTACGACTGCACCAACTTTTGCAAGATCGACCTGGTGAAAACCTACGACCAGATTCCTGTGGAACCCTGAGATATTACCAAGATCGCTATCACAACACCCTTGAGCCTTTCCCAATATCTGCGCATGCCTTTCTGTCTTGATAATGCGGCCCAGACCTTTCCACGTTTGGTTGACCAAGAATTAAGTGGCTTGACATGTTGCTTTGCCTATCTTGATGACATTCTCGTCTACAGCACCAACGCCGAAGCTTACAAGGTCCATCTACGTGAACTGCTCGCAAGACTAAGCAAGTTTGGTGTTGTCGTTAATGGCCCGAAGAGCGAGTTCGGCATTACGGAGTTCGATTTCCTCGGCTTTCGCGTAAACGACCGCGGTATTCGTCCATTCCCGACCCGCATCACAGCTATTCGGGAGTTTCTTCCGCCATCCACTACCAGGCAACTGCGCGAATTTTATGGTCTCGCCAACTATTACCGCCGCTTTATTCCTCGCTGCGCCAATATATTGCAGCCTCTATACAAACTTGTCTCTGGCATCAAGACACCGAATGCTCTCGCGGCCTGGAACGATATCGCTGATGGCGCATCATCAAAGAAGCCATTTCTAACGCGACGCTCCTCGTCCAGCCCAAATAGGATGCGCCAACATCTGTCATGGTTGACCAATCGGACACCGCTGTCGGCGCATTCTTGCAACAGTTCGTTGCTCGTAGTTGCAGCCGATGGCATTCTTTTCGTAGAAGCTTGGGCCCACTGGTCGCCACTGCAGCACGACTGGCAGAGAGCTGCTCGCTATGTATTAGGCTGGGAAGCAGTTTCGACATTTTCTCGAGGGACACTCCTTTCATGTCCTTACTAACATAAACCACTGACTTACGCCCTAGCGTCCAGCAAAACATCCTACGCCCTCCACAAAATGGGGCAGGTCGCCTACATTTCTGAATACACCAGCGAGATTCGGCACGTCAGCGGAAAATTGAATGTCATTGCCAGCGCATTTTCTCGCGCTGCCATTCAAGGAACGGACCATGGCCGACCAGTCATTGACTTCACGACCACGGCTACTGCCCTGAGTGTCGACACGTAGCTCTAGCTGCTTCGGAAGAGCGGTACCTCTCTGGTGTTTAAAGATATCTTGCTTCCTCACTGCGACGTGCCCCTGGTTGGTTATACGTCACAGGTCGTCCTCGTCCTTACGTGCCTCGCCTATACCGCCTTCGATGCCCTCCATTGCTTGGCTAATCCTGGCGTTCGCGCAACAAGGCGGCTCGTCACTTCTCCGTATGCTTGGCACAGTGTGAACGGAGACGCCCGTTGCTGGTCATACGCACGGCACCTGCCAACAGTCCAAAGTGCATCGCCACTCTTATTATCGACCTCGCGGGTGTGAGAGACATTCAAGCGTACGTTCCCATGACAAGATGATTTGTCTCATCCCAGAAAGGTTGTTACTATAATCCTGGACCTGTCAAGTGGGAGAAGCGTTCACGCGGGCCTCCCCATGTGAAAATAATTGCCCTCTTCTCCAAAATAGCCTCATCCATTTTTATTTCCCTAGCTACACAAAGGGAAGGCAAAGGAAAAAAAACCCGGAAGGGCAGGAGGTCGACGACAAAAGAACCCATTATCACAGACTCCCGAAGAAGACGTCGAAAACCACAAGACCCCAAAGGGTTATTTATGTCCGTGCTGGCTCCCGTGTCCATGAGAACCGCTCGAGACTCGGATGACAGTCATGACCATGTACCAACGTAATAGAATACAATCTTTTCTAATTTATTTCATCGTCACGATGCCCGCCTTCATCGTCGTTTCCTCATTCTTGCGGTGAGGACCCATCTCACCCAGTTGAGAACGTTTCGCCGCACTGCGGCTCCTCTTGGCCCATTTCCGTCCCCGGATGCCCGCTTCAGCCCTCTGCACGTCGGCAGTGTTCACCCCCATCGTTCTTCAGGGAACCATCGCTATTTCTTAAGCTGCATTTATAGGTTCACCAGATGTCCTTTCTAAGTGTCTCTCTAACATCTAACAGGTGCCTTTCTTAGTGTCTTACTAACATCTTTCTAACAGATGGCCTTTCTGAGTATCATTATAACATCTTTCTAACAGATGGCTTTTCTGAGTGTCTTTCTCCAATCTTTGTAACAGATGGCCTTTCGGAGTGTCTTTCTAACATATTTCTAACAGATGGTCTTTCTGAGTGTCTTTCGTACATATTTCTAACAAATGGCCTTTCTGAGTGTCTTTATGATATCTTTAATTCGATGGTCTTGTTGACTGCCTTTCTAACACCTTTATAACAGATGGCCTTTCTTAGTGTCTTTCGAACATCTTTCTAAGAAATGGGCTTTCTGAGTGTGTTTCTAGCATGCTGCCAACAGATGGCCTTTCCAAGGGCCTTTCTAGCATCATTCTAAGAGATGGCCTTTCTGAGTGCCTTTCTAACATCTTCCAGATAAATTTGAGGCCTGCGCGTCATTTGACATTCCGCCTGCTACGCCACTATTCACTGGTTCCTTGTTCACGCGCCTCACGCCGGCGGTCTAGTTCACGCTAGCGCGAGACCCGGAAAATAAAGAGTTGTATTGTAGTTCGCACTATACAGAAATCGGGAGCATATAGGCACGTTATAAAGGAAAGTAATTAAGTTTTTGTACTCGGATGTTAGATTGACCCTTCGTGAAGCCTGAAGGCTTTAATAAATTTACACTATATTTAGATGAACTACTATATCTAAGCCTTATTGTAAGAATTTCAGCATTTTCCTTCAGCATTTTTTACCTAGATTTGTTTGTATCGATGAACTGCGTGTTAAAACTTTCCATCAATGTGTAAATAGCAGGAAATATATGCCCAACAACCATATACTGCACACAAGTACTGAGGATGCATGTATGCTCTTAAAAAACAAAATGCATCACTTTGTTTAATGGGATTCCTGATCCCATCATTGTAGAATGCACAAAAACCTGAATACATAGAGGAAATTGAAAAATCCCGTGAGGCGCAACACTCCGGGCATGGTAAATAATTCATTTTTATTACCTGTAAAAAACGACACCTGCCTGATTATCCTTTAATAATTAAGAAACTGATGATACTTCTCGAGACAAGAATATGTCCCTCACGGCGTTCGAATCGGGTAGATTGAGTGCAGTTATGTTAAACTCTACAATGTGCAGGCAATAACTATCATATGTCCGTTGTAATGAGCTTCATCTTAAGGATAATCAAATACGGTAGGTACACAAACAGGGCACAGCAGGGACATTATCACTTCCACGTCAAGTACCTTCGCTGTTTCTGGTTCTGTGTGGAATACTGTGTGCACACACCTGCGAATACGTGGAATACGTGGCTGACTGCAAGGCTAATCATAATAACAAACATCTGTCCACCGTTCGCTACTGACACGTTCGCAAACCAGCATGTGGTAGGAAAAAGCCCCTGAAGCCACGTGCTTATCAACATGCTTTTAAATGATGAAAGCAAAGCTCATATGAGCAGTAAAGTATTAATATAAACGGAAGTAAAAACGGTCATACCTTCATCCAATCAGCCTGCACAAGTTGTGTCGCTGGAAGAGCGCGTATCGGCTTGCACTGCATGTTTTCTTGCTTTTAAAAGGCACACACTTCCACGTTTTCACCTCTGTAGTAATTGCATGAACATATCTGCACTGAACACTTGCTTCGAATTACCGCGCATTAATCTTCCGCTGCACATTACGAAACATTCCGCGCAAACCAAAATGGACGCGTTTTCAACGAATGCGACGCGGCCGCAGCGGCGGCGTCTGGAGGCAGCCATGTTCTCGGCCTGCGCACTATTACGGGGTCGTATACTGGCACGCAGGCGTGATCACCTGTCCAGAAGGTATAGAGGTGTGGCGCGGAGTCATAAGTTGACTTTTTGATAGGATGTGGAATTCGGTACCTGGTAAATGATCAACAATGTACGCGTGCCAAGGACGTTTAGGACAACGTACCAGCATCCGACGTAGCATGACGTCCTGCCGTCGCCGTAGGCTGACAGATGAGTGGAGCGATGGCTGCCCGACTGATGAAGAAGCTCGTTCTTATGCTGATGGCTCGCTGGCCGAGCTGCGCGTGATAAGCGTCGCAGAGTGAGTGCCGTGATGGCAATGTTGGAGTTGCCATAAGCATTTGTTGTCATTGTTCTTGCAGTTGTTCCGCCTCCTGTCACTCGCTCTCCGCCACCTCCACCACCTCCAGGTGAGTACAGAAATGAGCACTCTAAAAGAACTAACGAGTCCTGTACAGCGAATCGAATAGAGAATGAAGTGTTTGAAATTTAGCAATTTCATATACAACACTTGCAAATGACTAGCCAGAGCGGAACGAGTGTACATGCACCTAAATTCGCGATCACTGTTTTCACACTTGTAATGCTCACATTCAGCACATTCAGTCACCATAGTCCGCTATCTCGTCGACAATGGCACCGAGATTCGCGTCCTTCCTCGTATGTTGGCTGAGCGCCGCCATGTTACCGACACTCCTCATGTCACCATGGTCATTGGATCGACAATCCAGGCCTACGAATAAATGTTGGTGACTCTTGACATCGGCCTGAGACGCACCTATCGCTGGACCGTTGTCATCGCGGCCATGCGCAGACCATCATCGGAGCCCATTTTCTTTGGGAATACAATCTCGTGGTCGACGTGTGGGACAGACGCATCTTGGACCCCGTGACGAGCGTAACCTTCCAAGGAGTTTCCTGCCGCACTCCATCGCTTCGGCTTCACCAGACGCACATGGCCGTTGCCGATCCTTTGTCAGCTGTCCTTGTCGAGTTTCCGGAAGTACGACCGTCCGCCTTTCAGCCGTCGGTCGCTCACTGCGTGACATCATACCGTCACGAATGACTCGCTCGTGTCTGCTCGGGCTTGTCGCCTCGCGCCGGATCGCCTAGCTGTCACCAAAAAAGTGTCGGACCACAAGGATGACCTTGGCTTCATTCGTCCCTTTTTCAGTCCTTGGGCGTCGCCACTACATGTGGTGCCCAAGAAGACCGGTGACTGGCGCCCTTGAGGTGATAACCATGCTCTAAACAAGGCCACTGTTCGGGACCGATAACCAATACCTCACATTCAGGACTTTATGGGGGAACTGTAGGACTGCACAATCTTTTGCAAGGTCGACCTGGTCAAAGCCTACCACCAGATTCCTGTGGAACCCTCAGATATTACCAAGATCGCTATCACAACACCCTTTGGCCTGTCCCAATGTCTGCGCCTGCCTTTCGGTCTTGGTAATGTGGCCCACACCTTTCAGCGTTTGGTTGACCAAGGGTTAAGTGGCTTGACATGTTGCTTTCCCTATCTTGACGACATTCTCGTCTACAGCACCAACGCCGAAGCTCACAAGCTCCACTTACGTGAACTACTCGCAAGACAGAGCAAGTTTGGTCTTGTGGTTAATGCTCCGAAGAGCGTGTTCGGCGTTACGGAGTTCGATTTCCTTGGCTAACGCGTAGACGCCCACGGTATTCGTCCACTCCCGACCCGAATCACAGCTATCCGTGAATTTCTTCAGCGATCCACTACCAGGCAATTGCGCGAATTTTTTGGCCTCGCCAACTATTACCGCCGCTTTATTCCTTGCTGCGCAAATATACTGTAGCCTATAAACAAACCTCTCTGTGACATCAAGACTCCGAATACTCTCGTGGCCTGGAAGGACACCGCTGACGGCGCATCATCAAAGAAGCCATTGCTAACGCGACCCTCCTTCTCCAGCCCAAATTGGACGCGCCAACATCTGTCATGGTTGACTAATCGGACACCGTTGTCGGCGCATTCTTGCAGCAGTTCATTGCTGGTAGTTGCAGCCGATGGCCTTCTTTTCCAAGAAGCTTGGGCCCACTGAGTGCCAATACATCACGACTGGCAGAGAGCTGCTTCCTATGTATTAGGCTGGAAAGCAGTTTCGACATTTTTTTGAGTGACACTCCTTTCATGTACTTACTAACATAAACCACTGACTTCCACCCTAGCGTCCAGCAGAACATCGTACGCCCTCCACGAAATGGGACAGCTCGCCTACATTTCTGAATACACCAGCGAGGTTCGGCATGTCAGCGGAAAATTGAATGCCATTGCCAACGCATTTTCTCGCGCCGCCATTCATGGAACGGACTATGGCCGACCAGTCATCGACTTCGCGACTATGGCTACTGCCCAGAGTGTCGACACGTACCTTTAGCTACTTCGGAAGAGCGGTAACTCTCTGGTGTTTAAAGATATCTTGCTTCCTCACTGCCACGTGCCCCTGGTTGGTGATACGTCACAGGTCGTCCTCGTCCTTACTTGCCGCGCCTATACCACCTTCGATGCCCTCCATTGCTTGGCTAATCCTGGCGTTCGCGCAACAAATCGACTCGTCACTTCTCATTATGCGTGGCGCAGTATGAACGGAGACGTCCATCGCTGGTCATGGGCACGTCATCTGCCAACAGTCTAAAGTACATCGCCATTGTTATTATTGACCGGTGAGGTGTGAGAGACATTCAGGCGTACGTTCCCATGACAGCATGATTTGACTCATCCCAGAAAGGTTGTTACTGTAAGCCTGGACCGGTCAAGTGTGAGAAGCGTTCCAGCGGGCCTCCCGATGTGAACATAATTGCCCTCTTCTCCAAAATAGCGTCATCCATTTTTATTTCCCTAGCTGCACAAAGGGAAGGACAAAGGAAGAAAACCCGAAAGGCAGGAGGTCGACAACAAAAGATCCCACTTCCACAGACTCCCGAAGAAGACGTCGACAACCACAAGACCGCAAAGGGTTATTAAGGCCGTCCTGGTCCCCGTGTTCATCAGAACCGCTCGAGACTCGTATGACAGTCACAACCATGTACCAATGAAGTGAATATAATCTTCTGTAATTTATTTCATCGTCACGATGCCCGCCTTCGTCGTCGTTTCCTCATTCTTGCGGTAAGGACCCATCTCACCTAGTGGATAACGTTTCGCCGCACTGCGACTCCTCTTGGCACATTTGCGTCCACGGACGCCCGCTTCAGCCCTCTGCACGTCGGTATTGTTGACCCCCATCCTTCCTCTGGGAACAATCGCTACCTGTTAACCTGCATTGATAGGTTGAACAGATGTCCTTTCTAAGTGTATCTCTAACATCTAACAGATGGCCTTTCTTAGTGTCTTACTAACATCTTTCTAACAGATGGCCTTTCTGAGTGTCATTCTGACATCTTTCTAACAGATGGCTTTTCTGAGTATCTTTCTTAAATCTTTCAAACAGATGGCCTTTCTGAGTGTCTTTCTATGATATTTCTAACAGATGACCTTTCTGAGTATCTTTCTAACATATTTCTAACAGATGGCCTTTCCGAGCGTCTTTCTTATATTTTTATAATCGATGGCCTTTCTGAGTGCTTTTCTAACATCTTTCTAAGGGATGACCTTTCTGAGTGTCTTCCTGACACCTTTTTAACAGATGGCCTTTCTGAGTGTCTTTCTAACATCTCTTCAACAGATGGGCTTTCCGAGTGTCTTTCTAACGTGCTTCCAACAGATGGCCTTTCCAAGGGTCTTTCTAGCATGATTTTAACAGATGGCCTTTTTGAGTGGCTTTCTAATATCTTCCAGATAAATTTGAGGCCTGCGCGTCATTTGACATTACGTCTGCTACGTCACTATTCACTGGTCACATGTTCACGCACCTCAAGCCGGCGGTTTGGTTCACGCTAGCGCGAGACCAGGAAAATGAAGAGATATTTTGTATTTCGTACTATAGAGAAATCGGCAGCATATAGGTACGTTATAAAGAAAAGTAATTAAGTTTCTGTACTGGGATGTTAGATTGATGCTTCGTGAAGCCTGAAGGTGTTATTATATATACACAATTTTTGGTGAACTAACAAATCTAAGCCTTATTCTAGGCATTTCAGCATTCTTTCAGCATTTTCATTTTTTTGCATGTCATATTTTGCATTTTGCATTTCAGCATTTTTTTGCCTAGATTTGTTTATATCGATGAACTGCGTGTTGAAACTTTCCATCAATGTGTAAATAGCAGGCACTATATGCCGAACAACCATATACTGCACACAAATACTGGGGATGCATGTGTGCTGTTAAAAAACAAAATGCATCACTTTCTTTAATGGTATTACTGATCCCATCATTGTAGAATACACACAAACTTGAATGAATAGAGGAAATTGAAAAATCCCGTGAGGCGAAACACTGCGGGCATTGTACATAATTCGTTTTTATTCCCCGTAAAAAACGACGCCTGCCTGATTATTCTTTAATAATTAACAAACTGACGACACTTCTCCAGACAAGAATATGTCCCTCACTGCGTTCTAATCAGCTAGATTGAGCACAGTTATGTTAAACTGTACAATGTGCTTGCAATAACTATCCAATGTCCGTCGTAATGAGCTTCATCTTCTTCATCATCATCATCATCAGCCTGGTTACGCCCACTGCAGGGCAAAGGCCTCTCCCATACTTCTAAGATGAGCTTCATCTTAAGGATAATCAAATACTGTAGGTACACAAACAGGGCACAGTACAGCACGGACATTGTCACTTCCTCGCCTAGTACCATCGCTTTCCTGGTTCTGTGTAGGATACGGTGTGCACACACCTGCGAATACGTGGAATACGTGGCTGACTTCAAGGGTAGTCATAAGAACAAACATCTGTCCACCGTTCGCTACTGACATGTTTGCAAACCAACATTTGGCAGGAAAAAGCCCCTGAAGCCACGTGCTTATAAACATGCATTTAAATTATGAAAGCAAAGCTCATATGCGCGGTATAGTATTAATACACACAGAAGTAAAAACGGTCATACCTTCATCCAATCAGCCTGCAGAAGTTTTCCTGCACATGCTTGCACCGCATGTTTTCTTGCTTTTAAGAAGCACACGCTTGCACTTTTTCACCTCTGTAGTAATTGCAGGAACATATCTCCACTGAACACTTGTTTCGCATTACCGTGCATTCATATTCCTCTGCACATTCCAAACGTGCCGCGCAAACCAAAATGGACACCTTTTCTATGAGTGCGGCGCTGCCTAAGCGGCGGCGTCCGGAGGCAGCCATGTTCTCGGCCGGCGTACTATTTCAGGGCCGTATACTGGCACGCAGGCTTTATCACGTGTCCAGAAGTTATAGAGGTCTGGCGCGGAGTCATAATTTGACTTTTTATAGGATGTGGAATTCGGTACCCTGAATATGATCAACAATGTACGCGTGCCAATGACACGTAGGACAACGTGACGGCAGCCGACGTAGCATGACGTTCTGCCATCGGCGTAGGCAGATAGATGAGAGGAACGATGGCTGCGGCATCCCGCTCGACTGAAAAAGAAGCTCGTCCTTATGCTCGTGGCTCGCTAGTTGAGCTGCCCGAGATTAGCATCGCATAGTGATGGCGTGGTGGCAATGTCGACGTTCCCATAAGCATTTCTTGTCATTGTTCTTGCAGTTGTTCCGCCTCCTGTCACTCGCTCTCCGCCACCTCCACCACCCCCAGGTGAGTACAGAAATGAGCATTCTAAAAGAAGTAACGAGACCTATACAGCGAACCGAATAGAGAATGCAGTGTTGGAAAATTTACCAATTTCTTATACAACACTTGGAAATGACTAGCGAGAGCCGAACAAATGTACATGCGCCTAAATTCGCGATGACTCGTTTCACACTTGTAATGCTCACATTCAGCACATTATGAACCCATATATTCGCTAGAATGTGCAATTTGTCCTACAAGAGAGAAGCCTTGCAAGTGACAGCAATGTTGCTGTATAGTAATGCATAACGCTGAATTTCGGTGACACTGCAAAACTCCAGTACATATGTTACTTTATGATGTCTCTGAGAGACAGAAGTGCCAATATGCTGGTTAGCTATCTATTTATTTGTGCGCAGGACACTTGTGCGCAGGAGAAAGACTGCTCACAGCACAGCGATATCGGCGACAAGAGTTGTAGACATTGGAAATGACATAGACACACAAACACCTACGCTAGCAGTTATTACATAGTTTCACAGCATCTTGTGCCTTAGTGTAACGGCTGTTTCTGTAACGGCAAGTAATAGAAATATTTTTGTGTGTCGGAAAAGTGTGTAGGAAAAGCTGCGGTCTATTCCACAGTTCATATATTGCAAGTGTTATAGAAAAAGAAAGCTCTGAATCCAGTGGTGCTATGTGCGTTCGGAATTTGTAACTGAGAACTACTAGTACCACTGGCTACCTTGTTTATTCAGTCATGATACAAACTCTATTGCTCAACTGTCAGGGCTCAATAGGAAGCGAGGTCCTCCAAGTCATCTCACCAGGAAGGACACGGAGTAAAACACTCTGGCAAACGTCCGTGTAGTCTCATCTTAAGTTCGCTTGGTCGAACAAGTCGAAGAAGTCGAACTTAGCAAGATCGGACGGCTGCTACAGCGTTAAGCATGGCGGCCAAAGTTTATAATTCCCACGCGGGTGGCCTCGGCCGAGCGTGAGGAGACGATAGTTGGTTTCTTCCGGAATTGCACATTCCTATTAAAATTCGCAAGCAGACTTTCGCTTACTTCGGCCTGTTTATAAAGCTACGTCAATAACTATACACAGTAACAGTAACTAGAAGCGCAGTGATGCAAATACCCTTCTTGATAAATGTCATCTATAGGCAACTTGCAACCATGTATTGGAATCTGGTATAGTACGAAGTGTACGAGGAGCAGGCTTCTTTTCAAGAGTGAGCGTTTGAGAGATAGGTGAACTTCGTGCTCCTCTTGCGAGCTCTGAGCGTGCTACCGGACTTCAAAGCTTGGCTGAGATGTTCACAACAGCGTATGATATCGCGGCGTACTGTGCTTTTTCCGACATGCCCGACGGATGGTTGAGGACGCCTTTCAAGAACGACTGCAATTGCCAGCTGCGGCGAGGCCAACTGATGCCACGCAGCCATAGGGACGGAGGCCAGTGGCAGCCATGTTTTCGGTCGGCGTGCCATAAGGTTTTACTCTTGCACCCAGGCCTGAAAACGTGTCCATAATGTGTGGGTCGTATGCCAAGCCATAATTTTACCATTTTTTCAGGAGGTGAAAAGCGGTCCCCGGAAAAATATATAAACAATGCACTCGTGTCAAGGAGGTGTAGTATGACGTCACGGTAGTCGACGTAACATGACGCGCTGCCGTCGGCGTGAGTAGAAAGATCAGTGCAGCAATGGTTGCGTACTCCAGCGCAATGGATCGCGAACCTCGTCTTATGCTCATTAATGTCGGGCCGAGCTGCCCGAGATTAGTCGCGGTGGATATGAAGCCTGATGACGACGATTACGTTGCTATCGACACTTTTTTCCATTGTTTCTACAGTTGTGCCCCCAACTCCCACTCCTGCTCCGCCACCTCCCCCACCACCAGGTGCGTACACCTTGGAGTGCTTTAAAATAACTTACGAAACCTGCACAGCAAACTCAATAGAGAATGGGATCTCTATATTTGGCTGTTTCTTATACAACACGAGGAATGAATGAGCGAGAACGGAGCAAATGTGCTGTACATAAATTAGCCGTGTCAACACACACTTGGAATGCTCAAACTGCGCATATAACGGGCGGATATATTCATTAACATATACCATTGAAATTAACGTATAAAAGCCTTTGATGTGACAGCAATTTTTCTGTAGATAATTGCGTGATACTGTGTTGCATTGGAACCACAAAACAATCACACAAATAGCACGTTACACTTACGGCGATTAACAGAATCGCAAAATAGTAGTTAAGGCGTTAACTTGTGCCCAGCAAGAGAAACAACCCACAGAGCACGTCGATAGTGGCAAGCACTGTCGTCGGTCATGGAAAGAGGCTGGTTGGCTATTTATACATTGACAACTTTACATTCGAACGAAATCCCCGCGCGTTCGGAATGTTCGGAGGGGTCTACTGCTGAAGGGAACACTTGAGTGGAGAAAACATCCGGATTTCCTTCTGTCTCAAGAGCACAATCGCCTAGATTTGCAAAAGGTAACTTGTGGTTGGTACCTTTGTCCTATTTCATCGTACTTGGACCATGTACAGGGATTCCTCTCGTAGCTTATTCTTGCTATAAAGCACTCGCCATCAAAGACACAAGCACGTATTCGTGTGTTCCCTTTAAGTGGACCGCAGTGGACACCATTATTCGCGTCTCGAATGCAATCTGATTAGACATTGTTCGGCGACAACGTAGACAACGGATAAGATCGGCGACTGCATTAAAATGTATCCGATGCATGCTGGGGTGTCTTTGTAGCATCTTATAGAGGAGTTTGAGGCTTGCGCGTCACGTGAAATGACGTGCGCTACGTCACTATTCACAGGTCACTTGTTCACGCGTGCCATGCCAGTGGTCTGACTCACGCCAGTGCGAAACGAAAATCAAATAAAATAAGAAGCTATATTTTGCAGTTCGCAGTATACGGCAATCGGCAGAAGACCAGGTAGTAAAGAAAAAAAATTATTAAAATACTACATTCTGTGTTTGCATAGGCGCTTCCTGAAGCCTGGAGGCATTAGTTTATTTAGACTATTATTAGGCATGCTACTAAATGTAATCTTTATCTTAGGTCAGCATTGTTACTTGTCTAGATCTACGTATATTTCTGAGCTGCGTGTTAAAATTCACAACTAATGTGGGTAAATAACAGGCAATATATGTCGAATAAATATTTATTGCACACAAAAACTGTAATGGAACTACTGCATCCATCATTACAGAATACAAGCAAACGTGACTAAATAACACAAAATGAAAAAGCCCGTGAGCTGAAACAATATGGGCATGGTGCATAATTCTACTTTGCAGAACAAAAGTAGCCGCATTTATGGGAAAACTATTTATCAGCAAGCACGCAACCCTTCCTTTTCTGGGCCTTGTCTTCCTTTTGGCGCTTGTAATAACAGAAATTATCCTTTAATAATTAACAAACCGACTACACTTGCCGAGACAAGAATATGTTCCTCAGTGTGTTTGAATGAGATTGTCGCGGGGTAGTGACGCATAAAGAACACAGTAGCAATACTGTGATGTAGGAAACTAGCGTTTTATTAGGTGAACTTGTAACCTCAAATACAGGCTATACTCAAAGAATGGCGACAGCGCAGCGGCGAACACAGTCGACGATGGTCGAAAATCTGATCAGCGGGTCAAGCGTGTCGGCTTTTATACATCAGTCGTCGAATGTTCCAGACTAATCGCTGTGAACTGCGTGCCTTCCACAAAGTTCTATATTATTGGCGTCGCGCACACATGCAATCAGGTCGCTATCTTGTACACGTTCGAAAAGCCGACTTTCGATTTCGCCTCACGTGATTGGCCTAGATTGGCCTAGGCCGCGATATCGGCGCAGCCTGGACAGTCGCGCGAGGCGAAATCGAACGTCGGCTTTTCGAACTTGTACAAGATAGCGGTCCAGATTACACAAGGTTCGGACACAGACAGCGGATGAAGCATCGATAACATTCCAGAAACTTGCGATAAATGCAGGCGCGTCCTGCGCTGTGCGATAACATTTCTTAGGCGGTGAAACGTGTCACCCGATAAAGACAAGCAAGTACACGTGTCAGTATATTGAGTGCAGTTACGTAACACTGTACCCATAGGCTTATATAGTGTGCAATCTTCATATAGTAAGCTGAAACTGCCAGGTTTAATGAACTTCATCTTTGCGTTTATGAAATAGTGTCGGCACAGAAACGGGACACAGCTGGGACGTTGTAAATTCCACGTCAAGCACTTTCGCCGTTCTTGGTTCTGTGAAAGGTGTTCGTGCAAGATAGGACAAGTGAAGATCGTCTGCACACACTGGCGTGTAAATGAGGCATAGGCCTGACTGACACGGTAATCATAATAAACATCTGTCACTGTTCATTAGCAACACATTCGCAAACAAACGCGTGACACGAGCAAACACATTAATCCGCTTGTTTCTAAGAATGATCTTAAAATATGAAAAACTGTTCATATGAGCAGTAAAGTATAAATATAAACAGAAATAAAAAGTTTGAAACCTGCATACACGCAGGCTGCGCAAATTCTATCGCTGGAACAGTGTGCATATACTTGCAGCGCATGTGTTCCTCTCTTGAAAAAGAACACTCTTGCACTTTTTTGCCTCTGTCGTAATTGCAGGAACATATCTGCGTACAACACTTGCTTGACATATTCGGGCATTCATCTTCCGCGACACATTACCAAACATGCCGCACAAACGAAGATATATGTAATGATTTGCTAGGGTAGTGCAGGCAGAGGCCATTCTTTTCGCTACATTCTTCCGGCTAACCTCGTCCTCTTCTTCCTTTCCTGATTAATCCACTGGTGAGGTGGATTGCCACACACTCCCAATCGGCTTTCCTGGCCCCCACGATAATAATACGGTATCATATTCCCAATTGGAAGCCTTTTCTGCATTTTCACTGGGTCCATGGTACATTCTCTTCAGGAGTCCTTGCTGTCTAGTACCTTGACGACATAGTAAGGTCCTGTAAACTGTGTTTTCGAATGACGTCCCTTTCGGAGCAGAATCCTCGATTATGGTTCAATCTCCGGCATCATTGTGTAGTGCTTTCGGTCAAAATTCTTACTCATTGTCGCTCTACATTTTTGTCACCGTCGAGGAGTCTTGGGATGTTCCTGTAGATCAATTTGTTTCACTAAGCACAATTCGCGGTCCGCTGGCAGCCATGAACTCGTGCCCAATGTTGCAAAATGTGGGCTTCATCCCAGGCCTGCTGTATATGATCTGTTGTGTTGCGCAACGGCGGCTTCGAAGGCACATTTCCAGCCGCCTTTGAATTCGGGGAATAATTGTATGTACATCAAAAAGTCCCTTATCATTCTCGCTGCGAGGCAAGTCGCTTCCGGGTGGTAAGGTGCTGAAAAACGAAGGGTGCTATTCACTTTTTTCAGCCCGAAGTCGCAGTTTATCGCTTTTAAATGCTGGGCCATTGTCTGCGACGACGACGACTCTGACGTTCTTGAAGAGTTTTCGTTCCAGTAATGACATCACGCAGTTTGCGTCCTTTCCAGTTTTGGCGGCGACAAAACGCGTGCACTCGTCCACGGCGACATGGAATGCTTGCGTCCTCCTAACTCCCTCGCCCTTCTTTTTAATTTAAGCGAAATCAAGATGAACAAACTGGAAGGGGATATCGGAATACTTTGGCAAGACCACCCTTTTGCCTCTAGGCTTGTACTTGGCTTTAACAAGCTGACAGTGACGACAAGTTTTCACATAATTTGGGATGTCTTCTTTCATCGTTTTCCAAGTGAGACGCTGGGCTATGTTGTGGAATTTCTTCCAGAATCCGTCGTACCGTCCTGGCTCTGGACTAGTTTGGTAAATCTTCAGGACTGTTGGTACTTTGGTCTCGAGGACGTATGATTTTCGGTTCTTTACTGCCATATCCTGTGTGCCTTCCCAAAACTGCAACAACAGGTTTGCATTTCTAGTTGAAGTTTCATGCGGCAAGTGGAGTCAAGATACGGCATCGGCGTCTTGATGTTTCTATCCCTGGCGATGTATGATGTCAAAGCTGAATTGTTGTATTTCGCTACCTCATAGAGCTGTTCTGCCCTTTGGCTGTGATAGCTCTAACAGGTACGTCAACGCCTGGTTGTCTGTGAACAGCTTGAAGTGGTTGCCTTCCAGGTAGCTTCTGGAACATCGCAAGCGTAACACCACCGCCAGTGCTTCTTTCTCCGTAGTTGCACAATTTTGTTGTGTCTTCGTAAAAGTGGCAGAGTAGTAACGTACTACCCTCAGCTCCTTTCCTTGGTGGTTTGTGGCATCACGCTGGTAGAGTATGGTGCCTACTCCATAATAAGATGCGTCGGTATAGAGTTCAAGGGGCAGCTTGAAGTCGGAGAGCATTATAACAGGGTCCGATGAAATGATGCGGACAAGCTCCGTGTTGCTGTTCTCACACTCTTCTGACCACATAAATGGCATGCCGTTTCTGGTGAGTGCGGTGAGACATTTGGTTTTCCTTGCATAGTTTCTTATGAACGCACTGAAATGGCCCACCAGTCTCAAGAACACTCGGAGGGAATGAACAGCATACGGTTTCACCATTTTCTTGATGCGTGGAACATTCTCTTCTTTGTGGCTTTTCGTTTCACTGTCACACACCGCTCCGCAGAAAACTACCTTATTTAAAAAAACAACTCAATTTTCTTTCTGTTAACTTTAAGTTTTGCGGTCCTTAGTGCCTGAACTACTTTACATAAATGCCCCCAGTCGTTTTCCCTTGTCCTGGAGGGACAAGAGAAAACCACGATATACACGATATCATCCACATATACATTTCAAAATTTTCCAGTCAACTTGCTCAGAGTTTCGTTCATCATCTTCTAGAACCTCGACCCAGAATTCTTTCAGCCAAGAGGTAACCGTTTATGCTCGTAAATGTCGACCGGTGTGACAAATGCTTCGAAATTCTTAGTTTCTTCCTTCAGCGGCACTTGCCATTAACCTTTGCATAAGTCTATGCGTGACAATCATTCGCATCCTCTAGTCACTAATGTCATCCATCCTAGGCATCGGGTGTGGAAAAAGATCGGTCTGCTTGTTTATCATCCGGTAATCAGTGCACAGTCGTAATGATCCATTTTTATTAGGTACAATGGAAATAGGGGAAGCAAAACAGGATGTCGATGGCTAATGATCACTGCTTCTAACATGCCTTGAAGTCCTTGCCTTAGTCATAAATGACCTTCATAGCTCAGGATATACGGCCTTTTTTTCTCACACCTGTGCTGTCGCGCAACACGAACGCCACCTGAATCGCGGTTGTGGCTTCCGGATATGGCCCAATGCAGATTAGCTCGGGGAACTTCAGCGCTACGTCTTCCACACATGATGGCTTTCGTTCGTTGGGTTTTTCTGTCAAACACACATCTTGCTCAGATTGTCCAATAAAAAAATAAATTATGGGGTTTTATGTGCCAAAACCAGTTTCTTATTATGAGGCACGCCGTAGTGGAGGACTCCGGAAATTTAGACCACCTGAGGTCCTTTAACGTGCACCTAAATCTAAGCACACCGGTGTTTTCGCATTGCGCCCCCATCGAAATGCGGCCGCCGTGGCCGGCATTCGAGCCTGCGACTTCGTGCTCAGCAGCCCAACACCATAGCCATTAAGCAACCACGGCGCATATTGTACAATAGTCACCTTGTCATTCCATAGTATGGAGATCTTCATGTTCTTTGTATGAGGTCGTGATAAAAAAAGGCGAAGTACACCGCTAACATTACGAGCGGTTACACCTTGAACTTCTACCCGTCAAACTCAAGAGCTGCTATTGTCCATTTATGTTAATGTCAAGATAAACCATCGTAGCTACACACAAGAATAGGCTTTCCGGATATCATGCTGGTTGACTACACTAAAGTTTCATTATTTCGCTCACAGAAGCGCCAGTGTAAATCAATGCTTACGTGTTTCGGTTGTTTACAAGCATCGGCACTGACAGAATGCCTGATTTAACAAGGAGCACCATTTCTTCAGCATATTGGTGAGATTCTGTAATGCTGGAATTTTGGAGGTATGGCTGGTTATGAAGTACCGAGCCTCGCGTCTACTTGTCGCTTGGTCTAGACTTGCGACTCTTGTCTCTTTTGATGGCGCAATGAAATCTGTCTCATAACGTGTGCCAGTGAGTGAAGGAGTTGGTCTATTGTGCTTGGGGACCTAGCTAGAACTTGTTTCTGCCACTCTCTTGTCGTACCGTGTAAATGAGGATGATAACTGACGATTTTGGAAGTTCGGGCTCGGCTGTAAAAATTGAATTGCACTTTTTGAACACATACCCTCTTATGTTTATTGCTTTCTGTCTGTAGAATATGGCGTTATTCTAAAGTTCCACGGTATTCTTCTTGAATGATCGAGAGAAACTCACCTTCCACCCATTAAATGATCCATTCAAATGTAGACGTAACCGAAGATCATACCATTTCCGCGTGTGGCCACACAGAAATGGCAGAATGTTCTGTGTGCGATCCTCATTAGTCAACCATTGGTTTCTGGAGTAAGCATACTGATAAAACTGAAGCTAGGTATGGACATGCACCGGACGAGTTTCCATCAAATGTGTCTGGTTTTAAGAAAGGTTCTTCTCTCTCGCTTCCAGATCTTGATAGCATAACAAGAAGATCTGCCAGCTGCTGCTGTTGCTTCATCTGGCATTTATGAGTGCGTTATTAACAGTTATATCACTGTCTGGCGGCGTTGCAACTGGCTCAGTTTCATGAGTTAAGATGGGTCCTTTAAAGCAAGTTCCAGATTCGTCCAGGAGGCGCTTGGAACGCTCTATAGGAGATCAGTTGTGGTGACATCCTCCAGTGGCCCGGCATGTTGTTCCTCACCTGCTTTGCAGCCCTCGATGGTGGTTCGTCCTTCGTTGAACGCGACCTTCATCTTCTTCTTCATAGGTTCCTATTTTCGACTGCGCCCATGTAATAATTTCACTGGGGTACTGCAGGTGGAACGCATTTATTGCTACATTCTTCCCGTTAACCTCATCCTCTTCTTTCTTTCTTCCTTGCCCCGCTTGTGATGTGCATCACCACAATAGACACGCTTTCAACAATGACTGTGATCGTCAGTTTGGCGACACCAACGAATGCGATAGGGCCGCAGAGACGGCGTGCCGGTGGTAGCAACATTTTGGGCCGGCGCACTATAGCACCCCATACTTCCACCCAGGCGTGAACTCCTGTCCAGAAGTTCTAGACGTGCCATAAGTTGGCATTTTGTAGAGATGTGAAATTCGGTCCCCGGAAAAGGATGAACAATGTACGTGTGCCTGAACGCGTAGGACGACTTGACGACAGCCGACATAGCATGGCGCCGTGTCGTCGGCGTAGGCAGAAAGATGAGTGGAGCGATGGCTGCGGCGCAGTGCCCGACTGTTGACGAAGCTCGCCCTTTGCTCGTGGATCGCGAGCCGAGTTGCCCGACATTCGGGGAATATGACACCTTATGGTGATGATTGCGCTGCTATCGACACTTTTCGCAATTGTTCTTGCAGTTGTTCCCCCTCCTGTCACTCGACCTCCACCACCACCAGGTGAGTACACATTGGAGCCCTCCAAAAGAACTAACGAGACGTACACAGCGCACCGAATTGAGAATGCTGTGTTTGAAAATTTAGCGGTTTCATACAGAAGACTAGGTACGGACTAGCCAGAGCAGAAGATATGTGCATGCACCCAAATTCACGATGACACTTTTCACTCTTGTAATACTCACATTCAACACATTATGGGGAGCTATATTCACTAGAATATGTTATTCATACTACAAAGGACAAGCCTTGTAAGTGACAGAACTGTTACTGTAGGTTAGTACAGAACGCTGAATATCAGTGAAAGTGAAATGACTCTGACGGACCGAAGTGACAATATGCTGGTTAACTTTCTATTTATTGGACGAACTTGGATGAAGTCACTACTCCATATGGACTAAGCGTGACTGAAACCA
Source organism: Dermacentor variabilis (assembly GCF_050947875.1). Classification (NCBI taxonomy): domain Eukaryota; kingdom Metazoa; phylum Arthropoda; class Arachnida; order Ixodida; family Ixodidae; genus Dermacentor; species Dermacentor variabilis. The sequence continues at coordinate 65,225,283 of NC_134575.1, read as the reverse complement.
AAGGACAAGTTCCAGGCCTGCGCGTCACGTGAGATGACGTCGGATACGTGACTATATACCGGTCCATTGTTTCCGCGCCTTTGAACGGTGATGCAGCTAGAGTTAGTGAGAGACAGAAACAACAGAGCGCTCTATTTTGCCGTTGCTAGTGTGCGGATATCGGCCCGAAACATGCACCTTATGAAGAAAACATCAGCGAAATTTGTGCGTCCTGGAATTCACTCTTGCCTTTCTAGAAACCTGAAGATATTAGTAGATTTACAAAATTACTACGTATGCTACTAAATGTGATCCTCATTCTTGAAGGACATGTTTATTTATGTGGGTTTATACATATATTTCAGCTGTGTTAGAAAGATTCCAACCGCAGTACTTCTTAAAGACTGTAAAATGCGTGGGGAAAAACACAGACGCACTGCCGTCGGCGTGAGTAGACAGATCAGTGGAGCAATGGTTACGTGGTCCAGCGCAACGGATCGCGAACCTCGTCTTATGCTATTAATGGCGGGCCGAGCTGCCCGAGATTAGTCGTGGTGGATATGAAGCCTGATGACGATGATTACATTGCTATAGACACTTTTTTTTCATTGTTTCTACAGTTGCGCCCCCAACTCCCACTCCTGCTCTGCCACCTCCCCCACCACCAGGTGCGTACACCTTGGAGTGCTTTGAAAGAACTTACGAAACCTGCACAGCAAACTCAATAAAGAATGGCGTCTCTGTAAATTTGGCTGTTTCTTGTACAACACGAGGAATGAATGAGCGAGAACAGAGCAAATGTGCATGTGCCTAAATTCGCGGTGTCATCTCGCACACTTGGAATGCTCAAACAGCGCATATAATGGGCGGATATATTCACTAGCATATTTTATTCAAATTAACATATGCAAGCCTTTTATGTGACAGCAACTTTTCTTAGGTAAAAGTGTGATGGTGTATGGCATGGGAACTACCAAACAAATGCACAAATATCACGTTATAATGACGGCGACCAACAACATCGCAAAAAGGTTGTTAAAGCGTCTACTATTGATCGGGCGTACGCGTACCCAGCAAAATAAACAACCCACAGAGCATGTCAATGGCGGCAAGTCCAGTGGTCGCTCATAGGAAGAGATGCGTCGGGTCTTTATACATTGCTAAATGTACATTCGAACAAAATCCCTCGCGTTCTGGAATTTTCGGAGTCGTCTACTGCTGAAGGTCACACTTGAGTGCAGAAGACGTCCGGATTTCCCTCTGTCGCAATAGTACAATCGCCTAGATTTGCTGCAGACAACCTGTGGTTAGTACCTTTGTCCCGTCTCACTTGGACACACTTGGGCAGTATACATACATTGCTCCCATAGCTTCTGGTTGCTATAAAGGGCGAGCAGAAACAGAGGCGCGTATTTGTGCAAGTCCTTTATTGGCTTCTCAGATGGAATCTCATTGTACATTGTTCGGCGACAACGTAGACAACGGATGAAATCGGCGACTGCGTTAAAACGTATCCGATGCATGCAGGAGTGCCTTTCTAACATGTTCCGGAGAACTTTGAGGCCTGCGCGTCATTTGATATGACGTCCGCTACGTCACTACTCACTGGTCGCTTGTTCACGCGCTTCACGCCGGCGGTGCGGTTCATGCTAGCGCGAAACAAGGAAAATGGAAAGACGTATCTTGTAGTTTGTAATATACAAAAATAGGCAGCACACAGGCACGTTAGGCAGAAAAAGAATAGGTTTTTGTATTCTGATGCTAGATTGGCGCTTCTTGAAGCCTGACGGTATCAGCATATTTACACTATTTTTAGGTGAACTACTAAATCGAATCCTTACTCTGGGTCAGCATTTTTACTTGTCTCGATTTATATATATCTGTGAACAGTATGTTAAAATTCTCAACCAAAGTGTTTAAATAGCAGGCAATATATGCCGAATAACTATATATTACACACAAAAACTGACGATGCATGTGTGCTCTAAAAACTAAATGCATCACGTTCTTTACTGGAATTACTGAATCCATCATTACAGGATACAAACAAATTGACTAAATAAAACAAAATGAGAAAGCCCGTCAGGTGAAACAATATGGGCATGGTGCCTAATTCACGTTTAGTATTCGTAAAAAACAACTCTCTGGTAAAGGACATGCCACAGTTAACAAGTGCACGATCAATGTTTGCTGCATAGATGCGAAAACTTTTTGTCAGGAAGCACGTAACCTTTTCTTTCCTGAACTTTTCCTGCCTTTCGGCGGATGTAATGCAAGAAATTATCCTTTAGTAATTAATAAACAAATGACAGTTGCCGAAACAAAAATATGTTCCTCACTGCGTTCGAATCAGATAGATTAAGTGCAGCTATGTAAAACTGTACCCATGTGCTTATGAAGTGTACAATATGCATGCAAGAGTCCGTTGTAATGAGCTTCATTATTGAGCTCACGAAATATATACAGTACAGATACAGGGCAGAGCAGGGATATTGTAACTTTCACGTCAAGCGCCTTCGCCGTTCCTGGTTCGGTGAAACGTGTTCGTTCGCGACAGGACAAGGGAATATGGTTTGCACACACCTACGCATACGTGGAATATGTGCCTGAGTGCCAGGTAATCACAGTACAAGCATCTGCGCGCCGCTCACTTGTGACACTTGCGCAAGCAAATATGTGGCAGTAGAAAATCCCGCAAGCCACGTGCCTGTAAGCTTGCTTTTAAATTATGAAAGCAAAGCTCATATTCGCGATGAAGCATTAATTTTCACAGAAATAAAAATTATCATAACTCTATGGGGGGCAATCAGGCTGTACAGTTATATCGCTGGAAAAGCGCGTATCGGCTTACACCGCATGTTTTCTTCCTTCGAAAAAGCACGCACTTGCGCTTTTTCACCTCTGTAGTAATTGCAGGAACATATATGCACTGCACACTTGCTTGGCATTTCCGCGCATTCATGTTCAGCTGCACATTACCAAACATGCCGCACAAACCAAGACAGGCACGTTTTCAACAACGACTGCTATCGCCAGCTCTGGCGACTTCAACAAATGCGACGCGGCCGTACCGCCGGCGTACTACAGGGTCATATACTTGCACGCAGGCCTGATCACCTGTCCAGAAGGTATAGAGGTCTAATGCCGACCCACAAGCCTAACTTTTGTTTGAATGTGAAATTGAGTCCCCGGAAGAAGGATAAGCAATGTATGCGTGCCCAGAACGCGTAGGACAACGCGACGGCAGCCGACGTAGCATGACGTCCTGCCGTCTGCGTAGGCAGAAAGATGAGTGGAGCGATGGCTGCGGCAGCCAGCCCGACTGATGAAGAAGCTCGTCCTTACGCTCGTGACTCACTAGCATATAGCTGCCCGAGATTAACGTTGCAGAAGGGGCCGCGTGATGGCAATTTTGACGTTGCTATGAACATTTGTTGTCATTGTTCTTCCAATTGCTGTGCCTCCCGTTACTACTACTACGCCACCTCCACCACCACCGGGTGAGTACGCATTGGAGCACTCTAAAGGAATTAACGAGACCTACACAGAGAACCGAATACAGAATGCCATGTTTGAAAATTTAGCTGTTGCATATAGAACACTAGGTATGGACTAGCCAGAGCAGAACAAATGTGCATGTATCTAAATTCTCGATGACACTTTCCACATCTGGAATGCTCACATTCAGCACATTATGAACAGACATAGTCTTTTACCGAGCCATAAGCTGACTATTCGATGGGACGTAGAAAGCGGTCCCCAGAATATGAATAAACTATGTACGCGTGCCAAGAACGTGTAGGACGATTTGAGGACAGCCGATGTAGCATGGCGTCCTGCCGTCGGCGTAGGCAGTAAGATGAGTGGAGCGATGGCTGCGGCGTCCAGCCCGACTGATGATGAAGCTTGTCCTGACGCCCATTCCTCGCTAGCTGAGCTGACCGAGATTAGCGTCACAGAATGAGTCGAGTGATGACAATGTTTACGTTGCTATGATCATTTGTCGTCATTGTTCTTGCAGTTGTTCCGCCTCCTGCGACTACCCCGCGGCCACCTCGACCAACACCAGGTACGTGCGCATTGGAGCACTATAAAAGAATTAACGAGACGTACGCAGCCAACCGGATAAAGAATGCCATGCTTGAAAATTTAGCTGTTTCATATAGACCTTTTCATCTGGTGAGGAGGAAAGGGCACGCTGCGAGCCTTTCCGATCCGGCGAGACGCTGCTTGAAAGTATTGCTGTCGCATGCTGCGGAACGATTTCGAGATGTTTTAGATCGTACTTTGTGAAATTTACGCAATGTCCGTTCATATAAGCGTGTCAGGGAAGCCTTTCGGGGCATCGGTATCTACAGTACGCAGTAATAGTTCTTGGTGGCGCAAACATGTGACGCGCATTATCACCCGCGGTGTTTGTACGTATTGTGCGCCATTTTGCCTATATCGGTTTTAGTTCAACGAAGAGAATCAGTATGTATGTATTACCAGCATTAATTGATAAATGTTCTCGCTATCTGACCACTTGGCCGAGGGACTAAAACATAAAACATAAGAGCGCATGCTCTTGTACGGGCAACCTAAGGCAACCACAAAACATCTATGTGGCAGGCTCTATCAAATATTTGTGATACACCGGCGTCGTTCTCACGCATTTGAAGTCTAGTAGGCTTGAAATCACTATATATCTATGTTTCCCTTCCTGCATGAGGCCGATGGCGCTGCTTAACACAGTGATCACGGCGGTTGGTGAACCAGCATGATACATATATAAGCTATGTGCTTCGGCATTGCGTTTTGCCCTGCAAAACCATAAGATATAAGAGGGAACGCATAAAAAAATGCGATGGCTACTTTTGAGGACAAAATTACCGTAATACGTGTGAGGGCGTCGTAGAGAACGGAATGGACACAACCGAAAAGAAATTGGGTTATCATCCTCTTTCTCGAAAAAGAAAGAGAAAACGGGTTAACGCCGCAGTACGATCTCGTATAGTCATGCCGCAGTACGTTTATAGATCTATAAACCTAGATGCCGTATGCTTGGACCATGCGCTATATAGAACAAATATATCTGTAATCCAGCATCTACCACTGCTTAGAACGCTCATGCAGTTCGTAAACGGTCGCTTTGCTGGACAAGCTTAATTCACCTTGTAACGTATGTTCTTATTACTAAGCAAAACAACTTTATTCTTGGGTGGAAACCTCATCCACCGAACCAAGTTATCACGCAATGTAATCTGCAGCTAACAGTGTGAACGCGTGTGAAAGTATAACAGCACTGCTCCTATCATAACGGAATGGTACCCACGCTGTTACGATCGTCGCGTATGTTTCATTGCTCCTAAAACGCAGCTTAGACTACAGGATAATACTGCAATAGGGTCACATTAGTGAATGAAACCTTCAGAAATACAGAATCTCCTAGGCTGACTGTAGGCTCAAATATGCGCGCACACAAAGCGCTGGGGGCTCCGTCCGCCTCAACGCCAGCAGAAAGTACGGCCATACCGACCTAAACCACATCTGTATGTCTCACAGAACCACCCACCACGTAGAAGACGCACGTCATACTAAGTAGACCGCATGAGCGCCAAAGCAAACGTCAGAAACTATTGCTCAGCGTATACCTGCCATTCAAGACGGAGCGCTCGCCCAAGCAAGCATGCCGACTGCCCATAGATGGCGCCACTGCGTAGCAATATGGTGGCGTCCATGATAAAGGGGTGTATAGAAGACTAGGTGCGGACTAGCCTGAGCGGAACAAATGTGCATGCACCTAAATTCGCGATGACACTTTTCACATTTGTAAGGCTCATACTGAGCACATTATGGGGAGATATATTCACTAGAATATGTAAATCACGATACAACGCGAAATCCTTGTAAGTGACAAAAGTGTTACTGTAGATTAACACACAAAGCTGAATATCAGTGAAAGTGCAAAACACCAGCACAAATGTGGCATTATAATGACTCTGACGGACTTAAGTGCCAATATGCTTGTTAGCTATCTATTTATTGGACGAACTAGTGCGCAGCAAAACGAACTATGCTCGCAGCACAACGAAATCGGTGAGCAGAGCCCTAGATCGTGCAAATGTCATATAAACTGAAAAAAAAACTACCGTAGCAGTTACTACATAGCTTCACACCATTTGCTGCCTTAGTGTAACGGCTGTTAGTGCAACTGCAACTAATACAGATGTCCTCACCTCTGCTGAGTATATCGGAAAAGCTGTGGCGTATTCCACAGTGAATCTAATGTGTTATAGAAAAGAAACTCTGAATCCAGTGGGGCTAATTGCGTTCTGAACTTGTAACGGAAAACTACCGATACGAGTGACTTCCTCGTTTAGTCAGTTGTGGTACAAACTCTATCGTTACCAACTGCACTTATACTAAGTTGCAAGTTGTGCGACGCTTAGCAGTAACTACTGTGACCTTTTTTTTATTATCAGTGCACGTGTGCGACGCATCGGCTATTTATAGACGAGTAATTGTGTATTTTATTGTAATCCGCGCACGTTCCAGTATGTAAGCCGTTACTCACGTTCCGAGTGCAATGTGATTACACATGGTTCGGGGGCACTGTAGATAAGAGATACAACGGGTGACAAGATTCAACAAAATTTCGATCCATACAGGCGCGTATTGCGAACACCTTCCAGTTCCCTTGAGTCACGAATTACGATATTCTGTCGTGAAAAAAATTTGAACCTGCAGGTATTGATCTTTGAGGGGTCCCGAGCGGGAAGAAAAAGAATCATCTCTTTAGGGAAACTATTATTTGGAAATTCGGTCGCGTCCTCACATGGGGACATCGTGACTCAATACTTTTTTTTTTCGCAAGTACGCTTTGGCAGTTTGCAGGAAGGAGGGGAATTGCGTATTCAAGGTTGAGCGAGTAGTGCATCAACAGTTTACAGGTTGTGGTATTAAAAGAAACAGTCCTCCTCAGCTGCGATGCGCCAGAAAACATGGAATTTCCGGCAGCGGACCCTGATTTTCGCCCCACACTTCTCGTACATACACTGCTTCGGAAACCGTGACTGGACTTGCTGAGGCCAGTGGTTCTTCGCGTCATGATCGCAACGTGTTTAGAGCAAGGACGATGACCTAAAATTAGCTGTTGAGGAACGACATTAAAAGGAACAATGCTAAATTGCAGCGCCGACAAAAGTATCAAATACGAAAACAACAGTCCTTGCTGGTTCCGGGGCTCCGCTTCGCCGGAACAAAAGCATATTGATCTGGCATAAAACTGGGAGTCACTCGTATCCAGACAACCACTCGAGGAGGCGACATAATTGATGGACCGACAAGGTTCTCTCGATTGTCCTCTAACCAGAGCGTCTACCATTTTCGCGATGGAACTGTGCGTACGGCGATCTTTGTACTACATTAAAAAAATTGGGTCCATTTGAATATATAAAGGATTCGCAAAAGACAAAAAAATTAACTCTTCGGTGGTGAACTAGATGGCGCAACAATTCCATACAAGCGTCGTGTGTAGTTATAAAGTTTCGTACGTTGCGTATAGATCGCCGGCGTGGTAAGAAAAAAGTGATTAAATCACGGTGTCCCCTTATGGAGGCACTTATAAAAACAGGGTCAAAACTATTCAGTAGGAGAACTCTCCCTATTAAGTAACTGCTTTTCATTTAGCGTAACTTTCTCTTTACAGCCAACAGGGGATTTTAACTCTCTTAAATGATTAAGGCTGCGCTAAAAGAGAAACATGAGCATCGACTTACCAGAAATTCGGTAAAACGTCGAGGCGTCCATATTCGAACTTCTTTTCAAGCGAAGCTTGTATTGGCTCAAACATGGCGTTGTCGTGGCCACGCAAAAAAAAAAAAAAGACAGAGTTGCTCCCATAGCACATCTGCTGCGGGACAGGGTGGTTTGATGAGTAGACAGCTGCGCCGGCTCCAGAACGGGAGTCATTAGCAAAGATTCCAGCTGCACAGGCGCAATCACGCCCCTATCAACCTAGTCAGAGCCGTTTCACCTCCGCCGGGGAAGAAACGGACAGGAAAGGGTTTCCCACGCGCTGCACCGGCTTCATTTCTGTTCAGTTCACTTTCAGAAAACGGATGAGGCGGCCACGTGTTGTGCGTTCCCCCAAGGAACGGGCAGCCTTCGACGAGCGGCGGCGAGTGCTCGCCTATGAAAGGGCTTGCCGCCGGCGCGCCGATTCAGCTATTAGCCGCCCTAGCCCAGGCAATCCGACAGCAACAAGCTCCTGAGCTGAGGGAGCGGGAGGCCGAAGCAATCCGGCACCGTTAGCTGCGGGTTACTTAACCGAGCCGAAGGTCAGGTGCACGCAGGACAAGCCTCGCTTACTCCCCTTTTCCGGTAGGGCGAGGGTTGGTCATTTTTCCTTCAATAGTGTTTAGCTCCTTCATGTCAGATGGAACTCATTTACGTTTATGTGTGCCTCGAATACTATTCGCAGCAGTCTGCAGCGCGACCCCTTCGCTTTTTAATGAAAAAGGCAACGAAGAAAGTCGCGTCTCCATATGGAGTCAGCGTGACTCAAAGCAATAGACAAGTTCCAGGCCTGCGCGTCACGTGAGATGACGTCAGCTACGCGTCTATTCCCGGTCGCTTGTGTCCGCGTGCCTCGACGGTGGTGCAGCTCGAGCTAGCGGTAGGCAGAAATAATACAGCACCCTCTTTTGCTGGTAATATTGTACGGAAATCGGCCGGAGATATGCGCATTATGAAGAAAAGAACAACGAAATTTCTGTATTCCGCAGTTCACTCTGGCGTTTCTTGAAACCTGAAGATATTAGTAGAATAAAAAAATTATTACGCGGACTACGAAAGATGATCCTCATTCTTGAAGCTGATGTTCATTTGTATGGGTTTATACATATATTTCAGCTGCGTTGTAAAATTTCCAACCACAGTACTTTTTAAAGACGGTAAAATGGGTGGCAAGAAACATTTTGTGCTTCGGAAAACTGATCATGTTGACAGCTCTAAAAAAAGAAAGGCAGCACTTTCTGTAATGTAATTACTGATTTTAACATTACAAGATAGGTGGAAACTTGTCCAAGAAGAAAAAAAAGATTAAGCCCTAGGTGTGGAACACTGGGCAAAGGAAACATAATCCTGTGTTCGAATTCGTAGAAAACGACTCCTGCTTGTTTAAACAAACATCATAGCGAACAAGTTTACAAACAACAGTATCTGCATATATGCAAAACTATTTATCCTCAAGTACTCGAAGCTTTCTTTTCTGAGGATTCTCTTACTATACGGCTGCAAAGCAAAAAAAAAATTATCCTTTAAGAGGGGGAAGGGGCGTAAATCACACTTTTCTCCAAACATTCCTATTTATGCTTTTGTGTTTTAGATTTCTCATGATATAGAAAAGCTCCTCGCCAAGCTTGGCTTGTTATCAGTGCCATAGAAGAATAAAAAATTAGCTTTTTTACCTGACTGTTGTATGTGTTCTGGCATTTTCGTTCATATTTACTAAGTTTGAGCATTTTGGCCAATTCGCACATTTCGGAAAACTATCGTTTTCAAAGGGGACATGCAAAAAGTGATGGTATGATTGTTCAAAGCTGAAAATTTGCGAGGAAAATGGTTTCGGCACCTTGACTTTCTACGTTGCCTGTATCGAAAAGAAGTCCAGATTCTTGCATCATGGTATAGACAATCCGAAAATACTTAGTTTTGATGTGATGCGAATCCTACAGAATGAATCATAAAATTACAAACTGCTGGGCCTATCCTGTAATATTGGGCGTTCAGAATATATATTTGTACAAAAAATGTTACAAATTTATAGTTATTAAAATGATAGTTTTCCTAGGGGGACATACTCATTTGTTAGTGGGACATGTATAACTTTTTTTTTCTAATTCTAGTCAGATATCTATATTTGGTACATGTTCTAGCGACAAGAAGACAAAGCCTGCTGCCGAACTTTGTTAAAATCGGCATGTCACTTCGAAAGTAAACCTTTGAGCTCCGCATCCCCCTTTAATAATTGACAAATAGGTGACATTTGCCCTGATAAGTTCCTCATTGCGTTTGAATGAGGTAGGCTGAGTGCAGTTCTTGAAATATTTACCCGTATGCTCGTATAGTGCGCAATCTGAATGAAATAACCATAAAAGGTCGGCTGTCATGAGCTTCATCTCATAGCTCCAAGCTCATATGCTCCAGTGTGGCTGTGCTACGTGGTGCGGACTAGCATTGTCCAGCACCAGCTACACCGACGGATGGTAGTCACGCCCAACTTGCATATTTTGAAGCACTATCATTGTTCAATACAAAGCGTAGCCTTTCAGCCCGTCTCACCTGGAGGGGCACGGCGTAAACGCACGCTTGCAAGTGTGTGTGTGGTCTGACTTCAAGTTTTCCGTGGTTTGATCCTAGTTGACGGCTCAAAACTATTCGAACTTAGCGAGATCACCCGTCCACTACACCGATAAGCGAGCTGACCACGGTTTAATTCCTACGTGGGTGGCCACGGCCGAGCGTGAGGTCACGATAGTCGGCTTCTTCCGGAATGACGCTATCTGTATCGAAATTCGAAAGCAGATTTCCGCTTACTTCAGCGTGTTTGTTAAACTGTATGAATAAATATGCACGCTAACACTAGGAAGCATCGCACTGTATCAAACACTCTTCTTAATTGATGTCAGCTATAGGCAACTTGCGATCGCGTATGCTAGTCTGCTATATTACGAAACAAAGCGTCCACAGAACGATGAGGTGAGGACTCCTTCTGAAGAAGTAGCGTTTAAGAGAAAGGTGACTTCGCGCTCCCCTGGCGAGCTCTGCGCACCCCACACGACTGAAAAACTTAACTGAGATGTTCACGGGAGCGTGTGCTATCCGCGCACTATACTTTTATTGCGATAACAATTATACGGAGAGTCCCAGTGCATTTTTGACGTCGCCGTGATGTCTCGTATAAATTTGAAGGGCGATAGCACCGTCGCCACGCGTGGTATGCTGTATGTGCGAGTGAAAGCACGCGAAAGGAGCCGGCGATCGCGGCTCAATCTGTAAAACGGGGTAAATCCGGAGCAAAGCGAAGAGCAATCGCGCCGTCTTCCGTCGCGCGAAAGACCGTGGGGGGGATGGTAGGGAAATAGGGGGGGCGGCGTTGTGCTTCACCAGCAACTAAGTATTTCGCGACCGGACGCAAGGGTAACTGACAACCGCGGTTCAATATCGCGCGCTATCCTTACTTCGTATAGCTGTCTACTAATTTTCTATCGAAATCTATGCTTCACCTCTCGGGAGAGACTGCGACTTCTTTAATTAGGCAAGCCCAAAGGGGTGGTTCAGGAGCCCTTTCAGCAACTGCAATCGACAGCTGGGGCGAGCCAGCCAATACGATGGGGCAGCAGTGGAGGCGGCCGGTGGTCGCGATGTTCTCGGCCGGCGTACTATAAGGTCATATTCGTTTACGCAGGCGTGAACAGTTGTCTAGAATGTTTAGGTCTTGTGCCGAGCGATAATTTTGCCATTTTTAGGTGGTGAAAGGCTGTCCCCGGAAAAATTAATAAACAATGGCCACGTTGCAAGAACGTGCAGGACGACGTGACGGCAGCCAACCTAGCATAACGTCCTGCCGTTGGCGTAGGCAAAAAGATGAGTGGAGCAATGAGTGCGTCGTCCAGGCCGACATATCATGAAGCTCGTCTTATGCTCGTGAATCGGGTGCCAAACTGCCCGAGATTAGCCGCGGTGAACATGACGCCTGATGATGATGATGACATCGTCATGGACACTTTTGGTCCTTGTTCTTGCAGCTGTTCCCCCGACTGTCCCTCCTGCTCCTCCACATCGGCCGCCCCCAGGTGAGTACACCTTGCAGCACTCTAAAAGAACTTACGAAAACTACACAGCAAATTCAATAGAAAATGGTATCCTGGTACCTTTAGTGGTTTCAGGTACAACGCCAGGAACGGATGAGCCAGAATGCAGCAAGTGTGCGTGCACGTAAATTCGCGATGTCGTCCCACACACTTGAAATGCTCAACTTGCGCACATTATGGGCGGATATATTCATTAGCATATAAAACTGAATTAACAACATGGAAGCCTTGTGAGTGACAAGAATGTTTCTGTAAATAACTGCGTGGCGCTCAATTGAGTGATTAAATTATGGGTAGGGTTGAGTGCAGTTCTGTAAAACTACCCATGGGCTTGTATAGTGTACAATCTGCATGCAATAAGCATCAAATGTCAATTCTAATTAACTTCAACTTCGCGCTTAGGAAATGTTGCCGGTGCAGAAACAGGGCACCGCTGGGACATTGTCAATTCCACGTCAAGGACCTTCGCTGTTCTTGGCTTTGGGAAAGGTGTTCGCCTTAGATAGGTCGAGTGAAAATGGTCTGCAGACCATCGTGTGCGTGAAACATGTGCTTGTGTGTAAATATATTCGTAATAAGAATTATGTGCTGCCGTTCACTAGAGACTCATTCACGAACAAGCACGTGACTTGAGAAAACCCCCAATGCCACCTGTTTCTATGATTACTTTTAAAATATGAAAGCAATGCTAATATGGACAGTAAAGCATGAATATAAATAGAAATAGAAAGTGCCACACCTTCATCCATGCAGCCCGCACAAGTTCCATCGTTCGATGCATGTGTATCGACTTGCACCACATGCTTCGTTTCAAAAATCCAGCAGATTCAACCTACTTATTTGGAATTTACATACAGCGCAACCTAGCATCTTTACGTAAATGCATAAGTAGTGCTGAAACACGTGTTCGTGCTTATTCAGTGTGAGTGCAAAGTGAAACAGAACGCTTTGTTTGTGTTGACGAAGATTGCAATGCGCCTTTGAACACAACCAGCGGTATAGAGGTTGAAAGAGGCGAGCTCACTTGCTGCGCCACTTGTTTGGGTTACCCGACCTCCCCTTGGAGGCGCCGATGCGACCGTTTACGCCGTTGGCAGGCGGTGCAGCGCATCCTCAACGTGAGGTTATCTCCACCGAAGCTATATCCCGTCCCATCGCTGCGCTCCACATGGCGGCCCGATTGCCATCTCACCCAGCTAGCGGCCAACTAGCTGCATTAGCAGGCCCCCTACCCTCTCCGCGACAACCTTTCAGTGCTGCGTGAGAAGAAGTGTGAGCAACAGTGTTATGCCATGTTTTCAGTTTACTTGTTTTCTTGCATTAATACATGTTAACAATTCTACCTCTTTGCTATATTTGCATTAACCTGAATTGTTTTGTTACTTTTATTTGTTCATAACGCCATTCTTTGTACTATCATATGTTTTGGTTCCTTTGCTGTCATGTGTAATTATTTGTAGACAACTTTAAAACTTTGCTGCGTTTGCTGTAACCTAACTTGTTTTGATCTTTCTAATTAGAACAGGAGGTCCCCCTACAGCCTTGCGCTTTGGGACCTCCTTCTGTATATCTTGTTACTGTGATTTTATTTTCTTGAGTGAATAAATAAAATTCTTCTTCTTCAAAAGCAATCACTGCTAGATGGGGCCGCCGTCCCGCAGTCGAGCCTCATGGGTGGCGACAGTGGAGAAAAAACCTGCCATGAGTAACTACTTAAGAGGAAAAACGAAATCGGGAAACAAACAATTTGTGAGAACTCAAAGGGAAGCTGATTACCTTTCGAAGCGAGATCAGGATGCCTTAGAACACGCACCGATAAAGCCAGATATAAGAAGGAAGAAGAAGCATGTGCCTGCTGTTGTAAAGCGAGGGAAACGATGGAGCATGTTTTATTAGAATGTGCGGATATCTGCCCAACGGTCGATTTACGCACCACCGGTTTCCTTGAAGCGCTTGGGTTCAGCGAGAGCAGGGAGAAAGTAAACATGTCGGCAATAGAGACTAGTAAGACGCGATTGGAAGATTGGTGGAAGAAAAGTCAGGAAACGAGAAAAAATGGAGACGTACAAAAACGAAGTTCACAACAGGGGGTCAAAAAATTGGTTATGGAAATTCATCGCGAGCTTTTTTTATTTAACTTAAGTAGGTTATGGCAGTATAATAACAAGAGCTTGGTGGCGCAACCCGCCGTCCCCGTTCCGAAGGGGACGCTTATAACATCCATCTGTCCATCCGTCTATCCGAGTTTGAGCTATTCGGTGAGAACGCGCGAGGAGCAGTACTTAGCGGAAGCAGGCACCAGCAGTCAGCAAGAGTTGCGCAAGGGCGTTGGCAAATAAAGCTACGCTTTAACGGAGAACGCTAGTACTTATTTCGTCCCTCGAAACTGACGAAGCTCGTCCTTTGCTCGTGGATCGCGAGCCGAGTTGCCTGACATTCGGGGAATATGACACATTGTGATGATGATAACGTTGCTATGGACACTTCTCGTCATTCTTCTTTCAGTTGGTCCCCCTCCTGTACCTCCACCTCCACCACCTCCACCACCACCAGGTGAGCACACCTTCGAGCACTGTAATAGAACTAACGAAATCTACACAGCGAACGTAATATAGAATGTATGTATGTATGTATGTATGTATGTATGTATGTATGTATCTATGTATGTATGTATGTATAATAATAATAATAATATTTGGGGTTTTACGTGCCAAAACCACTTTCTGATTATGAGGCACGCCGTAGTGGAGGACTCCGGAAATTTTGACCACCTGGGGTTCTTTAACGTGCACCTAAATCTAAGCACACGGGTGTTTTCGCATTTCGCCCCCATCGAAATGCGGCCGCCGTGGCCGGGATTCGATCCCGCGACCTCGTGCTCAGCAGCCCAACACCATAGCCACTGAGCAACCACGGCGGGTGTGTATGTATGTATGTATGTATGTATGTATGTATGTATGTATGTATGTATGTATGTATGTATGTATGTATGTATGTATGTATGTATGTATGTATGTATGTATGTATGTATGTATGTATGTATGTATGTATGTATGTATGTATGTATGTATGTATGTATGTAGGCGTAGCCTACTGCTACAGCTACATGCAGCGTATTCGCAGCGTTTGCTTGGTGCACGAAAGGGCTTGAGTACGGGCCGGTGCTCACATTTTCCAGTGTGGCCGCGTTGCGTGGTGCGAGCCGGCTTTGTCCTTGCAACAGCTTGACGGGCCGATACTAGCCACATCCAACTTGGGCATTTACAAGCTCAATGAATAGCGCAATACATAGCAAAGTCTGTCGACTCGTCTCACCAGGAGGGGCCAGGAGTGAGCGGGCGTTGGCAAAGGTGCGCGTGGTCTGAGCTTAAGTTTCGCGTTCTTCGATGCTAGTTGAGTGTTCAAAACTATAGACCGGTACAAACTTAGACGGCAGCGACATTTCCTTCTCAAAGGCGGATGCACACAAGCTTCCACCAATGGGTGCGCACTCTAGACTGACGTCAAGAGCCGGATGACCGGTGACCCCGCCGACGGAGAACATGGCAGCCCGTGCTTTGAACTGGGCCGAGTCGCCTCAGTGTGACTATTTCTTTAGTCGGGGAGGCAATCGGCTGCCGCGTTTCGGTCATCTGAGTGGGGCATCTCCAGTCTATTTAGGTTGTACCCGACTGTAGTCGCACCTAGGGAGACGCGAGGGCTGCTACACCAATAAGCAGGGTTGCCAAAGTTTAAGCCCTACGCAGGGGATGAGCCTGAGGCTGAGCCTGAGGAGGCAATAGCCAGCTTCTCCTGGAAGCCCGCAATTCTTATCGAAATTTGAAAGCAGATTTTCGCTTACTAGAGCCTGTTCATAAACTGCGTCAATAACTACACACTGTAACAGTAGGACGAAGTGAACTGACCCGTACACCCTTTTTTTGATTGATGTCAGGTATAGGGAAATACCATCCGCGCATAGGAATCCGCTATTATTACGAAATATTACGAAAACCGTCGCAAAGCAAGAAAAGGAGCAGGCTTCCCTTAAAAGGTGAGCGTCCTAAAAGAAAGGTGACTTCACGCTCCGCTTGCGAGCACCACGAGCCGCGCGTGACTGCAAAATTTGGCGAAGTTGTTCACAGCAGCGTATTCTATCCGCGGACTGCGTTTTTTCGCTAATCCCGAGGGTTGGCTCAGGGCTTCTTTAAAGAAACCGTGGGCGGCATTGTACGCCATTATTCGCGTCTCGAATAGAGCCTTATTACAAAAAGGTTCGGCGACCAAGTAGAGAACTCACAGAATCGACGAAAGTATTCGAGAAAGTTCCGATGCATGCAGGCGCGGCTTTCCAGCACCTTCTAGACACGCTTCAGGCGTTCGTGTCACGTGAGATAACTTCGGCCACGTCGCTATTCAGTGGACGCTTGTTTCCGACTGCGTCGCCGGCAGCGCAGCTCGCGCTAGCCCGAGAGCGAAGAAAAAATAACAAGCCAGATTTCGTGGTTCGTAATGTGCAGTAATGGACAGCAGATAGTGGGCACGCTATGACAAAAATAGAAATTGCAGTATTTTGAGCTTATATTGGCGTTTCTTGAAGCAAGAAGTTGTTAGTAGAATTACAACATCATTCATCGTTCTACTAGATGTTGTCCCTATTTTTGGTAGGCATTTTTATTTGTCCAGATTTGGATATATTTTTGAACTGCGTTGTAAAATTTTCAATATCAATATATTTATGAAGTAGGCAAGATGTACGACGGAAAAAAAAACATTTACTGCATACACAAACTTGCGATGCATGAAACCCTCAAAACATAAAGAAAGGCAGCACACTGAAATGTAATTACTCATCCCATCATTACAGAATAGACACAAGCAACATCCAAAGAGAATAAAAAAAAGTCGTAAAGGTGAAACAATATGCACATGTATGGTAAATAATTCAGTGTTAGGATTTGTAGAAAACGATACTTCCATACATTAGAGCGCATCTCAGAGTGAAGAATTGTAGAAGCAGCAGTGCCCGCATATATGCGAAAAGTATTTGTCAGCAAGTGCATAAACCCGTCTTTCCTGAGCAATCTCTTCCTTTGTGCGGATGTAATGCAAGAACATTATCCTTTAAGAATTGACAAACCTGTGACCGTTGCCGACACAAGAATGTGTTCCCCAATCTGTACTCATGACATAAGTTGAGTGCAGTTCTTAAAAACTGTGTCCATGCCCTTATGTAGTGCACAATCTGCATGCAATGACCACCAAATGCGGGTTGTAATTAACTTTATCTTTTTGCTTAGAAAATATTGTCGGTACGGAAACGAGGCACAGGAGTGAAGCTGCCAATTACCCTTGAAGCACCTTGGCCGTTATTAGTTCTATCAAAGGTGTTCGTTCCAGATAGTTTGAGTGAGAATAGTCTGCAAACACCTGCGTGTACGTGAAATATGCACCTGAGTGGCATGCTAAGCATAATCAGAAACATGGGCCCACCGATTACTTGCGACACCTTCCCAAGCAAACGCGCGACTTGAGAAAACGCCTTAGGCCACGTGTTTCTAAGCTTGCTTTTAAAATGTGAAATCAGTGCACATATGGGCGGTAAAGCATATACAAATATAAACAGAAATCGAAAGTGCCATACTTTCATGCACGCAGCCTGCACAAATTCCATAATTGGAACAGCTTGTACCGAACGTGCACTTGATGTTTCGTTCCTTTGAAAAAGAACACACTTGCACCTTTCGTCTTCCGTCGTAATTGCTGGAACAAAGCGACACGCCGAACTTATTTGGTATTTCAGCGCCGTCCGTTTCGGCTAAACATTAAAAACAACGCCGCAAAAATGAAGACGGACATGTCTTCAACAACGATTGCATGGGCCAGCTGTGGCGGGGCCAGCGAATCCAACGCGGCCGCAGTGGCGGCAGCCGTTGCCAGCAATGTCACCTGACGTTGCTGACGTCACCCAGGCCTGCACGTAGGCCTGAAAACTTTTCCTGGAGGTGTAGGTCTTACGCCGAGCCATGA
This sequence comes from Dermacentor variabilis, assembly GCF_050947875.1. Lineage (NCBI taxonomy): Eukaryota > Metazoa > Arthropoda > Arachnida > Ixodida > Ixodidae > Dermacentor > Dermacentor variabilis. The sequence goes on along the minus strand of NC_134575.1, from coordinate 65,207,437 downwards.
GCTTACGATTTGATAGCAAGGAAAGAGCGGTCTCCGGGAAATGGGTAAACAACGTACGCGTACCAAGAACGTGCAGGACGACGTGACGGTAGCCGACGTGGCATGACGTACTTCCGTTGGCGTATAATTAGAAAGATGGGTGGAGTGATGGCTGTGGCGTCCAGCCCGACTGATGACTTAGGTCGTCCATATGCTCGTGGATCACGAGCCGAGCTGCCCGAGATTCGCGGCCGTGAATAGGATGCCTGATGACGAAGATGACGTTGCTATTAATACTTTTCGTCATTGTTCTTGCAGTTGTGCCCCCATCTACCCCTCCTGCTGCGCGAAGTACAACCACATCATGTGAGTATGCTTACGGGAGCACTCTAAAAGAACTAACTAAACCTGCCCAGAAAACTCAGTAGAGAATGGCATCTTTAAAAATTTAGCGGTTTCACATGCAACGCCAAAAACTGATGAGCTAGAACAAAACAAATGCGCATGTGCTTAAACTCGCGGGCTCATCTTGCACACTTGGAATGCTCAAACTGAGCACACATTTGGCGGAAATATCAGCTAGAATATAAAACTCACATTATAACATGGGTGCGTTGTAATAGAAACGTTGCTGTTGATAAATGCATGACGGGAAATTGGATTGTCGCTTTAAATCAGCAGTATTTTTGAATAACTTGTGTACAGAGGAAAACGAAGGTAAGAAATTGAGTTTGGCACGGCCATGACATGCAGTCGCAGTTTCTCTGAGGGACAAGTGTTCAGCAGTAACACGTTTCGGGGCATTGATATCACTGAGCGCTAGCGGTTTAGCAGTTTTTCAAATCCCGCGCGTTTGATTTGCAACTGCATAACTTGACTAATATAATGGAAAGGTGTTAGAAATTCTCAATTGAAGAGTTCAAGTTTAAAGCAATGTTTTTATTGGTAGTCAGTTAATCACCGTTTGTTACCGAAGCCATACTGAAAATAACCAAGAAGACAGTGAACAACCCTAAGTTGGATGCATTATCGTAACCCACATCTGGATATCTTAAGACTTGGTACGAGCTAGCTGAAACATCCCTTATACAGGAATTCTATCGTATAGACTTTTTGGGGCTTCTGCGCTTTCTTCGATCTCCTGCGCTCTCCCTTCCTAGATATTGGCGTGCTCAAGAGGGTTGGATGTCACTTAGTCTCGCTGCCTGAGTCTCTTAGCAATATTTCTGGACTTACGTGTCGAACACAGTGCGGCCACAGTCGTGCAAGCGTGCTGTTTTTTTGCAACAATTTGCACGCACTTCCAGGCTTATAAATTCCGATTAGCACGTTTGCCTTGATAGTTTATACCTACTATGACATAGTAAATTCTCTAAAATTGATTCTATCATCCTTTTGTCTTTGGACCTCCTTTCATTTGTCATACACGCTGGTACATGTCTTTGTCGAATGTAGAAAACACAGAAATAACTGTCATTTTGTTTATGCCGCACTTGGAGCACGTAATCCTCTACGAAGGTTATGCACTATCTCTCATGTCGTCGGCGACTGGAAACAAGAGCCGAAATTAATCAGCGCCTGGCAGTAGCAGGAAAGAATTATTGCACTACATTATATCACTGAGATAGCATCTGTTTGTTTTCTCTCTGACGTCAGCGCTTTTTGCGGATTTGGTCATTGTCTGACTGGGCGATTGCGTGCGGTCTTGCGTTGCGATCACCGAGTTGGGAAGACTGTTAAAGTGAAGCTTTCTTGTAAACCTTTACCATTGGGATCTTTTTAGCATCGTCATCCTATTGTAGTAATGCCACCGTCGTCATTCTAGCTCGGTCACTTTCCTTCCTCACACCGTAGTCTTCATTCTATCCTAGTAATTCCCTTGCAATCAGCCGATATCAGCATTACATTTTTATCACTCCACCGTCATCAATACAGGGTCGCGATCCAATGGTCTTCATGCTGTCGTCATCACATCATCGCCATTAATAAAGTGAAAATGAGACATCCACCTGTTCGTAGTAATTGCTACAAAGGAAACCCATACGGGTTCCTCGAAAGAAAAGCCTCGGAGTTGAAGAAAAATTCGTCCAGGTCCGGGAATTTTTCTTCAACTCTGAGGCTTTCCTTGCGAGGAACCCGTATGGGTTTCCTTAGTAGCAATTGCTACGAACGGGTGGATTTCTGATTCTAACTTTATTAATTACTTCTCTCCACCTTGCAGTTTTCCGCAGGTCAAATACGTCAAACTTCATCGCTATTCCACCATGGTCACGCCATCGTTCTCATTACCGTCGTCATGAAGTTATCATCATGGCATCGTGGTAGTTCCGCTGCCATTTTGTCGTAGTGACGTCAAGGCATAATCGTTCATAGTATTCATTTCAACGTCATCGTGATAACGTCCTTAGAATGATAAGCACTTGGACTATTTGTTTTGACATTATATCTTGCAAAGGGGAGCGCAGAAGAGTTGCCGAAGAAGGGAGACCGAGACAGGAAAGACGCGCACTTTCAACTGAGAAACACACCAAAATGAGCGTTGTTGCGCCTGCGCTGACAACGCTTCTGGTGGTATGCTTCTGAAAATAAACTCAGTTTCAAATGAGCGTCTTTGCTGTCTTGGTCTGCATTTTTCCAAAGCACTTTTGCGCCCCCTTTGCAAGGTGATGATGTCGGCGTGACAATTCGTCCTACCATGTTAGCCATTTTAGCATCGTCATGATATTGCTGTCATGTCGTCGTTGTCATTCTAGCTCCGTAATTCCCTTTGTCACACCGTCCTCGTCATCCTGCCGTCATACCATTGGTATCGTTCAAGCAACCATATCACGTTGTCCTCAAGCCGTCGTCGTATCACTGTCGTCATACCATTCTAATCATTTTAGCATCGTCCCACATTGTCGTCATACTGGTGTCGTCATTGCCGCTCCCAAATTCCTCTCGTCACATCATCCTCATCCTCATCATACCGTCGGTATCATTCTAGCAACCGCATCACATTATCGTCACACTGCCTTTGTCAAATCTTTGTTGTCACTCCAGCGTTGTCATTCCATGGTTGTATGACCATCACTGCCATATCGTCGTCGCCATTCCGGCATTAGGTCACTGTCATATTTGCATCGCCATTATGCATTCGTCTTAGTGCCGTTGTGGCCGTTCCATAGTCTTCCACTACCTTCGTTTTCGTCATTCTTTCGGTCCCGCTGTCTATGTTGAAGTTGAAGTTGAAGTTTATTCAAAATAGGAATGTACACAGAAAATGTTGAACAGGATATCTGAATCCCTAGCTGTAAGTACGAGCTGTAAGTGGTGTTTGCAGTGGAATACCAACTAGCCCGTACCCAAACCCTGCCATCCTCTTCGCTTTGCCGCAGTGACTGTAGGGCTGTCATGACATTGTGGCCATGGCGTCGTCGCCATTTCATCGTTGCCGCTGCGTCGTCGTAATAAAGTCATCTCTATGACATAGTGGTCGCCATATTCGTCATACGTGGTATATGAATCATCGATCGCGACGAGGCTATGTTGGGCGAGTTGGGTGACGTGGTTCGCAGCGAAATTGTCCAACTCGGTCGTGTGTCCTTTAATTGCAAACATTCACTAAGCAGGAACATCATCCTTCAATCGTATCCATGAAAGCTTCGGCTAAACCGATTTCCGCAGCAAGTCGCCTTCTGTATGTGACAACATTACCTTCAGTATGACCAATGAATACATCAAGACCTATTTGGTAAGATCTCATATTCAGCAAAATGGTGACGACGATGATGACAGCAGCAGTACAGTGGGAGTAAGAGGAGAATAAAGAGGAGGAGAAAAGTTGAAGAAAGAAGCAAAGAAAGCTTCGCTTTAAAAGGGGGGAGGGTATAAATTCCCACGTGGGTAGAGCACAGTAAAAACAGGCTCGACTATGGGCTAAGCTTGTGTCTGCTCCCGGCCGCCGCTCTGCAAGGCGAATATTCACAACGTTATAAAATTGTCGTAGCGGGTTTTTATAATTCCATATTTGATTAAAGCTGCAGCAAGAGAAAGGGTGAGGATCGGAGTAGGCAGAGGCGTACATTATCCAAAGGAAGCAGCGCTCTTCATGGTCTGCGCAGAACGCAATTTGCGAATGCGGCGCCACCACTGGCAAAGACACGAAACTGACCCCAGTGTACGGGGCCTGGCCAAACAGCCACTACTAAGCAGTGTCATAACGTTTCTTGATTAGCTCTTGTCTTGAAGAATGTAATTAATTTATGAACATTCTGACACTGTCACCTTCAAACTAGTCAGCTTGCGCTGCAAAATAGCCCTTCCTGTATTCCTGCCGCTTTGCAGGTATTTCCTAGGTCTCGGCAATCTTTCCTACACAAGTCGAGCCACAGATGCGTTTCTTACTTGATTTCCGCAATTCTGCTGGAACGGTAAACTTTAATATTTAACCTTGAGCTTTGAGTGACATCAGCGAGACCTAAATCTAGTCAATGACCTACCTTTGACTTCGTGAATCATCACAGAGGACGAAACCTCCGGTGTGCGGGTACTACACTTAGACGGTGCAAGCGTGATCGCAGCGAAAACAGCCAATTTTAGCAAGACACCCCCCCCCCCCCCTGGATAAAAGAGAACAGAAAATAGAACCTGGGCATTTCTAAATATCGCGAAAGCTCCTTCATCATCTTTTTCAATATTCTCAGCATGGGGTTAGTGGAATTCATCCGAAATAGCCGAGCCCGCAACAGCGAGCTTCAAAGCCAAGTATTAGTGAGTCTCGAAGGAATCGTTTGTCGGTAACAAGCGCAAGCTGTGAGGCACAAGAACCTAGATGCTGTACAAGGACAGTGCGAGTATTCCACACAGATGAGCTTCTTGCCGTAAACGGCATCGTTTCTTTTCCACGCACAACCCAAACTCGAGATATTTCACTCTCCTATCAAAATTAAAAGCATGGCGCGAAGATCGCTGTTTTGTCTGTGTGGCGAACTTTTCTTCTCCTGGCGGGTCGCTGGTTTTGGACATGAGCGAGTTGGACAGTACGGCTTAGGAGTTGAGGAAGAGGAGTTAGAAGATGGAGTAGATCAACTGAAGGGACGTACAAATCGAACCCATGTGTTATGTGCTTAGTCGTTTCAAAGCACGACTGCCAAAATCAAGCACCAATCGCCAGAGGCGCTCGACTCGGATGGGAATTATTACTTGTACAAATAAATATTTGCACACTTGCAGAAACACAGGGAGCACTGTATCCCTGCGCGAGGAGACTATTCCACAGGTGTAATTGTTTAAATGAAGACATGTATTGCTTAATTGAAAATAGCACCAGTCGCAAAACGTCTTTGGCCCTACTGGGAATAAAATTGACAACCCGGTACTCCTCACTTTTGGGAGAGGTCACACTCCTTTACTTGCGGACAACTTATTGTGGCGGTGCTTCTGTGCATGTCTTACTGTGTCAAGTAGCCCGGCTGCGTTTGACCATACTTTCGGTCTCTTCGAACCGATACCGGTGGAATTAGCGTAGCTTGCACCGTCCGACGGTTTTGAATTTCCCTAAACGCTGAAGAGAGACATAGTGAAAAATATTGCGCGCAGACACGAGGACAAGCCGAGAGAAAAACAACCACGAGCACTAATTCACAATTGAAGTTTATTCCAGACACATGCACGGGGGGAATAAATAGGAAAACCGAAAGAGAACAAAACGAGGCGATCATCTTGAACCAACTCTTGAACCAACTTGGCCAACTCAGTCGGGTACATGGGGTAACTCGTGATGTTCAACATGATAGGCTTGTTTTGTTTTGTTTCGGTTTTCCTATTTATTCCCCCCGTGCATGTGCATGGAATAAACTTCAATTGTGAGTTAGCACTCGTCCTTGTTTTTTTCTCTGCTGGTCCTCAGATCTCCACGCAAACTTTTTCAGTATGCATTTTAACCAACTAGAGCAACTTTCTGCTCTCCTAAACCGAAGAGAGAAGGGGAAAATATGTCATATGTAACCCTGACTGGAGTATTTTGCGTTAGTTTGCTTTTTTAAGGTGCGCTTTTGCTTCTGCTCCTCTCTCCCCCGTAGGTTTCTCTTCATCGCCGCAGAAACTTGTCTGCGAGCATAGTGTGTAATTTCCAATGTAATTGTCCTATTAGCATTGCACGGCCGCAGCTTTAGATATTGCCATTTTCTAGGGGCGATATTTTATTGCAAAAGCCTTTGTCCGTAAAGCAGTGACATGAAATGAGTGTCACATTTTGAAACGCACCTTCATTGCCAATATATGTTTCATACGAACCCGCAGCCTTCTTGTCCGTTTGCCTCGCGTTGTATTTGTACGAACGGCAGTATTTTTGGCAGCAACACCGATGCCAAGCGCCAAACTTATTGTTTGTTAGTTTTGTCTATTTATCATGTGAGAAGATCTAGTACAATATCGCAATATCTGCGAATAAATATATTGAATCAGCGATGCCCCAGTGACAATGATCAAACTCAAGTTAGCAAGTAATTAGGGTTCGCTAAGGTTTTTTTTAAATCATGCGTGAACAGCGCACAAGCTGTCGGCGACAAAAGAAAGACAACGAGACAAGCACAGGTCTAACAATTTAAATTTTATTTGGAAGCAACATGCTATATAAGAAAGAGATGTGGGTCACGTGCATGATACGCATTCAGGAAAAATCAATAACAGTGATCTCGCCTTTCAGTATTTCAATTCCGCCCTCTTTTTCTATCCCTCTACAGCTTATTTCTTCTTGCATTTCGCGCAGCTGCACCCCCCGTACGAGGGCCGGCGCTGATCTGCACGTACAACATTGAACGATTCTCAGCGAGTTCGGTGCTACCTGCTGACGGCATTTGCGACCAGATATACCTAGACTCTGTGTGCAGATCCCCGCCCTGCAGCACAGGTGCACAATGGACCCTCACAAAAGAGATTACTGAGTTTCTCGATGCTGCCAAAGCGTCAAAAACCGGCAACAAGAAAACGAGGCTAGGCTTGGCTTTCGACTCCCAGTAAGTTTTCGCGCAACTTAAGCTTTCTTCTTCTACCGCAAAAACACACTAACAGAGCCCACTTTTATAGATCCCACCTACCGTAAGCTGCAGCTTTTCGCTAAAGCTTTCCTTCACTAAGGATGTTAGCAAGAAATCTGTAGAACGCCCCCCATTTGCAAAGAAGTGCTTTCCACTCTGCTTTATTTAAAGCAAATGAAACAAAGAAAGTGTCATTGTCATACGACTGCCAGATGTTCAAAACTCGGATGGCTTGAGGTTGTGAAAAATTTCAACGATCTTTTATCGTATCTAGTGGAGACCTTTTAGATGTTTCATGTAAGCTGGCATGGCTCTTTTCTGAATGGATTTCGCCATTCTGATGACGTCAATAACTCTTTATGGCTCCCTGGCCGGTGTCGTTACCATGCGCACATTCGAAGGCGTCATCTGCGTCTCATTGCGAGTCCCTTTTCCCGTTTGTTGCATTGTTCAGTACATCAGCCACTTTCGCACTGTTTCCAGAGTGACCAGATAAATCATATGTAATATGGATTGTACCCTGAAGGGCTAGCGCTTTGAATCACCAGCGATATTTTACTCGCTGACAAAAGTGCGGTTCTCATGTGAATTACCAAGGTTATGACTACCTCCGTTACATACTGAATACATGTGCACAATTTTCGCAGCAAAACCACTACTGATCTCCGCATACAGGTACTGTTTTGCATGGTGTTCAGTTGAATACCTTATTTGTGGCTATTAATTGCCAGCTACGTGCACGTGGGTGTCGGTGACGACGCTGCTTGATAGTTTTAATGTCTTCAATTTCCCTGCAATAGAAAGGTGCCGCACCTGAATATGAACTATTATTTAACGTTAGCAGTATTTTATCGTATATTTTACATATACACACTACTTACGTAGGTACCATTTGTGCGAAGTCGTCAGTCTCTGGAGCCGCAGGGCCTTAGCAAAATTTGTAGTGGGACGCATGGGTAATGCGGTGGTTGGGGGTTCGGTTCTCACCGGTGGCAAATTGTGTTTTATCTACATTCATTCGGATCCCTTTATCTTGTCATTTCTAGACTAATCGTGGTAAAAATTCCGTGCACGTCGGAGGGCGTGAGCGTAGGCAGGGCTTAGGTTGGGAGCTATAATTTTCAAAAACAGCTCTGGGCACGAGTTGGTTGGCGCAGAAGTCTCAGCAGAGTGAGGCCGTCAACCAAAATTTCTAGAAAAACCGGTTCAGTCTTCCAAGGGCTACATTTTGGTCGAGTGACGCACCTTGAAGTACTTGCAGAGTAGAATAAAAATTCAGAAAGGGAAGCTATGGGCGCGATTGTCGGGGAGAGTGACGAAAACTCTTCGAAGCGCTGTGCGATGGGCCAGGAGGACGTCATGAATCGGTGATACTAAGCACTGGCCGTCAAGAAGTGGCAGGAAAGGTTGCGTGGATAAGTAGGCCACAGTAGCAGACAGCAGCCGAACAAATTCGACGCTACGAAGGAGGAACTAATCTGTGGTAGCGTCGACAGGGAACCGGGAAAATTCAAGCCAGATGATGAAGGAAGAAGAGACGATGAACATAGAATTGATTGTTACGAAGTCGATTCCCATGATCACTCCATGAAGACTCTGGGTGAGGACAGTCAAGCAAACTAATGTTGGCCGACCAGTGGTAGTAACACGGGCATTGCACATTCCAGTCACGGCTGTCGTGCTTCCATTGCTACTAGCATAGTAGGCACTCGGGAAGTGTAAGAACTCTACAGAGACTGCTACGGAGATCACATCGCATTACTGAATCATGAGCTCCAGTATCAATAAAAGCTTGAACAGATACGCAAACAAGAACTTCCACTATGTTGCGTGTGGGAGCATGGGCCAACAGAAGTTTTTGAGTCCGGATGATTAATGTAGCTTCACCTGCGGGAGGTGCATTCTTTAGTTTCCCGAAAAGCGAGCATATTAAGGTGGCGGCGGAGATCGTCGATATGTAGGTGAACGGGACTGACGGTGTTTAGGCGAAGGCGAATGGCTGAGGCAATACTTCCAAGTAGCAAGGTCGGCACTGGGCGGCACAAAGGTGGGATAAAGCGGACGAGGTTCACGTGTGGAGCGGTGGTGAGCATATGGTCTCAGAGAAGAAGTGTACCAGTGGTTGCGGCAGTGGCGGGCGATGTGTCCAACTAGAGAGGTCAGAAAACAAGTAGGCCTCAGTGGCGTAAAACTGTTTCTCTAGGGGGGGAGGGTGGCGATACGCAAATTATCCTCTCTCTCTCTCTCTCTCTCTCTCTATATATATATATATATATATATATATTGCATTACGAGAAAGATACAGCGAATACATCTGTCATAGGATATATAATTACCAGCAATACACGTAATTATCAATCACACATGGTGAACCATGGTGGTCAAACATTGTTTCAGCGTAGTGCCTGAAAATATATAAAATCTCTAGATACTAGAGTGACAAAAGGCAATTAGTTCCTGACGAAAGTCCCTGACTATGCATGGTAGCGAGCAGTACCGTGCTTTTAAATACAGACAATAATAAAAACAACAAATGGTACTATTGGTGTAAGTCTACAGTGCAATTTTATCGCTAGTTAGGGAAGTTGTATTGTCGAAGCTATGCACATCAAAGTACAGCCAACATTAACAACTTACAATATTCATAGAAAGAAAAGAAGAAAATACCAGCAGATGTTTGCGACTTTGCAGAATTCCAAACCAATTTTCAGCGAAGACGTTTCTTTCGAGCTGCTCAAATAAGAGAGTTAGTTTCCTGTAATTAAACCTTAAGAGGTTGTTCGGTTACATTTGAAACCTTGACTGCAAATAACGCTTTGGAGCACCTATAGTAAGGAATTTCCGAAAGCCAGTAATTCATCAACACAGTTTACTTCGCCAGATCATTAACCGTAGCTGATGGTATAGCATCGCCCCTTCCCTATTTTTGCTAAACGTTATCTCATTAAGTTCGCAGATCTCCCAAAGCAGCGAGATAAATTCTGCTTTGTTCGTAAAACACAATGATAAAGCTCTGGATCACTTGCATCCGTAATACGCGGCGAAGGTCATAACTTGTGCCCTCACTTTGAAGTTAGCCTACCCCATAACGCCCATATTACCCATAACGCACCCCTTATTTTCTCTAAATACAACCAAGGTACCTTGATTGGCTCACGGAAGATTTAGCAAAAACCAGCTACGAAGCTCTCTTGACGTTTGAAAACAGAAGAAAAAGAAAAGAATCGATCAGTTATTTGCAAGGCTTCTAAGTAGACCAGGAACCTTAAAAAAATTGTCGGAGATGGTACTTAGCGTGGCCACCCCTCCAATTTCCTCAAAATATAAACATGTAACCTACAGACATGTCGGGGCAATGGGAAGCATGTCACTGCTTCCGATTGCTGCCATATCGCAGGTTCTAAAACTCAGGGCACTCTTTTATAAAAGCTCTGTTTGATCCACCTAATATAACGTTGCGCCGATATTTTTATAACCTCATAGCACTTTGTGCTAAATATTGCCTAGAGGGTGTCTGTAGTTCTGTTAGGTCAACACGAAAAATTCTGCCCCGTTCATTAGACACGCTCATTACGCCAGATCATTTATATACGTGATTTATTACCACAGCCTCCATTATGCACCGCCGCAGTAGAACCCCCCCCCCCCCCCCCCCCCGCTTGTACATTCTGCCATCAGTTAATTGCCTCTGAGGCTTCTTGACGTAGGAAGTTATGTCCATCATTACTATAGCTCGGCCTTTAGCAGCAGACTTTATAACAATATCTGAGCGTTTCTGCAATCCTTCAATTGGTTTTCATTCGTGGAGGGAAAGATTATATATATATATATATATATATATATATATGTTTGTGTGTGAGGGGTGCCTGTGTTTTCTTAGGTTATAAAAATATGTTAATGTCACTTGTGACAGCTACTGCTATTCGAAATGTTTTAGCTCGATTACTATGACTATTTCACTTTTGTCAACAAAATTTCATTCGATAATTTGCTAATACATTTACAGTGAATATCGCAATTTACGAATGGTAACCGTTGCGCTCCCAAGGCCTATCCACTTGTAATTCTCACGATGGCACTAGGTTCAATGTGTTCATTCCCAAAGTGTACAACGAGATATATTCCCGCTTCAGTTATTTGTCTGCTTGAATGCATAAAAGGGCCTTTTGTTAAATAGCGTAAGTGCAAAAAACAGCGCATTCTTACTGCCTACGTGAAGGCGCACATATTGAAAGCGATGCTGTCCTTGGTACTCGTTCCAAGCGGATATACCTATGAAACACATCGGATACAATTGGCAATTTTCAATATGCGCGGTCAGTTTTTGGTTAAAAACTCAACTGACAAACGCTTTCTTGGAAGATGTATCTCGAACTTTGTCTCACAGATTTATTGAATCGCTTTTCGAATGGAAACACCTGGCTGAATGCCACCTTGCTTGAGCATTCGCAGGCTCAACGTTAACTTCGTCGTGAAACGGCCGTTCCGTCTAGCCGTAGCGCCCCCTCTCCCCCTCGTTTGCTCCATCTTGCAAGGAAGCCGCCAAGTGCACGAATAATCCCTAAGAGCGCTGGGCTGGCTGCCGCTGCGCTGTGGCAAAACATGAGGCGGGTTGTCGCGGACCCGTTGTGTACTCTAGAATTGACGTCAGTATCGAAAAAGAACAGTTAATCCTATCAAGGGAGACGGTGTCTTTGAGTCCTCTGTAGACGAACGAAAGGCGCTTGGGCCAACGCTTTACGACTACGAAGGGTCCTTTATAGGGCGCCAGCAGTGGCGGTCCGATCGCACTGTGTCGCACAAAAACGTGCGTACAATAAAGCACCTTTGATAAACGGCTGCTGTGTATGTTGTGATGTTGCACAGAGCTGTACAAACGACGCCTATGGCACCCTTGACGCCTCCGACATCGACTGGTGGAGCAAGTGGAGGGTCAGATTATCAACTGTAGCCAGGAGGGTTTAGCGTGGTGCGGAGCACAAGCTCCGCTGCCCAGAAGGAAACGCCAGTTCGTAGCACGCTGCTACGTGCGAGTGGAATGAGTGGTAGGTGTGGCCTCCATTCCATCAACGCCTCTGACACCATCGTCGAAGCTTTGAGATGACGGCCGAGGTGCTCAACTATGCCTTGGGACATCGAGGAGTACGCCGTCGCCTTGATGTGGCTTACACCAAAGCAACGAAGTCAAAGTGCGGATGAACGCGGAGGTGAATGCACGATCGACCGCAATCGGTAGTAATATTCGTGGGAACTCCGGAGCGGTTGACCGACCCAGTACCATGTCCGAGGGTGATTGATACCGCCGTGATGTCGCTGAGTTGTAGAACGACAGGCCGCCGCATGAACCAGTAATGCATGTGAGCGTTACTGGTTCAAGAACCAAGAACCACAACAGGTTCGGTAACCAGCTGTTCTTGCGTGGAGGCAATCGGCCAACTTGGCCAAGGTGTACGTTCGCTGAAGAGGCAACCAGAAGGCCTGAAGGTTGCGATATGTGTCGTTGGACTTTGGCTTGCTGGCATTGGAGACAACAACGTGTTCAGCGACCAACGTCAATAGTTGTGTGTGGTCACAGACATCACGTATTAGGAGTTGCGGAGTCGCACGGGCGTCATGTTGGAAGGAGTGCAAAGCGTCACAGACGAGCCGAGGGAATGATGCTGGAAGATGGGGGGGGGGCGCATTCGGTAGATGTGCCACAAACCAAGGTAGCCGCGCAGCTGGGAACACGTCCGTCCATGAATTCCATTGATTTGTTGTTTGAAGTTTGAAGTTTGTTCATTTCGGACAATCATGTACAGATTTTCCGTGGACACACTACTGCACCAAATGCTGCAGTAGTGCTCCGACAGCAACGTTCGACGAGACAGCCGTGAGTAACATGAAGGAGTCGAACTTTGCGTTAGCAAGTAGGGTCGCATTGTCCAGTGCTTCCTTGACGGTCATCTCTTAAGAAGATGGAGGTGGCTGGATTTGTCTGATCGGACGGCAGTACAACATCCTGTCGCAAGATGGCGGGGCAGGGAGGAACGAACAGTCATTATCTCGTTAATATATATTTCCATTTATATTGCATATAATGCCCTGTTCTTTGAGCAATCTAGTGAAAATAATAAAGGGAAAATGACACAGCCACCCAGTTGTAGCAGTTAATTACTGCACATTTTCCCTGTATTAATTACTTTTCTCCTTCTTGCGGGGTTTCGCAAAGCCATTATGTCAATCTAGTGGAAAGATTAGAAGTGTGCTATCTACCACAGGTAACTGTTATAAATTTTGTTTATTCTATAAAGAAACACTTTGGATAAATAATCGCTGTTTCAGATTTGTTTGCAAGTTTGAACGTGTCGCGCTACTTTTATTGATCTGAATTTTGTCCGTTCTCATTTAGTGCCAGTAACAATTTAAAGATCTTAACTGAAGATAACAGGAAAAAGATTTCCGAGGAACTGTGGAGCACTTACAAATGTTCCTACTATGCAACTCTTCAAAACAACATCCGCTCATTTAGCAGCCCGGCGCTGTCATCGCAACTATGGACCCCATTAATGGTAAGTCTGGTTTGTCTTCCTTGCCATTAATGCTAACACTTAAGAGGAAGCGTTAGCTCGGGCTGAACTCCAACGTGGCCTATTGAAATGCATGTAAAACGCAAAAAAACGTTTTTCTGTGATAACCCCTGGGCCGGTTTTAATGACATTTTTTTGCATGAGAGACAACGTTAAATTCTAGTGAGTTTTGGAAGCGGAATTTCGGGTTAGGTCCTGAATTTGGTTTAGAAAATTTTCAATAATTCAAAAGTTTGAAAAATATAAAAGCACGAAGTTTACAAATTCATTGCTATCAGATATCGCTGTTCTGTTAACGGCATCCATTACATCATACAAAGCGGATAAATTGGATATGTCATTTTATATTTTGCGTGAATTTGTTACGTTGTTTACAAGGATTCTGCGAAAGCTGTATTTCCATATTACTAATTATCTTAAGGTTCATGTGTAACATATAAATTTTGTCCGCTTCGGATGTACTATTAGATTCAGTTCACAAAATTGTATTATCATTTCTCGTTGCTGAGTTACAGAGCTGTAAACTTGATGTTTCGTTTCCTGAAAATTTTAGATTTTTGCCTATCTTTAATAAAGAATTGACGACCTATATCGGAAATTCGAGACCAACAGTCACTAGATTTTAAGTTTTTCTTTTATATGTAACAAACCTTGCCAAATTTGGTGCTGTGGTTGCCGAGAAAAACAAATTCTCCTTTTACATGTATTTAGATAGCAACACCCGAGCTAAAGCTTCCTGTTACGCGGAAGTATTACCAGCGGATATCTTGTCTAAATACCTGCCTATTGATAAATTGTTTTCATCGGCAAACACTGAGACGAGTTTGAGAAAGTTTGTCCCGATTAAAGCTGAAACACTAAAAGGTCATTCAAGTTGGGGAAGCAGTTGTAGTTACGCTATTCTTTTTTTTTAAATGATGAAATTAAAGCATGAATGCAACTTCTTGATTCAGAAACGTGCAACAGTATCACAAACCTATAAACTGTGCTTATTAAGAAACCTGAAGAGAAAAAAATATGGGTGTGTTACATTCCACCTCCCAAGTATACCTCTAATTTGTAGAACTTCTCGCGTAGCTTGTCAACTTATATTTCAAATTTGTACGCTTTACATTCTGTAGAAGATGCACTTAACAGAACCCCGACCTCCTACTTTGGTGTAGAATTGCGTGTCGGTAAGCTTTGTCCTTAAGTGTGCCTTTTTTTTAAGCTAGCGAATTTCAGGAATTTTCATAACAATTTTGCCCTTAGACAAAGACAGCCTGCTAGTGAAAGTACTCAGCATTCTCTCCTCATTTCAACAAATTTATTTCAACTCGGTTCATCGATTCTTAAAAATTTTTGAACGAGCGTTTCTCTGTTTTACTTGCAGTGTGTTTAGAAGTTCGGGGTTGTGACGAGGTAAAGAACTTGTTGACTGCTCCTAAAAATAGAATTCTGCGGTTTTACGCTCGAGAATTGCGATGTGACTACAAGGCAGGCCGTAGTGGGAAACTCTGAAGCAAATTTGGCGATCTGAGGTGCTTCGCAATTTACAAAGTGCACGGCTCATGAGCGTTTTCGCCCACCGCCCTTAAAGGAATCGGGTCACCACGGCCGTGGTCGAAACCACCACCTTAGGCTTTCAAATTAACTCCATAGGCGCTCATCTAACGCGGCTGGTAACTGCTGTCTAGCTGCAATGCAAGCAACTATAGTAACTGATCTAGCCAGGTACCCTAGTATAATAATTGAAGTAGAAGTATTGAAACTGCAGAATGTAGCAAACGGTAACAATTGGCTGAAAGGGAATTGAATGCAAGAGCAGCCCACGCGCTACACGAATTATTGCATGTGCCGGCTGTTTGAGTAACAACTAAGGCAATAAAAGAAGCAATAATGGATAAAATGTTGATTATTGTTTACAAAGCGCATTGTTTCGAATACAAAGAATGCTTGATTTTTTTGTTCACTTATTTCGTTACATATATTACAACCAATAGATTGGTCCAACCAGGAGGGACAAAGAAATAAACAACTAAATGTGAGATTATATTTTAAGTACAATACACTAAAAAGAATCAAACAAATAACTGCGAAATTGTTGACAAGGGCTGAACGAAAACCTTGTTGGTAACATGAAAATGCCGTCCTGGAACTCAAAACTATTTAATAGGAGACAGTGCCTTCTAGTAATTTGCCTGAAGAACCACACAGCCCTCTAGTTAGAAGCAAGTAACCAGTAGCCGTTTTTATTACACAGGGCATACTCTACCTTTAAGCAAGTCAGCTGAAACTTCGCTACAGGTTAAAATAGTTGACTGGTTAAAAATATGAGTTTAAGATTCGGGTAACTGATGAGTGCAAAGCCATATAAGTGAATTCCGAATGACGTCGGGTTCCACACAATTTTTATCACTTTTTAATTGGCCCGGCAATGACCACCTCACGTGTTATCAGAAAAGGCTGCTCTCGATATAAGAAAACGGCACTTGACAGGCTCTCTTAAAACAGGTTGAAAATATTTTAAAAAGTTATAAGCTATTTCGATCCAATTTAATACACTTTCTTACTTCTCCCTTATACTCACATGTGAGTATTGTGCAATCAGTCCGTCAGTGCACCCGCCATATATTCAGGTACAAATACGGGGATAAGCAGCAGTTTCAGATGCTTGCATACCCGTGCATGCAGTGAAATGCGGTATTTATTTACCAATACAGCGGTGTTTATATAGAAAGTATCATAAGCTGATAATGGCCATATATTTTGCATATGTTATTATTATTGTGAACTGACGTGTTCAGCCCACATTTCAAATGCACCGTATAATTCACAGAATTTGGACGATAGTCATCAGAAATCGCTCCAATGAACTTTTTCGAGGCTATGAGGAACATAGCCTCGAACGCAGTGCAATGTCGCCATCGCACCACTTTCCTCCTCGCAGTGGGAAGGGCAGACAGTCATGGCATCCAGCGGTAGCTTGCAGCAACAGTGATGTCAGTGGAAATTGCTGCGAATCTCAGATGATTCTTGTGTAAAGATTGTGTTATCAGGTGAGGCGAGGCTAAAATGACCTCTGCGGTGTTCTAGGCGGCAAAAATTAGTTTCGTAACAACAACTACTGGCAGCCGAATTATGCGAGGCGCATCTTCAGCTGTTGCGTTCGTATCAGCTGTTTTTTTATAGCGGCCATGATTTCTTACTGACTTGTCCAGCTTTCACTGCTTTTTTTAAACACGTCTTGTATGTGAAGCGTACAAGCTCCCTTTAACTACTCCGACTTACTTCGTTCGTTCTTGTATCTTTTCTTTTTTTCATAGTTCATGAGAAAGCAACTGGAGAGCCTTAGTGGGGTGCAAGACGATTTCGGGTTGGTGCTGGGTGTGACAAGTACGGACTTACAAAGGTTCATTAGGAAAGTGATTGAAGACTACAATAGGTGAGAACAGCTGACAACAATTGCTCATCTTTACTTAGTGCGGTGCAAAGAAGATGCTTAAGCTGAGGTGCAACTCTGTTTTCCCGATTAGAATGCAGGGAGGATATCTTTATGTCCATCACTTGTTTTAAATAAAAACATGCAATATTTGCTCAATTTACAGGACGAAATGTGAATTTTCTCCTGAGGCTGACGATCATTTGCAAAAAAGAGCAACTAAATATTACATTAAGTTTTACATTTTAATTATAAACGTCACTGTCCACGCTTACAACGGAAGCTCGAAAGTAATTGTCATAATAGTCTAGTTTCGCATTTCGACACTTCAAAATGGTCATGTAGACCAAGATAGCTGGTTTCAATTTGTTCATTCAGTTTACATAAATACGCACAATGAGCCACAAAGCGCGGTCAGCAGTCCAAGTCCACTGTGATTTGAACTTCGCTATATTGCCAATAAAGTGGTCAGTCTCAAACCCTTCTGATGAAGTTCATCCGTTTCCGCCAAGAACTAGCGCAAAGCCATCAATCAGAATCAGCTTGTGGGAGGAGGAGGTGAGTGCAACACCAGCTTCTTTTTACGCTACGCTATTACGTCACGCAGGGGTCAGGCAGAAAGCAGTGCTTCGGGGTGCCGCGTGCATCATCAGGTAAATTGAACCTATAAATTGAGATAAACTGAGAATTTCGGCTTACGTAGCTCTTTTGAAATTAAAAAAAGAGCTTCAAATTTACTTTGATAACGATTCCTTAAATCTTTTCATTACAAATGTGTTCCGTAATGTTTGTAAATACTAAGCTTATCATTGTGAAGAATGCATTTCGTGAAGGAATAGTTTTGTTTTTTTTCACAGATGTCTGCCTGGGTAGGTTGTGCACTTGTAGTGAGGTAGTTTCTGTAAATAGTGTTTTTCAAGATTTTTTGTGCTTGTAAGGAAAGTTACGTTATAGCGCGCGCACACACACACACACACACACACACACACACACACACACACACACGCACACGCACACGCACACGCACACGCACAAGCACACGCGCACGCGCGCACGCACGCACGCACGCACGCACGCACGCACACACACACACATACACACACATACACACGCACACACGCACACGCACACACACACGCACGCACACTAACACACGCACACTCACGCACGCACGCACACACACACACACAAACGTACCACAGTTCTGCCAAATATATTTTTGGAGTACCTCGAGCGGGAAAATCTGGCTTATGAATTTATACCTTACGTTGAATTTGTAAAGACTTTGTGGGAACTTAGCAAGAGTACTGCTAAAAATTAAAAGCACATTTCGGAGCTATGTAAATTCCATATGAAGTACGCTTTATATATTTTAATATGAGAAACTTACAGAGTTATCATATCGTTTGTTGCCCAGTATAACTGAGGCTCGATTTTCTTGTGTGTGTTCAGACTTCCGAACAACTATGTAAACGTTTAGCAAAATAAATTGCAAATTTGTAACCTGGGGTTAGCATCTTTTAACTTCTTTAAATACGACTGACCTAATGAAGACTGCTGCGGTGATTGCCGATTGTTCCTTTGCAATGCAATGATTTTTTTAAAGTTTCGCATATTTGGAGTGCCCAGGCCCTAATTCAAACGTCAGCACCTTGGAGTCGCGAGGACTTAGTTCTCAAATGCAAGAAATTCGATTAGCAGTGCGCAGTAGTTTTCTTATAAAAGTATTTGTGCGCTTTGAATCTACTTAAATAGGAAAAACGGAGTCAGACCCGGGCTGCAACTGCTTCCAGCGCTACTATCTGACCTTTATGCATTTAAATGAAATATTATTAGGTTTTCTCACTCGATGAAACCATACAACGATTCATACAACTCCGCCCGTTTTGTATTTATTTATGTATAGTTTGAACAACAACAACAACAACAACAACAACAACAACAACAACAACAACAACAACAACAACAACAACAACAACAACAACAACAACAACAACAACAACAACAACAACAACAACAACAACAACAACAACAACAACAACAACAACAACAACAACAACAACAACAACAACAACAACAACAACAACAACAACAACAACAACAACAACAACAACAACAACGACAACAACAGCAACAACAACAACAACAACAATAATAACAGGCTTTAATGGGAATTACAAAACAGAGTAAACTTAACCTTGACCCCACTGTGCTAAACTAGAAAGTATATTTTGGCTTGTCGAACACAGCATGTATCAACTAATGGTTACGACTCTTCATCCTATTTAGTGACCTCTGGTGCACCGCAAGGTTCGGTATTATGGCCCTTAACTTGCTAATTTACTTCAATGACCTCCCTAGCCGGGTTTCCTTAGTCATACGAATATTTGCTGACGAGAGTTTAATTTACCGTGAAATAATTCTTCAATGAAATATTTATTGTGTCGGTTTACTGTGGAACCCGTTCGCATAGCCCGCTTGTATTTAAGTTTTGAGGGACTATTAACCGCTGATACTCTTTAGAAAACATTGTATGTATAATACAGATTGTGTAACGTTATGCACAATTAAGTGAAAATAAGACATTTAGAAAGTGCAGTTGTTGGAGGGCACTAAGCAGATCTTTAATGTCAAACGGAATTTAATTTCCATGTCCTGGACCAAGCGTCATCGGCAGTATTGTCACGCCATGAAAGAGAGTAAAGTTTGATAATACTGTGCAGCCATAGGCTTCGTATGATGCTGCTGTTGATAAAAAAGGAATAAAAAAGAACAAAAAAGGAATAAAAAAGAACACTTTATAGAAAGCGCCTTTTTCATCTGACTGCGCTGACGAGTTGCAGCCGTAGCCAAAGCAAGAAAGAAGACAACCTCCTTGTCATGACTTCATCATTCATACACCTTCATGATTCATACCCCGAAAACATATACGTTTTGCCAAAAGAAGTACAATAGTAAATACTTTTACGATCTAAGACGCCTGGCAGACTTTGTAGGGCTTCGAGAATTTCAACAATTCACGACGCGGAAAAATGGCAGCTAGCAAAAAGCATGCCATGAGTCCTTTAAGCCATCTTTCAGTGAGGCCAACGACGTCACCACTGAACAGCGGTTCGTTTAGCACTAAATTATCATTGTACGTAGTTTCCTATACTTACGAATATCTCGACTCAATGGGTGCAAATGTTGTCATTCTGTCTTCTCATTTTAAATATTTGATCCTCAAGGCCTAAGGCATGACACAGGGAAGCACGCAAGAAATATTACAAATAACACTAAATAGAGTAACATGCAGTTAGTAATAGCAAAAATGAAAAAAAAATCAAGTAACGTATTAACCCTAATACTTCGCTATCATAAAGCGAAGGAGTCCACGTCCTTTGTGGTCAGTGAAAGCAGTTACACAGTGTGCGCTATTACTTACCTAACTTCTCATGGGGCCCTGTCACTTATTGCCAGTGTTGCTCGCAGACGTTCGACCAAATAAAAAGAATTATTGCTTATATATTACAGTTACAAGACCGCCTGGACTAATTTTATCATCATTAGCCATACAACGTTTGAAAACTACGCCCTGCCAGCGTATGCTAATCCTACGAACTTCGACTTGACCAACTGCTACATTATGCCACCTACTATATACAACTACAACAAACACTACAACGAGACCTACTACACATCTCTCGTAAGTATGACTACATCAATGTCTTTGTAGTTTTCTGGGTTTTTGCGGAAGGGTCCCCCCTGTTAACATCAGAGGGTAAGTGTTTGTGGTAAACCCTCATCGGATTTGCCGAAAACAACACAGCCCAGCGCGGCATCATCTCTAGCTACGCGCAAGTATACATAAGCGGTGTAAAAAGGCTGGAAGTTGAAAAAAAAAATCCTGTAATAGGAGCCGGGCTCACCAGACGTACCTACGAAGTTGCTCATAAATTTACTGGAAATGCGTGCGTATGTGCGTGCATGCGGAATACATTCTCATCGTGTCTCTTTTTTTCATGTCCTTAAAGGAGGATTCGCGGGACTTCCTGAAAATCCTTCTGAATGCGCCCGCAAAGATTCCTACAACTATTTCAGTGACGCTGAAGGGCCGCTTCTTTAAGCCAATTGACCCCGTAGCTCAAAACAGCGACCTGTTCAAGAAGTGCACGGGCATCAAGAACGTTTCGGACGCAGCACCATCCTCAGTAAGTGCCGCACTTTGCTCAAAATGATACTTTCCCACTTTAAAACTGTTCGCTTGGCTTCCGTAAGTCGTAGATTCGTATGTCACTTACACGACTGCAATAAAGACCTTCAATCCTCATTCTACTTGGGCACTGCGCTTTAATTTGAGGTTTTCTCTTGCTCCAAAAGAAAAATCGTCATTGTTTTACGCATGGGTTGCCAGGATAAGCGAATGCAAACTGCTACATTATCAGGCCTCACAGTTACCTGCGTTCGATCGCGCTAACAGTTGCCTCCACTCACCGCCACCTGCACTCACTCACGTATACTAACGCCCTTCACAGTCACTCACGTTCCCACTCACGTCCTTCTCGCACTCATCGCCCCACTCACGCCTGTGAAATCAATGTGGAAGAAGTACGCGTCAGCGTACTCGTCTGTGCGTATGCCGACCTAACTATCGCGCGCCACAGCAACGGGGGTGTGAAGTTGAAGTAGAGCGTCGGCTTCGTATAGCCAAACCAAGTTTATAGTTGTATAGTTATTGCATGGTTATACTGTTATAGTTATATAGTTATTGTATAGCTAAGCCAAGTTGTATAGCCAAGCCAAGCCAAACCTCGCCGGACTTCGCTCACCGTGGATGTTGCTGTTGTCTTGACGAATGGCTCATAGGCAAAAACTTTTACGGGGTGATCACTTTTAAGCGTTACACCTTTTTTAAAAATTGCCTGTAGCGAATACCATAAATCTGGTCCTTGAGCTGCGTTATTCAAAGAGGCGGACATGCACGAGAAATCAAAGCATATAATCAACCATAATTGACGAAAATTAACAAAAAATAAGTTTTCCTCAATTTCCTTACAGTAAACATTGCAATTTATCAATTCTAACCGGTAAGCTTTCAATACACATCCACGTGAAACAAATTTTCAGAATGGCCATCGTTCTGAGATATGCGACATCAGACTACTTGTATAAATGCATTTTTTACGTTCCTCTTTAGAGCGCGGCTCTTAGGCGCCCGTTCTTAGCGTCGGCTTGCGTCGGCGCCGTAACCGTGCGCACGAACACAGCGAAAGATGAACGAGCGAACGCGCAGCGAGGGATGAAATACGGCGGGAGCGAAGAGAGCGCGAGGAGGAAAGCGGAGGAGGAGGGTGCAGCGGAAGCATGAGGACGGAAGCGGAGGAGGCCGCCTTGAAGCAACACCGGATGGCCTTCACGTTTGCGCATTCGCGGCAGCGGCGGCATCGGCCATGCGGAGGAAAGCAGCAAAAGAACCAAAACGGTCGCTTTCGCGCATAGCGTTCGGCGCAAGGGTTGGTAAAGATTAAGGCTGTATAATGTGCAGCTGCCAGGAAGCAGCGACTGTGTGGCCGGTGTATATACAGGGCGTCCCTCGTAATTTCAGCCATGGATTTAAATGTAAAGGGAGCGTCTGAAGCGAATTGAACCGAACGCATACTATACGCCAATAGCCTATAGTAACTCATGCAATTTTTCGTTTTCCCCGTAACTCACTAACTATAATGAGTGTAATTACCCAACTTCTTAATTATTGGCTGAGGACCCCAAGTATGATACGCAGATTTCTAAAGAACCTTCAGAAAGCACCGATCGAGTTCTTTACGTTACGCCTCACGTAGTCCCTTTTTTCCGGGCTGCAAAGAAAGCTCGCGAAATATGAAAGAAAAAAGCCAGAGCATTTGCGCAGTGGTATTGTCCTGCTCTCCAGCGTGCATTCCGTGAACAAGGTCGGCTGCATCGTGACTGGCGAAGAGGAAGCGGCAGGGCGTTCTTTATCTCATCGGCAGCGCTCAGCCAGCAGCGTGTATTTGCGAGAGCCGACGACAGCCGACCTTGTTCACCAAACGCACCCTTGAGAGCAGCACGATACCACTGCGCAAGCGCTCCGTCAGATGGCTTTTTTCATATTTTGCGGGCTTTCTTTGCAACCAGGAAAAAAGGACTACGTGAGACGGATCCTAGAGGAAACAACTCGATAGGTTGTTTCTGAAGGTGCTCTGCCAATCTGCGTATCATACTTGGGGTCCTCATCCAATAATTAAAATTTTGAGTGATTAAACTTAATTAGTGAGTTGTGGGCAAAACGAAAAATTGGCTGAGTTACTACAGGCTACTGGCGAATAGTATGCGTTCCGTTCAATTCGCTTTCGACGCTTTTTTCATGTTTAAATTCTTGGCTCAAGCTGTGTGGGACACCCTGTAAAACGACGCGCGTCGTGGTTCTGCCAGTCGGTGCGGTGATCGGTGCAATGCCTGAATATATCGCGAAATGAGAACACGCACATAACTACACTCAAAGTTCGCATTAGATTGTATCGTAACGGTCGGTGATCTTAATAAAACGCTGCTCTGACGTGATAGTTCAGCGGAAGCCCGCAAAGTGGACAGGAGTAATTAATAAAGGGAAAATGAGGCACCCACCGAAACGTAGCAAATTCCTACAAAGAAAACCCATACGGATTGCTCGAAAGGAAAGCATCGCAGTTGTTGGATGAAATGCTGTTACATGGATTGAAGCATAAGAGTATCTGGAACGTCCGTGTATTTTTTCCTCGCACACTTTGGCAATGTATATCTCAAAACTGGTTTGACCCTAAAAATTGATTCTACGTGGACACGTGTTCTAAGCTCAGCGGCTACAATTCGTAAGTTTCAATATGTCCCTTAGAGCAAATAATAACAAGTTAATTGGTAAAATTTTAGTAATTAGCTGAGTATGTGTTTATGTTTCTCATGCAAGTAATGTCCGGCTCCTTGAATAACCCAGCTGTAGGGCTAGAATTGCGCTATCTGCTACAACCGCATCCTTAAAATTTTGTAAACCTTAAAGAAACGATCACCTCGTATAAAGAACCGGCTAATAATTCACATATTCGTCTGTACTACCCTACAGATGTGCCTGTATGGCCTGCTCTGTTCTCTGCGAATTTACGGAAGGAAACAGCAAGCGAAACGTACATATCTTAAAGAGCGACAAATATACACCTTAAAGCGCCTCGAGTTTTATTAAGGGCAATGTCAGTCTTTTTTTCTTCCATTTCTCCCGTTTTCCTTGTCTGAGATGTCGGTGACCTCAATGGCGCGCATACTTCTGCCAACGTCCACTGGCTGTTCGATGCGCATACGTCTTGCGCGGGGGCTTCTCGACGTCTGAAGGTTTCGATTCGACGCTCGGTGTCGGCGCTGTGTCGCGTTTCTGCGACGCCGGCTCCGACGGTTCCTCGCGTTCGTCGGCCAACTCAGCTGCACGTCGCTTGACGAGACGCGGTGTTTCGTCTCTGCTGGATCGCCACAACATCAGTTAGACTGACTACAGTGCGTAGGACGTGCGTGTACTTTGAAAGCGAATGCTCGGAGAAGTGTACGATTACTTACGAAATACATTTAGTAAAGCGTTAGGTATGTTGCGCAGATGCCAGAGGCTACTACCGATATCACAGAAACTTATGGTGTATAACGCACTATTTCGCTTCTCACTTGTGCTATTGTAAGCTCGTCTGGTCAAGCAGTACTAAGAGATCGTTAGGTAATTTAGTTTCACTTCAAACGAATGCCTTACGTGCTATTTGAGACTTGCCTTACAATGCACATACGCGTGATATATTCCAGAAGTTTTCCGAGTAGACCGCCTTTACGAGTATCAACTTATTTGTTCTTTTAAACGTGACATGATTAAGGTTACTAATCGTATCATAAACATCGCGAACTTGCAGCACAATCCTTCTTTTCGCCTAAATCGATACACTGAACACTGGGCAGTCCCGCGCCCACGGACTAATTGTGGCCTTCAAGCACTCTCCTGGTGTGTTCCCTCAACACTTAACATATACAATCTAAGCGATGTAAACATACGTCATATATTCAACAACACATTACTGAAAAAAATTCTGTGAATGTTAACTTCTTCGTTTGGCACTTGGAAAGCATTGCTTTGCCATTGCAATGGTGTCATTTCTGGTTTTCTTGTATATATGTATGTGTATATACATGCGTATATATATATATATATATATATATATATATGTATATATATATATATATATATATATATATATATATATATATATATATATATATATATATATATATATATATATATATATATATGAAGTGTACGAAGTGTATATGTACAACGAATATGTTGTCATGTTGCTACCTGTTGTTCACAGGGAGGTGGGCCCAGTCAAGCTGCCGTTATGCACCTTTTATACATCAGTGTACTTATGTGGTAAACGAAAAATAAACTTCAAAGTATCAAAGTATCTAGCCTTCTCAGAGTAAATGAGGGGGCAACGTCAGTTCGTGTGTCTTTTATACGGTCCCTCGTCATGCCGTCGTGATTCTGTCGTCACACCGTCCTGGTCAGCCGTCGTCGCGCCGTAACCGTCTCCGTCGCCATCGTTCCGTGTGGTCGATACGCCGTGGGCCATCTTCCAAAACAATGGGCGATAAGTTTGCGATGATGCTCGAAGAGTGCTATCGACGTCAGCAGTGTACTTCGGAAGTAACGCCAGGCTGAGCATTCAATTTCGGCGGCCCCCATAGGCTATTCACTTACTCGGACAAACGTCCCCGATGTTTCCTGCAGGAATTCTTGCCCGTACTTTCCTACCATAATCCCTGCGGTGCTTAACCAGGGATGTTGACGAATAGGTCAACATTGGAAATTTTAGGAATCTAAGCAAGTGCGCACTCATACCAACTGCGCGACGCCGCGACGCCTGTGACGCCTGTGACCCTGGTGCAGCACTTGGCCAAACCTCCTATATGAATAGAACAATCAAACCCTGGCCCTCAGTCTCCAGCAGCTGCGAAGCAACTGACCACGGTGGCGGTCAGACCTGCGACGCAGCTGAGGGTGCTAAGAATCCTTGGTTCCGAACAGGCCGCCATTGGAATTTAAACCTGGCAACGTTTAACGCTAGAACGTTATCTCGTGAAGCAAGTCTAGCAGGGCTATTGGAGGAATTAGATGGCAGTAAATGGGATATAATGGGGCTCAGTGAAGTTAGGAGGACAAGAGAAGCAAATACGGTGCTAAAAAGCGGGCACGTCCTGTGCTACCGGTGCTTAGCGGAGAGACGAGAACTAGGAGTCGGATTCCTGATTAATAAGGATATAGATGGTAACATACAGGAACTCTATAGCATGAACGAGAGGGTGGCAGGTCTTGTTGTGACACTTAATAAGAGGTACAAACTGAAGGTCGTGCAGGTCTACGCCCCTACATCCAGTCATGATTTGGCCGCGCATCGACGATGCCTTGGACTGTCCGCAGGGAGCGGAATTTTTTTCCCTGCTGGGTCTGTTCTCCGAGTACTGCCAAGTGCCAATGGCAGGGGCCGATCGCCAAAAGACAGCCTTCGTAAAACCTGATGGGCTACATGAATTTACCGCCATGCCGTGCGGCCTCTGCAACGCGCCTGTCACTTTCCAGCGAAAGATGGACACCATTCCTCGAGGGCTGAAGTGGAAAACGTGCCTATGTTATTTAGATGACATTGTGGTTTTAGCCACCGACTTTGCGTCGCACCTCAGCCGCCTCGAGAAAGTAATTTGAAGAAATGCCACTTCGGCGCTCGCACGCTTACTATTCTCGGCCATGTAATTTCAAAAGACGGTATATGCTCCCGGACCCCACGAAACTTATCGCCGTATCCGAGTTCCCTAAATCAACCACCATGAAAGGCTTCTCAGCTTCATCGGCCTGTGCTCATATTTCCGACGCTTCGTCCGTAACTTTGCCTCTATCATCGCCCCCTTGACGCACCTTCTCACCGGCAGTTCTGACCTATCAGCCTGGTCGCCGGCATGCGACGACGCATTCCAAGAACTACGACGCGTTCTCAACTCGCCTCGTTCTAGAGAGACGTTCTATCCCGGTCACCCCTGCCCTCTGGCCCTGTCCACTCGTCTATTTCCACCTGCAGTGCCTTTGCCCTCAAGATTTCCGACATGCCATCAGAGCAGCGCAAGGACCCACGGATCTCTTCGCTTGTTGACTTCCTGTCTAGACAGTCGCCAGCGCCGATCTCTCGGACGCTCCGTCGTCAAGCCGCGCACTTCATCATTCGAGATAACGGGCTGTACCGCCGCAACTACAATTCGAGCGGCCGCTAGTGGTTGCTTGTTATACCCCGACACCTCCGCTCCGACATCTGCGCCACGTTCCGCAACGACTCACAATGTGGCAACGCTGGTGTATTAAAGACGTACTCTCGCCTCCAGCTTCGGTACTACTGGCGCGGTATGTACCGTTTCGTATGCCAGCATGTCCGGCCGTGCCACATATGCCAAAGATGCAAGACGCCACCGCAGCAAGCCACCGGCCCCTTGCAACCTTTACCATGCCCTTCGCGCGCGCGTTCGACCACGTCGGCATTGACCTATACGGTCCGCTTTCCGACACTCCAAGCGGCAACCACTGGGTTATTGTTGCTATCGACCACCTCACGCGGTACGCTGAAACTTCAGCCCTAGCATCTGCCACAGCAAAAGACGTCGCCAGTTTTATCGTTCAAAACTTGATTTTACGCCATGGAGCATCTCGAGAATTACTGAGCGACCGCGGTCGCGTTTTCCGCCCCGACGTCCTTTCAGCATTGCTAAAGTAGTGTCGCATCATTCACCGCTCTACCGCAGCATATCATCCTCAAACTATTTGGATGACAGAACGTTTCAACCGCACCCTTGGCGACATGTTGGCCATGTTTGTTTCATCTGACCATTCGAATTGGGATCACATTCTCCCTTTCGTCACCTACGCTTACAATACCGCCACGCAAAGCACCACTGGGTTCTCCCCTTCCTTTCCACTTTACGGACACGAACCTTCATGCACTATGGACAAGATTCTAACTTACCGGCCAGATGCTTCGGAGTGAACGACTGTTTCTAGAGTGGCTGCTCACGCCGAAGAATGTCGCCAGCTCGCTCGTTCGTTCACATCCCAGAACTAGTGGCGCCAAAAGCTTCGCTACGATTTATCCACTACGGCTACGTGCTTTGCTCCTGGCTCGCTGGTATCGTTATGGGTGCCCTCTACTCCTCCAGGCCTTTCCTCCAAGCTGCTCCCCAACTACCACGGTCCTTATCGGGCATTGAAACAAACATGCGCGGTCAACTACCACATCGAGCCAATCGAAACACCTTCCGACCAGCGTCGTCGCGGCCAGTTGCCAGAACGCCAGTTGCCTCAAAATAAGCTTCTGCCTTCGTGATGTAAGCCTTCCAGTTGTCGGACTGGTCATCGTATTCCGGTAGATGATGATGAGCCATGGTCGGTATTTCCGCGGCCGCTGTTTCCTGCTTGACTGCCTGGCTTAATTCATTTTTCACCTCGAGGGTTCTGTCTGGCCTCGTCGCCACTGTTATACAGTTACGACACACGTGCCGTGTCTTACTGTATGCGACAGCACGCAGTTCGAAGGTTGGAACATGAATCTTTATTGCTTCCGTCTCGGAGCGTATATATACGAAACAGAGAGGGGGAAAGGGAGAACATGGGAAGGATATCGAACGATAAACGCGCGTGCCGCTAGCGCTTGCAAGGCAGTCTGTTTGCGGCTGACGTCACTTTACAACAATTTCTTTGTTTTTTTTTCTCTAGCACTCCATCTCTCCATCAAAAGGTGCTTGATTATTCTTCAAGTACGTGGCGTTCCCTGGGCACGTAGCGTCAATCTTGTATTACACGTTGTTGCCCTTGTGTAGTTCTGTGTTTCCATAAAGCTTCGGGATGTGCGCGTTAATCTTGAACGAGGAAAAACGAAATAGAGGCGCTCAGTTTTTGGTAGACGCAATCCCATGAAGCCAGAAGACAATGAAACTGAGAATAGCGATGGGACATTACGCCTTGCTTTAGGTGAAATGCAGAAATGATAAGACAACGGGAGAACACAAGCGAACGAAAAAAAAAATTACCGACGATTACGTTACTTCATAATGCGAAATTTGAGCGCAGCAAATAAGCTGTTTCACCTTTTGGATAGATTGAGGCAAAGAAATCGAGCAACACATGTATGCGCTATCACAGAATTTTTTTTTTCACACGTATTCCTTTAACAAAGACTCCACTAACAGTTCTTGACAGTCATGAAGGAAGCTTTGTGGTCGGAGAAATAGACTGATATATGTTCGACTTGGTACACCAATGCTTGATTCTCAAAGACGAGATCTATACAAGTGGCTCGCGAGGTTGTCACAGCCGTGGGGGAAGCAGAGGCTAAGCGCCGCCGCCGAGAAGACCCTGCCGTTCGCGCCGCCGAAGCGGAGGCTCATCGCCGCCGTCGAGAGCAACCAGCAGTAAGCGAGGCTGAAGCAGAAGCTCATCGCCGCCGCCGAGAAGACCCTGCAGTTCGCGCCGCCGAAGCGGAGGCTCATCGCCGCCGTCGAGAGCAACCAGCAGTAAGCGGAAGCGGAGGGGGGCGGCGTGTACACCCAGCGGCAAACGATGGGGGCAGAAGCGCGCGCAGCAAGCGGACAACACGATAAAGGGAGGAGGGAAGAGATAGCAGCGACCCTTTCCTCCTCTTTCTGCATGGCGGCGACGGTGTTCTATGCAGTCACGTTATCTTGACTCTCTAGCGGCGTCAGCGGCATCCAGCGGTATCAGTCGGTCGCTGCTAGCGCTGGGGGGATGAAAGGGGGGCGGAGCTGGTTACGAGGCCGACGACAACGCCGACGACAACGCCGACGACGACGCGAAACCCAGGAACGGACGCCAAAGAGCTGCGCTCTAAAACTTGGTTCCTGTGGGAGCCGGACCCACATGTTGCGCATTACGCTTGCGGTGATATAGCAGTTGAGCCATGGGGACGATTGTACTTGTATTCATAATCTGGGATATGCGTGTATGTGCAGAAGGACTGGCCCTTAGAATGTTAGGCGGTGCCGTTTATGGCCAAGGCGGATGATGTAGAACACTACTAAGAAGCAATCGCTTTTTAGAGCGCAGCTCTTTGGCGTCCGTTCCTGGGTTTTGCGTCGTCGTCCTCGGCCTCGTAACCAGCTCCGCCCCCCTTTCATCCCCCCAGCGCTAGCAGCGACCGACTGATACCGCTGGATGCCGCTGACGCCGCTAGAGAGTCAAGATAACGTGACTGCATAGAACACCGTCGCCGCCATGCAGAAAGAGGAGGAAAGGGTCCCCCCCCCCCCTGTTCTTGTGTGGCGGATAGCTGGGGTTGACTCACTATCGCCGTCAGCGGCATCAGTCAGTCGCTGCTATCTCTTCCCTCCTCCCTTTATCGTGTTGTCCGCTTGCTGCGCGCGCTTCTGCCCCCATCGTTTGCCGCTGGGTGTACACGCCGCCCCCCTCCGCTTCCGCTTACTGCTGGTTGCTCTCGACGGCGGCGATGAGCCTCCGCTTCGGCGGCGCGAACTGCAGGGTCTTCTCGGCGGCGGCGATGAGCTTCTGCTTCAGCCTCGCTTACTGCTGGTTGCTCTCGACGGCGGCGATGAGCCTCCGCTTCGGCGGCGCGAACGGCAGGGTCTTCTCGGCGGCGGCGCTTAGCCTCTGCTTCCCCCACGGCTGTGACAACCTCGCGAGGCACTTGTATAGATCTCGTCTTTGAGAATCAAGCATTGGTGTACCAAGTCGAACATATATCAGTCTATTTCTCCGACCACAAAGCTTCCTTCATGACTGTCAAGAACTGTTAGTGGAGTCTTTGTTAAAGGAATACGTGTGAAAAATAAAAAAAAAATTATGTGATAGCGCATACATGTGTTGCTCGATTTCTTTGCCTCAATCTATCCAAAAGGTGAAACAGCTTATTTGCTGCGCTCACATTTCGCATTAGGAAGTAACGTAATCGTCGGTAATTTTTTTCGTTACCTTGTTTGTTACCTCTTTCTGTGTGTGTAGAATTTCCCTTTCTCTTTTCCTGCTCGGGATTTTAGTTTCAGTTCGTTCACTCAAATGGTGCATATGGTAAAGAGATTTGCTTAAAGTACGTAGGCGTTATGCAGAAATTAATTTCATTATTAGCTACAGCGCGACAGAAAGACAGAAGATTAGAACGAAGCGAAGACACACAACCACGTGAACACGCAGAGTGATCTGTGTGTTGACTTGGTTTAATTCAAAAGTCAGTTTAAGTCAATTTCTAAGTCCAAAATTAAGTTGACAATTGGGCGCTTGTCTTAGTCGCCTCGCGTTCTTTGTTTAAAGTAAACACACTATAGAACGCACTAGAAAACAGGTGCCTATTATCCTGATGTACAGTAATAGATTTGACTAAACCGAGAAAACGAGCACTTGTAAGCGTGACTGAAACGATTTTGGTTGTCAACAAAAAAGAAAAAAAAGAAAAAAATGTCCAGTTCTATTTGATTTCTCACGCTTGTACGTTCGTTGCTTTCTCTTCTGCACCAAAGATCTGCTCTTCCAAAGCACAAGGCTCGTACACATACAATGCAACTTATGAGTCTGGCTTCTTTAAAGGCGGTGGCCGTGTTTTCACATTCGATACGGAACAGGCGCTAAAGTCTAAGGTAAGTTAATCATCATACGAGCGTTTCTCATTTTAAAATTTTTTTTTTGCTATTCATGCCACGACATACTGTACTCTGCTGTAACATGTATGGTACACTGCACGCTGAGTGACTTCAGCAAAGTCACCTGAAGCCCGTGTCTGAACGGTACGCCCAATGTGTGAGTCAACGGCGAAACACGGCGAAATAAGACGTGGTATATGGGACGTCTTATTTCGCCGCGTTTTCAAATTATCAATCCTCAGCGCAAGTCACACCTACTGAACCAAAATTTCTCGAATGTAGTCGCCGGTTGCGCGCGTATACCGAAAGAGGCTCATTTAACAACCCGCCATGCTGGCTTATTGGCTATGGTGTTGCGTTGCTAACCCCGAGGTCGTGGGTACCATTCTCGGCCGCGGCCACCGCATTACTATAAGCGCAAAATGCAAAAGCTGTCGTGCGTCTTGTGTAGGGTGTACTTTGAATAACCCATGTCCAACGCTTCATAAAATCTTTCATTAACTCTCTATGCCAGACAGCAGCGGGCCTTCCAAGAAATACGCGCGCATGTTTGACGACTGTTGCGCTCTTAAAGGGGGCGTGACATAGTCATCCAACATTTTGCGTTTTGTCCCGAGAAAATGTAGTAGAGGGCCTACTATGGCTATACACGTGTGAAAACTGGATGGTAAAACCACATTTCTGTCCAAAATATGAGCAGCAACTCGCCGGCTCTAAGCCCCGCTTTCGGCACCATCGTCATATTGTCAAGCCACGTGTGACGCCATCTGCTGCATACAACCGAGCCATCGCCTGCTACAAAATCAGACACTGTACCACGTGAGGGCAGAGCATGTGTGCCGTTTGTTGCCGTATTCACTCCAGATATCGAGTGTTATGTCTTGTACAATGCCAATTTCGCGTGATCAAGCATGCGACCAATTTAAGCAGAAGCAGCAATGGCGCTACGCCATTTTGACTTGGACCTCATCGCCACCACCTCAGTGACGAAACACGGTCTTGGAGATACGCGCGCGCCAGCCAGGGGCAAAGCCGGCGCTCGCACATCTTTGAGGCCACGGACAAAAGCAGCCTAGTAAACGTGGTCAACATAAGACGGCGACATTAGTGCTGTGCGAAATGCTGTTGACGCCTTTCCGCATTGTTATTTCATGCGTGCACCGCTACTTGACTAGCCTTTCACGGAATATACCGAAGTCTGGTACTACCTCGCACAATGCAAATTGTTAAGCGCATATTTTGTTCGCTGGCGTACATTTCTCTCGTATCAGTACTCAAGAAAACTACGATGTCGTTAAGCTACCGTGCGTTGCCACCAGTTCTCTCATTTCTTTTCCTTTGTAGTTGCGTGTGCATATGTAAGCAAATGCTCGTGCATGTGTGTCCGCGGCGCAAGGATTTTGCGTGATGTAGGCTTTGGCTGAACCATTACTTGAACTTGCTTTATTGCACCCGATATCGGTCAAAAAAAAAGCAAGGCTAACATTTGGCCGGGGCACTGCCTGTCGGATGGGTCGGTACACGAACACGGTCGGCATCGCGTCTAGCCGCAGCCTCAGCTTCTTCACGGGTTTTCCGAAAGCGGCATTGGCTTCCTGCCGATATTGATCTCCCATGCCTTACGCTTGATGGGCTCCATGGGGAAGCTGAAGTACGATACGGATCACTCATGGCTCCGTTCGCTCTGGCACCCAACAGCGCTACGCAGGCGCCACTGTGGCATTGTTTCAGTCGCTGCGAGTTGAACGTTTCCAATGGCAAGCTGAACAAAGCAAAAGTTTCCTGCGTGCGCGCGCAGTTGAAACACGGATTCTTCGCCGGAATATACACGCTCGCTCTGCAGGCATGTAGCCCATGACGTCACGGGTCGCGAGAGTGCCAGTGTTGCTCGACCGCTATGCACCTTCTCCCCCCCCCCCCCCGACCCCCGTTCGAGGGCAGTATAAGAAATTCAATTACAAGTGGCGTGCTGGCTCAAATGCGCTAAAATTTTGCCAGCGTGTTCTTGAACGCACAAGGATGACCTTACGACATACAGACTATGATCGAAATTTGGGTGTCATGCCCCCTCTAACGCTTCGTACGATTGCAGTCTGAACAAATTAATTGCGCTTTTCGCGTTTGCGCTTGCGTTTCTTGCGAAATATCGGCACAATACGTACGCTGTCTAAACGTACCTTTAGACGATCGTCTTTAGGTCACGGGATGTGAAGACTGTGCGAAATGTGCTTGCGCGGGAACATTTCTACGGGGCACGATTACTTCTGCATCTAGTGCGTGTAGATAGTGCACATTCGCGTACTGGACAAGTGTATATTGTGGCTCATTCTACTTGATCATAGCCACCTGCCACTTACCTGTCTCTCTTATCTATCACTCCCACTTTCCCTCACCCCGGTGAGGAGTAGTAGGCTAGAAGCACGCTGTCCCAGACGACCTCTCCTCCTTTATCTTCACTAAAATCTGCTCCTTCTCACTAAAGAACCCAAGGGGCTCAAAGTTATCCCGAGTGCCCCTCTACGGTGCACATCGTGGTCTCGTGAAACACCAAATTTCGTTAATTTACGTCCAGCCTAATTACGTTGCCCGCCCAAGGTTTCCAGCGAATCATTGGATGGCGCGTGTAAAGGCACCAGCCCCACATAAAAGATACTGTGTGCGAGAGCCATCTGCGATGGGTGATGCCACAATTTTTGTCAGAGAAGTTAACAAGCGATGGCTGTGCCAACTCATTATGTGAAAAAAAAAAGTGTTGTACCGACACGGAACCGAGACAAGAGTATGTGACATAATTTCTTTAATATATTGCAACAAAGATGTCACATGTACCGTATAGATCGCTGGTCTCGCAACTAACACGAACATCATTGTGACTGAGTGCGCTTTGCCGCCACTGCAGGGGAAAAAATTACCGCAGAAATTGCAAGTGAATTTCTTAATGCCGAGAAAGCAGTGGGTTCAAGAATAAAGAAAAGTTTTTCTTTCTTCTCAAACTTGGATTAAGACCACCCATTCTTAATAACAGCACTGACTACATGAGCATGATAAGGTAGAAATTTGTGAAAGGAAATTTCGGTAGATATTTTTCTAGGGATGCTATAAACCAGCACGAACGACAAAACACAAAGAATGTGGAACCGGCATAACGGGCGTGGACTAACTACTGTGGGTTTATCGATCATAAGAGTAATGGCACACGCATGGGAATCAGGCAAAGGAACCAGACGTAAACAGCTATTTGCATCAGCTTCCTTCTAATTCGCCAAGTGGAAATAAGAGCGGGACAGATTACTCAACAACCTAACTGATTATACAGAAAGGCAATTGCTTTTTACAGAAGGGCTTAATATCGTTGCCTAACGCGGAAGTAATTTCTATTTCCTTTGTGATACGTTTCAAGGTCTGTATACTTTACATTCTGACACAGATGTGTGCCTTCAAGGACCAAGTCAAAGATTTGAAATTCAGCTTCGCCGTGTACGACATCGATGCCGACGAGTCTAACAGCCCGTGCACAGCGGTCGAATACACGGGCCAGTACAATAGGCTGAAGCTGCTCCGTAAGCTGTCGGACTTCATGGAGAACTACACCAACATTAAGGACTGCAAAGGTGTTTCCTAGCAACTGCTGACCCTTACTGCAGCGCGTTGTATAGGGAAACGGCCTTATGTGTGATCGTCTACTGGAATTCGTGGTGCAGACTGCACATTTAATTTTGTGCATGCACCTGTTTCTCTTATAGTGCAGCTACCCTTTTCATTTGTCTCAGTCTCACTTATGCTGTTACTTTCCTCTCTAAATGTGTTTTTTAGACGTTCTTACCTTAACACCAAAAGACAGTGCTTGTTTAGCGACTTCATTGTCTGATGGCATACGTCGGTCATTACGCTGTTATTACTGTTTTGTGTACTTTCTTTTCTTTCTAATGCGCAAATTAGTTTGAATTTCCGTTGTGCCTATTCGCAATCGTTTGTGACCATTGTTGCGGTGAGTTCTGTTCTGCTTTCGCGCTGTTTTCTCGCTATTAATGTAATCTAATGTCAGATAACGTATTAAACAAAGTGTTGCCGGCGCCTCTGCAGTGAAGTATGCCTGGGACAAAAAAATATGCGCGAGCCTTAACTGCCTGGACTTCCGCGGATCGCGTGGAGATTGTCGTTCAAAATTGAGCGTTTTGCTTGAAGGGCAGTCCGTATGCCGCTTGAAGCTACGAGTCAGAGTAATCTTGTTCGTTCTTTGCTTCGACCTTCAGTTCATATCACCATGCTGGCTAACGAATTGAGCGACAAAGTCGCACAAGGTAACACAAGCTCTTTTGTCTACGATCAGTACCATTACGAGCTCGCCTTTCTCCGCATTTTTACAAGAGGTAAAATATACCTAATTGAGAGAATTTTGGAGAGCTGTTGCCGAAATAGCTAGCGGGCATGTGTGATTGTGTGCGCGTCTGTGGACAATGTGTTAGTTGTGCCCTGGATATATTTACGAATGGTTCACGACTGTAGTACATTCGTTGTAGTGCGAAGCCTTACTTGCATTATCGAGCACAAGTAACATGTGGCCTGCAGTCGGTTTAGCCTCGTCCACAAATAGAGCGCGTCTGGCGTTGGATTCACACCAAGGTGTCACAGTGACGCAGCCGGATGCTTTAATCCCTAGGCCAAATATGCATGCATGGAAGGACCGCTAACAACCTTATCCACTCCTTTACTCGCGTCAACACGGCATAAATTGAGAGGAAGAGAGGATTAGAGAGATTAGATAGTAAAGCAGGGTACCATTTAAATCTCATTTCAGTTATTTTCTCCCTGAGCACCCGAAGGACTGCATAAAACAGGGAGGGTGGGGGGGTTGCTCAGATTTATGGGAAAGTAACAACTGCAAAAACTTGGTAGAACATCTTCACAAAAATGGTAAAAAAACACAGTAAATAACATGTACACAATACTCTTCGAAAACAAAACTGCAAGGAGGCAACACAAAATGCGTAGAAGTGAGGGTATTCCAGTGAAAGGCAACAAACAAGCAAAACGATCCATCTTTCAATGAACAATTTAGTTACCAAGGTTTATCGTTGCATTATCACGAAATTTTATGTGGTCTGTACAGGCCACAAAGTTTTCGGGTAACGTATTTTGAATGCTTACTAGCGTATGGGAAAAAAAGTCGCAATGCACGTTTGCTTACTAAATTATTAAGCACGGCGTCACACGCGCACTCGTCGCCAGAACACTGGCGCAAATTGGCAGCAGCGGAGAGCGAGTGCTTCACGGTGCCTCTAGCTTCAACGCGTCTGAGCAACTTGTCATTTTCTCGATCTCCAACACTAGGCGCACGAGAACACAGCGCACACGACGCCACAAACCACCTCGGCTCACGTAACCTTCGCACCCGTCACAGACTACTTCCAAAACAGGGTGGCTGCGCCCGCGCTCAAAGCGCCACGCGCGCGTTCACCTGCATGAAATAAATGTTCTAAAACTGTGCTGAAGAGGGGAAAAATTCACCCAGTAAATCCACTGGTGTTCTCTAAGTATGTGTAAGCATCATGCCATTTGCTCTTTTCCACGCAGCTCGGTATCAATATCAGTCTTATCAAACTTGATCCGACCAGTATAAACACTTATCATCGCTTATTGGTAGTTATCAACGTTTTCGGACTAGATCAGACTCTTATGAACCCTTATTGGTTGTTGTCAACCTTATCGGACTGTATCCTACCCTTATGAACCTTTATCGCTTGCTATCAACCTTATCGCAATTGATCCGATCCTGAAGTTATCAACCCTTATCTGTCTTTATGTAGCTTATCGCTCATGATCCGACACTTACAACCTATTATCGGTCCTTATCAACCCTTATCGGCACTTGTCTTCCTTATCATGTTTGCTCCGAACATTATCCCTCTTTAGCACATTATACATCCGCGTCGAACCATTATCAACGGTGATGAGACCCATATAACCCCTTATCACTCCTTATTATCCTTATGAACTCATCGGCTGCTTATCTGTCAGTGTTGTGCGACCTGAAGCGCTTGACATTTCAGAGATCGGTGGCATTTTGGTCGGTGTGGGAACGCCCCGGCGGAAGGTGTATCCCGCGACCTCCGAAACACATCGGGGATGTGGCCTGCTTGGAATTAAATTTTCGCATAGTAGATATTTTTCTGATGCGTAGAATGCTCTAAGTCGGCGCTACACGTGTTCTATTCACCCTCACCAAATCTTTGAACAAAGTCGTCATGGGAACTGTTCCTCTTTAACGTTTGTTTTTTTACAGCCGGTGCAACACATTCATATGGTTCAGATATATTCACCTTCTGCAGGGCCTGGGGGATTAGCCCAGTGGGTAAGACTCTCGGCGTTTGAGCGTCGAGTCGTATAGGTTCGAAACTCGCCATTGCCAGTGCTTTTCGTTTCGAATTCGTGTTATTTCTTTATAGCGATTCGCCTTACATGACGGACGCACAGGTTTCCTCGTTGGGTAGGTATTGAAATGCTTACGCATTTAAAGAAAGTTAATTGATCTTGTGTACTCATGTGTGATTCGCTGGCATCTTCAAGTCGTTTTGTGGAAAGGGCCCTAAGTGTTATCGGGCGGTAATTTATTTATTTCAACATACTGCAGCCCCGAAGGGCTCTCACAGGAGTGGGGAAATACAATACATGGAAAATAATAAATATAGCACTGAACATAAATGATTAGTAATATACAACAGAAATTCATCGAGTTGTAAATAAAGATCTTGCGTAACCAGTCAGAGCATTTCACAATTCTATAGGATGGTAAAAAAAAACTGTTTAAACGCATCAGTACTGGTACTGATGCGTATCGTCTGCAATAAAAAAACTAGCATATTTAACGCATGTGGGGCCCAAACTTGAGTACGCATCATTCATCTGGCATCCTTCGCAAGCTTAGCTCACCGATGACTTACGAGCCGTACAAAACCGCGCTGCTGGCTTCATTATGTCACAATATTCAAGACATATCAGCGTAACCCCTTTAAACAAACTTTGTCTCTTCCATTGCTTGCTTCACGGCGCGTAACTGATCGTCTTTGCCCTTCTCCGCACTTTCATTTACTTCACCCAATCAGTACACGCCCTCTTAAAACGCCCTTTCAGAACATCATCATGTTTATCTCATACTCACCCCTTGGCAGCGACAAAGTGCTGGACGACGGCGATGAGCAGCTCATTCTACCCCAAGCCGTAAGCTTTGCTTACGGCTTGGGGTAGAATGCTTTCCTACAGCATTTCTTTCCTACAAGGATATATTCGACTACAACAACCGACCCTTAGGCCAGACGTCTCTTGTCGAACATCGTATCCATACAGGCGATAATCCACCCATCCATCGGCGACCCTACCGAGTCTCAGCTTCGGAGCGTTTCGTCATCAAAACGGAAGTAGTCAAGATGCTAGAGAAAGACATCATTGAGCCATCGTCAAGTCCCTGGGCGTCCCCTGTCGTGCTGGTCAAAAAGGACGGCTCATCGAGATTCTGCGTCGATTACCGCCACCTCAACCGCATCACGAAGGACGTCTACCCACTACCTCGTATTGATGACGCCCTCGATTGCCTATACGGGACACAGTATTTTTCGTCTATCGATCTGCGGTCCGGATATTGGCAAATCGCTGTCGATGATCTCGATCGTGAAAAGACCGCCTTTATAACGCCTGATGGTCTTTACCACTTCAAAGTTATGCCTTTTGGTCTATGCAACGCTCCGACTACCATTCAGCGTATGATGGACTCATTACTCCAAGGATTCAGGTGGTCGACTTGTCTGCTACCTCGAAGATGTTATTGTGTTCTCGCCCTCATTCAGCACACATATTGAACCCCTTTCTGCTATACTTGCCGTTTTTCGCAAGGCCGGTCTGCAGCTCAATTCCAAGAAATGTAGCTTCGGCTACCGTGAGATTACTGTTCATGGACATGTCGTCAATGCGACTGGCATCCGACCGGACCCAGAGAAAATTTGCGCCGTGAAAGAGTTCCCTGTTTCACAGTCCGCAAAAGATTCTGAAGTTTAGTGGACCTTCGCTCTTACTTCCGCCGCTTTGTTAAAGATTTTGCCACCATAGCACGCACTCTCACAGATCTCCTGAAGAAAAGTGTGCCGTTTTCATGGGGGCCCTCTCAGGCCACCGCCTTTTCTCGCCTTACCAGCATGCTCACCACCCCACCGATCTTAGGACACTACGCTACTTCAGCCCCTACAGAGGTGCGCACCGATGCAAGTGGCCACGGAATTGGCGCCGTCTTGGCACAAGTTCAACGCGGCCATGAACGTGTCATCGCGCACGCTAGCCGTCTTTGGTCACCTGCGGAGCGGAATTACTCTATTACCGAGCGCGAATGCTTGGCCGTTGTGTGGGCAGTGGCGAAATTTGTCACCTATTTATACGGCAGACCCTTTTCTATTGTAACGGACCACCACGCCCTCTGCTGGCTTTCGTCCTTAATGTATCCCACATGGAGGCTTGGACGATGGGCTCTGCGGCTGCAGGAGTATTCCTATTCTGTTGCGTATAGGTCTGGTCGCCTACACAAGGACGCCGACTGCATGTCCCCTTACCCTGTACACACGCCCGCCAACACCGACATGGACGCTTCCGCAAGTGTTCTTTCCGTTTCCCTGCTTTTCGACATGGCCAACGAGCAAAGCCAATACGCTACTTTGAGGACCATCATTGACCGAATGGAATCTGTTCCTACTGATCCATCGTTACGGTCTTTCGTCCTCCACGATGGGATATTGTACCGACGCAGTTTTCATCCTGACGGTCCTCCCCTTCTCCTTGTCGTTACTCAACGCCTCCGCTCAACCGTGCATCAGGAGCTTCGTGGCGCCCCAACTGCCGTATACCTTTGTTTCGCTCGCACTTACAACGCGTGCGCCGCCGCTTCTACTGACCCGGCCAGGCTCGCTCCGTACGGCGCTATGTATCTGCTTGCAAGCCCTGTCAACATCGCAAAATGCCTGCAACGCTTCCTGCCTTGTACTTACAGCCGATCGACATTCCACATGAGCCTTTCTTTCGCATGGGTTTGGATCTCCTTGGCCCTTTCCCCGAGTCCAGCTCTGGCAACAGGTGCATCGCTGTCGCTACTGATTACGCGACGCGCTATGCCATCACTCCGGCACTTCCCACGAGCTGCGCAACTGACGTCGCAGTTTTCCTCCTTCGCGATATCATTTTAATACATTCCACCCCACGACAGCTCCTTACTGACCGCGGCCGCACTTTCCTCTCCCAAGCCATAGCCGATATGCTACGCTCATGTTCTACCAAGCACAAACTGGCTAGCTCCTATCATCCCCAGACCAACGGCCTTACTGAGCGACTTAATCGGACCATTACAGACATGCTCTCGAAATACGTTTTACCCGATCAAAAGGACTGGGATGCGGCTCTACCTTATGTCACGTTCGCCTATAATTCATCACGCCACGATACTGCTGGCAATTCCCCCTTTTACTTACTCTTCGGTCGTGACCCTGTCTCCATTAGACACGTCACTCCCCTAGGGTTCGAGGGCCGAGTATGCCCGCGACTCCATCGCCCACGCTGACCATGCGTGCCAGCTTGCCCGTACTCGTCTGTAGGCATCGCAGGAATCTCAATGGCAAGCTTACAATCGCCGCCATCGCGACACATATATTTCACCAGGCTTTCTCGAGCTACTTTGGTCCCCTTGCCGCCGAGTGGGGCTCTCCAAGAAACTCCTTCCGTGCTACAAAGGCCCTTACTGTGTTCTACGTCAAGTGGCCAATGTTACGAGATAATCCCCGCGACCTCCCACATGCCACTCAGTTTCACATCATCTGACGTCGTACACATCGCTCGGCTTAAACGCTTAAACCTTACTATACCCGTACCGACGGCCCCGTCTGAAGCACCGGGACGGTGCTCTTTCTGCCGGGGGTCGTGTTACGGTGGAAAAAGAGGACAAGCTCGTCGACGGTGATGACGACGAAGTGGTAGCAGCCTCTGGGGATTCTCGGCTACTGTTTATATACGCCCCGTAAATACTCAGTGTAAATAGCTTCATACCCGTGACAATATTTATTTATCGCCTCGTTGGTACTGTGTATATGTTCCGTTTCGTTTTTTTTGTAATTCTCTCTTTTTTCTACCTATTAGAATCAATGTGCAGTTTCGTATGTTACTTTCTTATGAAGCTTTACAACTTTGATACATGCCCCCCCCCCCCCCCCCCCACCCTTTGTAATGCCTTCAGGCCCTTAAGGTTGAATGAATGAAAAACTAAATGAGAAATGGTGAAAATGGACATATTCAACTCATGGTGATGTCTGGTTGTTGTGGGTCCAGCGGGTGCGATCTGGTTGCACCCGCTAGACTTTCATTGGAAATCGTGGGGAGAAACATCCACTTTTATTTCCATGCACTTATTTCTCTACTTTAATAAATGAGTACAAGTAATTTACCCTTTGTTGCTCTTGGTGTCTTTGTGTGTTGGCTTCTTATGGCGCGCGCGCGCCTACACACACACACACACACACACACACACACACACACATATATATATATATATATATATATATATATATATATATATATATATATATATATATATATATATATATATATATATATATAGGTGAAGGCCCTGCCAGGAGGCATTGTTGCCTCCTTTTGCCGCGCCTCGTGGACATACTACCACCTATGTATGTCCAAATAAACTGAATCGAATTGAATATTTATGAATCATATGCAGCTAACTTCGCCAATGCCTTCCATGGCGTCAGTGGTTGTTGATTTTATATCCTCATAATTATCTGGTATCATAGCATCTGGTATAACGCAGGAAAACACGGTCATAAGAAACGACAGATAGACACAAGCGCTTACTATCAACAACGAAATTGTAATTCAGGGAATGGTCGTAATTATACGCACACAAAACCACGAGCACAGTCATATCAAACCTCCATGATCTATAAGGATATAAGCGCACTCTTAAAACTGACATAAATTCGCGAAGAAAACTTTAATGACACATCGCAAAAGAAGCCAGCATTCAAGGCATGCGAATTGTGCCAGAACGCAAATAGTCCTGCTTCACAAATTACGACAGCAGTGGACATTTTGAAATATGCCTTTCTCTTCATTCATAATAAACTTAGTTACTTAACGGGTCCGACTTCTTCAAGTTATCGCCCAATCCACGCTTCCGACACAGACATACAATGTATGCCGAGCCACCATTAACGCGAAATGACACTTTTAAATATAGCTATTTTCCTATGGTAAATAAGAATGGAACATGCTGCCCGATTCACTGGTTTCCTCTTCTTCTTTCAAGTACATTCGTAGACGAGCTGCAGATTCTTGTATGTTCAGGTCAAGATGCGTTCTGATCCGCTAGATTGATAACACCGCGCTGTGGTCGCGACGAGCACAATTGTGCTCGGTATATTGCTAGTATGAATATGTGGGTAAAAGCAGTGCCTTGATTAGTATTATTGTCCTTACATTCATTGTTGTGGGTGCGATTCTTCATTGTATTGTAAATATAGACTGTATCTTCATTCCTGTAATCACACTTTGGCGGTTAACAGTATAAATGAACAAACAAATAAACTAAGCATGGCAAATAATCAATTTCTTTCA
Organism: Dermacentor variabilis; assembly: GCF_050947875.1. Classification (NCBI taxonomy): domain Eukaryota; kingdom Metazoa; phylum Arthropoda; class Arachnida; order Ixodida; family Ixodidae; genus Dermacentor; species Dermacentor variabilis. Next base: position 65,164,094 of record NC_134575.1, on the reverse strand, counting down.
TCGACAATGACGGTCAAGGTTTTTACATTGGCCAGAGGCAAAGAGGATGGCTCTGTTTCTGTCATTAGTCTTACAGACTCGGTCTTTCTTTATGGTGTATCGGTTTTAAAGTTTCTTATTATTACTATTATCATTATTATTAGAGCATTGTTGGATACGCTATAATATTGTAGTGTTAATGATTGTGTTATTGCAACATTAAAAGTAATATCGAGGCATCTTATTTATGCATAGATATATGATGGGGGGGTGCGACGTGCTTCACCATCCTCTGTTATTACAAGAGGCCCTGGGAGTAAAACAAATATAATGAAATGTCATTGCAAGCAACTCCCTGGTGTCCAGGAAATCTCACGTGATTAGTGGTGCTTCTCGTCCTCTACCGTAACATGAGGAAGAACTTATTCTTGTGCTTTGTCACAAGCTATACCACGATCCAGTTTTGAAAGTTCAGTTTGTTGCAACCCCATCTTATCGTTTGACCCACACACACCATCGCCATAAGGTGTACATGTAAAAACTTATCGCACGAACGCTTTTCTTTATGCCTATGCACTATGCACGTCCAAGGACTGGAACTATTTCCCTTCAGACATCGTTTCTGTTTGAGACTATAACTTGCTTGGTTCTTCTATTCGCAGTTATATTAGTAATGCTCCTAGAATGGCGAACGTAAAAATGTTTTGACATTGCTGCTTAGTTGACTTTACCTTGCGTCGCATTTGAATTCTTTCTTGAGTTGCGGGAACTCTTACATATTGAATACTCATATGTGCCTGTACATGTTCATGTGCATTCGTTCATTCGTTCTGAATTTTGTCGTGCTTAGTTTGTACATACGTCCGTACCCGTCTTCCCTCTGCGAAACTTTGTCCGCCTCGAAGTAAAATGAATGAATGAACGAAGTTATTATCAAAATAATTGCCGAAAAATGCTTCGACCGGTGGGTAATGGAATTATTACTGCTTCTTAGTGACATAAAGACACAGAGACAGTTAGTGAGCTTATTTATATTCAACACATTGTTGTCCAAAAACAAGAAAGGGGCTGACAGATGGAGTAGCACACTGTGGTATAAAGTTTGTAAACAGGGATAAGGTGCCTCAGAAAGGCTGGCCAACGTTTCGATAGGAGGACCTATCTTCGTCAAAGGTACTCCTATCGAAACGTTGGCCAGCCTTTCTGAGGCACCTTATCCCTGTTTACAAACTTTATACCAGAACACATTGTTAGGAATTCTGTGGCATTCCTTAGTGGGTACGAGCCACGCGAGAAGTTCATCATCATCATCATTACTACATTTTGTGGTATCGAGAAAAGCTATGATCTTCTTCATCTTCCATCCTTTCGTGAGGAGGCGATTCCAACGCAGTTACAGAAGAAGAAGGAGACGAGAAGAAGCTTGACGTGTTGTGCGCTATCGCTACGCCACGAACATTTCGAGGAGCCTATTTCAGCGCGCGAGAAAACGTTCTGGCCAGGCGGCGGGCCTTCGACTAACTGCCTTGTTCTTGACGTAGTAGTTCTGCGGAAACGTCTGCGAAAAGTCCTCGCCCCGAGCTGCAGGCGATTTTTCTTCGTGGTCGTACTCTGAAAGCATGGGTAAGCTTTCAATTCTCACCTTTATCATTGCTCTAAGCCGCTCTGCGACGGACTGTAAATCGTTGTTATTATTTCTTGCATGGAATACCTAGAGAGAGATCTGAAAGTGAGCTAGAATCCGCTAGACATCCTTGCGAACCAACGGGAGGTCTGCTGTGAGAAATTTGAGCAGCGAGCAGTACGTATAACCGGAAGGAATTATTAAGTAGCGAATATGTAAATACAGTATTTGTCGCACTCTAAGTATACAACACTTTTTTTTTTGCGTAATGCTGCAAAGCACGTATTGACTGTATTTAACACAATACTCACTGCTTTGCGATACACAATGCACCGCAATAGTCCTGTAAGAACTAGTTTGAGGGCACGCTTTATTAGGGATAAGAAGAACTGAAAAACCCTATTTCGGAACTTCTTCCAAATACAGGATTAATGCCCCGCTAGAACGCGTAAAATGTTTAGCGGTCCTGCCATAAATTAGCTAACAATGATGTATGCAACATCTGATCTTAAGCAGCGTTGGCCCTACGCGCATTTACCCCGCTAAACAAGCTAAACCCAAGAAGCGTAAGCCATAATGAAAATAGAAAAAGATGAGAGCAATTTGTGTTGTCATGCTAAATAACTCATAGAGATGGGTGCACTGCGGGAAAAAAACTGCTTCTTTGCAGCTTATAGATACTGATACCATTTTTCTACTGTAGTAATATTAGAATTTGTATAACGCACTTCCTCATTCTCAACTTAGCTATAGCAAACTGGTACGGGGAAGTGCCGCGCTTTCTCATATGTATGGCGAATTCATCTGATCGAGAAAAATATACCTGGCACACATTTTTGTATGTTTCACATTGTAGCGCTGCCAAGTGCTGACTTAAGGGGCTGTGATTCCTGTCAACACCCCAGCCGCTAAGCCACGGCGGCGGGTAAACGTACATGGGCTGAATACAATTGCGATATTGCAGATAATAACAAATATTTTTTTGTTCACTGGCTATATAGAATATTGATCGCTTGCGAAAGAAGTCCGGTTTCATTGTAGTGTTGTTTGTTCAATCTGATTCGTGCCCTTCTCCTGTCCTTTGCCTTTTCTTTCTTTGCCTCCTTCTGTCTGTGCTGTTTTTCACTAATCTTTTTTTAGAAGATTTCGACATCATTTGGTCAGTGGCGCACTGGCGGACTGCATACTCTGAAGAACGGACGGGCTACTGAGGCCGGTCAACCATTGAAGCGCAAATCCAAAATTCTTTTGAAGACGCTATAACCAACTAACACGCATATACCGAGCCCCAAATTGCCGCACGAGACAAAATTGTTGAACAGGAACGGCACCTAGTACGTATTCCGCGATCAGGTTAATGTTCATATGTCGCTATAAGATAAGCTGCTTGAAAACAAACTCAATGTTTCCTTCAGTGTTGCTTACGTGCCTAAGCGTTTGATGAATAAAAAGGGAATATATAATTATTGAACGGATTACATCTAACAGAAAAAGTCCCATCTTGACTTAGGGACACTTATAGGCAGCTTGGACCGGGCAGAATTTGCTGCATCATAAGCATCATAAGAGTGGTGTTGCCGACGCCGGGCGCTAATGCTGTAGAGAAATTGAATCGATCTTTCCAAAGGCCAAGCGACGCTAGGCGAACGGTTCCAAGCTTCGAAATGTTAGGGATGACGCGTTCGAGCGTGACCCTTGTCTCGTGAAAAACCTCCTGGAGTGTCAACCGAATATCTGAATCGCTTCTTATATTGCGCTGTTTTACCTGACGCTGCTGTTACCTGAGGAAAGCTTAGCGAAAGCCGCTTATTAGCTATTCGCCTTGCATTGAAGCTGAAAGGCTTTTCGCGCAAATATATACTGGAAAGCAGATGTGTTAACGCCCGCGTGCTGAGATTGTTGTATAGCGTGTATACACACTAACAGTTCTATTCCTTTCTTGTGGGGCACAGCGAAGTCGCCATCTGGTGAGTATTACAATGCTTTATTTTTTACTCTGCGTCATTAACAACCTTCAGAGAGCTAGCTCAAAGATTGTGACTACATGTAAATTATAAGAAATATTGCCACCGCCTGCAGCGTGCACAGGCTAGATGAAGGCGGCAACTTTTACCCCTGTTTGGTAGATATCGCTTCAGCGGCCGCAGATCAATTAATAATGGCACGCTGTTACTGCGAATTCGTTTAGTGTTAAATATTGAATTGCGTGCTATACTGAAGATCCTGTTCATGGCTAGGCAGTGCGTACGCGGCGCGTCCACGCGTGGAACGTGCTCGTCCCAACACTGACGGCCGTGCCACTGGCTGAGTGCTGAAGACGCACTGCCAAGTGGCAAACCTTATGTTTCCTGCACCCCAGTAACATGTGCCAACCACTGACGACAAAGAACTCGCGCTTAGAAATCGCAGTCTCTGTATCGACCCCTATGATCCCGTTTGGACATAAGTTTGCGCGCCCGACTAAGCAAGGCCCGTCGTTCTCCTTAGTACCTCGACAAAGGCACGTTTTGACGTGCAAGAGAGGCAAGATTTCCCAAAATAGGGGCCGATTTCTCTCTGGGGACTTTTTGGGTCTGACAACCGGGAGAAAGAAGCTTTCGCGAAAGGCTGTTAGGTTTCGGTGCATGGCCTCCGATATCGGGCGGGGTGCCCGGTGACAGCGCAGGCCGCCCGATTTCGAAGGCCATGGTCCGTGATACACATTAACCATTTCTGTCAAGGGGTGGTGCTGCCATCCGTTTTATCCTGGGTCCACTTTCTCGTGCTATCTATCGAGAAGATTCTGGAACTATGTAAGAGGACTCGCAGCTCCAACTAGAAATTTGCAAACAGCCGTAAGGGATGAAGACGCTAACATCTGCGAAAGAGGCGACGCACTGTGGTGCATTGGAGACGTTATTAGGAGTAAATTACGCAAGAAAGAAAGCCTAGTTCAGACTTATACCCAGAAAAAGAGAAGCCTGACAGATCAAGGTTGAGCGTAGAAGGGTTTTTCTGGAAAACAGCAGAAGAAAATGTTACTAACACAGCCGCAGGTCCCGACGTAATCTCAAAACGGCCAACCTAGCAGCTGCGTCCAGAGAGCACGGCGCAGCAGAGTAACGCTATGGAGTAAGAGGTTAAAATGAACAAAATTCTATTTAGGCTTCGTGAAAGCGGGATCAACCTTATCTCTAAGGGCACATGTGGTAAGGGTAAGACGATCTCGTACGGGCAGGTTACAGTACAATCGGTGTCATATAGAATGGCAATGCAAGCCAAAAAATTAGAACAGTCGAAGTCGGCGGAGAAAACGGAGGGAACAACAGAACGGCCTGAGGCGAGGTAGATGATTAGAGGATAATATTTTTGTACTAAAGCAGTGCGTAGAGATTTCAGTAGCCCAGAATAGACCTTTATAGAAAGCATTTCTCAAAATTAAGGAAGCTTACGACAACGTAGACAGGAAATAGCGGTAGAATTTTCTCGAGCATGAGGGCATAGACGACGATTTCGCAGAGCTGTTGAGCGAGATATGCAGGAACAACCGAGTACAAATCATGTGGGAAGGCCGCAAAAGCATCAAGTTGTGGGAATTCGCCGAGGGCTGAAGCAATGGGCTCCTGTCTCCATTGCTGTTCACACTTTATATTAAAGGCATAGAAAGACGACTGGAAAGCGGTGAAGGTTTCGATCTATCTTACATCCTTAATGGGCAAAATAGGCAACAGTAGAAAGCCTCTGGGCTGGTGCATGCGGATGACATAGTGGTACTAGGGGACAATGCAAGGGATTAACAGAAACTTGCAAATACAAGTGACAGTACAGTAACGAATGTAGGCCTTAAGTTTAGCAAAGAGAAATCGGGAAATATGATGTTTAATGAATAGAGGAGTAATGATGTGGTATGAGTTCAACAGGAAGTCATATCCATTGTCAGTCAATATGAATACGTGGGTGTGCACATCAGTGAAGGAAGCGCCTACTCAAGGGCTCACCAAGTAATCTAAGATGTAAAGGGAAGTGGAATGCAGGAATAAAAAAATATAGAGAGCTTCGGGGCTACAAAAATTACGAGGTGGTGAGTAGAACTTGAACAAGTGTAATGGTGCCAGCGCTAACGTTCCCAAATGCATTTCTGTGATATCAACGAGACATGTTGTGGATGTTGGAGATTAACCACAGGACGGTGGGCCGACCAGCTTTGGAGGCCCACGGTAAAACCACGAATGAAGGAGTGCTAGGTGATATGGGTTGGGCTTCGTTGAAGTCAGGGAAGCGCAGAGCAAGATTAGCTTTGGAGAGAGACTAAGGAACACGGATGAAATGAAATGGGCGGCTAAAGTGCACAAATATCTCTACCTCAAGAATGTGGACACGGAATGGAGGAAGAGGTCGAGAAATTTCGCAACCACGTATAGCGTAATTGAACGTGTAAAAAGAAAACTAGGATACATAATAAGAAACTGTAAATTCGATGCAAAGAACGATAACAAAAATGACCATCGATATTTCCAAAACGACAAAAAATAAATAAGGAGGAAAAGTCTCTTTGATAACGCCTTTGATGCCAGAGTTTACCGCCAGAGGGCAAAAACATACCGGAGCAAATATGTGCTCCGGGAGGAGGCACGTATGTGCTACAAAAAGAAATCTCGGATACGACTCGTCAATGCGTTACGGAATGCCAAGATATTTATCAAGTGTGGCACGTAGTGAGTGTTCATGTTCCAGAAGTATCGCGATTGAAAGACGATGGAACGATTAAATGGCGAGCAGTTGATACAAGTAGGACACGATTATAGTATTGGTGGAGGAATAACATGGAAGATGTTGACAGAAGCGGAGTCATTACAATTGTAGATATACTGATACAGTATGGCGATAGAGGTTTCACAATCTAAATTTAGGAATGAGATCAGATACAGACAAGAAGGCTAGATAGTGCTACATGTACAAAAACCTGATGAAATTAAGAACGATAGGTGATTATCTGTCCACACCCTGGTTCAGAGCGGATGCTAATAAACATCATCATCAGCATCGAGTCGAGATGGAGTGTTGAGTAGAGGAACGTTCCAGAATACAGGGGTTTGTGTTTTGGCAATTTTGGACACGCACACGCACGCACGCACGCACGCTACCTATAATTCAACTATGGAAGGGATAGCCACTCTTATTTAGGGCTTTATACAGGTAGTCAGTAACGTTGGCTAACATTCCCAGAAGTACACGCCGTGGTTGCTTAGTGGCTATGGCGTTGGGCTGCTGAGCACAAAGTTGCGGGATCAAATCCCGGCCACGGCGGCCGCATTTCGATGGGGGCGAAAACACCCGTGTATTTAGATTTAGGTGCACGTTAAAGAACCCCAGGTGGTCGACATTTCCGGAGTCCTCCGCTACGGCGTGCCTCATAATCAGAAAGTGGTTTTGGCACGTAAAATCCGACTACTTTTTAACATTCCCAGAAGTGCCATGTGGTTCTTCTATAAGCACGTAACGTAAGCACAAGAAACGTAAGGGTTAGATGGTGGTTTGTTTCCTTAACATACCTGCATGATTGCCACCCGTGTACTGCATGTTTGCATGATCTGAATTAAAGTTTTTGCAATCACCTATAGAATTCATAATTTTCTTCGAATGAAAATTTTTTTTACTGCTTCAGCCTTTAAAATAAATGCTTATCTTTTTATTTTCGACATTTATGTAGAGAAGACAGATCGTGAAATAGGTAGGTACCAGGCAAATGTTCTTTCAACCAACTAAAATACGCCTTTCAACTTAGTGCTTTAAGCTTTTAATTCTTGGGAACTTGTTTGTCAGCATTGACATTGTAAGTGAAAAAGAAGTGCTTCAAATTTGCCCATCTCTAATGAGCGCGCACGAGACGGAGTGTCACCACTGGGTACGAACATTGAGTGCGAAAGTTGCGAGACGTAGGGAAAGCGTTTCTTCTGTCAGAACCTTTCTATAATAAACAAGTGTAGGGGTTGATTTGTCATTACTCCCAGTCTTATTACGTCGGAGAAAAAGAATAAGTGAGATTTGTGCGCTGATGATGAGCATATAATAAAAGTTCTAAAACTGCCCTCCCCTCCATACCTGTAATATATATTATGGCTTAAGAAAACGACAAAGCTATAAATATTTGACCTATAAGCAGAATAAATAAATGCTCGACTGATTATTTGATTGTTGAGGGGTTTTAAGTGTCCCTAAACAGCACAGGCCTGTACTGCGCATACTGTATGCAGGGCTTGAGGCTCATTTTGACCATAACTAAACGTGCAATCAAACATTTGCGCATTGGCGTTTTTGATTTCTATTTGTATTTGTGTAGTCGCCGTGACAGGGAATGCAGTAGAATCGTAATGCTACGCAACCGCTGCAGTGGGTGACAAATGTCACCACCAGCAACAAAATGCATTAAGAAATAAATTATTGTGCAAGGGGCACCTTGAGTTTGCAGTGCTTTGAATACGATGAAAGACCGTTGTAAACTTCATTTCTAACTTTCCTGGCAACGGTGTTTTTCAGAATCATCATCGTCGGTGCAGAAAGCTGGTAAGGATTTAACTATAGCTGCTAATAGGGCTATGGTAACTTACTGCAAAACTTGGGGCCCTATTCGCGCAATAGAAATCTTACTATATAACTGCTTATTAGTATTACTTTGAGTTCACAGTGCTTTGAATACGATGAAAGACCGTTCCCACCTCCATTTCTAACTTTCCTGTCCACGGTTTTTTCAGAAACATTATCGTCAGTAGAGCATTTGCAGAAAACTGGCAAGGATTTCAGTATAGCTGCTAACAGGGCTATGGCAACTTACTGCAAAAACTGGGCCCCGTATTCATACACATAAAAACATTTTACTATATAGTTGTTTATTAGATGAAATCTCAACCAGTCCTAATGATGGACATATTAATCGTAAAAGTGCTCAGCCTGCATTCACAGAGTTCTCGCTCGAAAGTATTCACTGTCATTAGTCGGCTACATTCCCTAATATTATGTCAAGCATCAGAATTGGCTATAATTTGCTCCCACGATTATTTCTAACGCAATTCATTTTTTATGAGTACGGGCCTTGAAGCCTAAGCGTAGTGTGCATTTCTCTTGATGTGTGCAGTGTGCAACTCAAGCCTCGCATTGACCAAGAAGTTGTTACATTGAAATTGCTCGTTAGAACAAGCACCAGCCAAATCTAATTTAACGCAATATTAGTGAACGTGGTCAGCCATTGACATACAGCTCTTGCGAACGTAAAGTTTTGTGAATTGAGCCCCAGCATTTAATAGCCATTGCAAGATAACTGTGCTTCGGATTTGTCGTAACATTTTCATTTCTAAATTTTATGTGCGCTGCTTTTTCAGTATCGCCATCATCGGGAGCGAGTCGGCCGGAAACCGGTAAGAATTTAGAAAGAGCTTTTTTTTTAGGTTTGATGAATTCCTGCAAAAGCTACCTCCGTCAGCTTTCAGCGAAATAAAATTTATTTTTTTCTTCTATGAATGTACAAAAGTAATGAGCGCTTTTATTTCAAATCAATTGTGCACAATCAGGGAATCACCTAAATATGGGTCTGCAACACGGAGTAAGAAACATTTAGGAGTGGAAACTCCGCTGTTTGCGGCGACCAGAAAAAGTCACAAGCCCGCGGAGCCGTTATCGTGCTGGCGGCGCCTGGCGGCCTGGAAAGAAATTACCGCCGTTGAGAGCGCGCCGGAGCGGCCTGCCCGGGCGCTGCATTTTTTTTTTCGCTGCGGCTTCTCCGACGCGCCGCGTGGCGCCGCCACTGTATATGGCCCCGTTGGCGCATACAATAATTGTGACCTTATCTGGTCGCCCGCGCTCGCTCGCGCTGAAGGGAGTTTCCCCTCCTAAATGTCTTACTCCGTGGTCTGCAATAAGAGAGAAAGTTGAGATAGTTGGTATATACGACACATTACTTGCAGTATTCAGGACATTTTCCATTCGTGCATTTATTTCTCGTTCTCCTGATTGCCGGTATAGTTGCTTGTGTATACACTATTAAAATGGTTGCACCCTTTGGCGTGTATATTTGTCCCACAACAGTAATCATCACCTGCTTTGCTTGCATTTTCTTTCTTGAAAGATTGACGCTCGCACCTTCCTACCGAGAATGCTGTGTTACACTGACACAGCATTCTGTTACCGTTCGTGGCTGGGAAGTACCGGGCTCGCAGCATTAAAAAAGGGCAACGCGGGCAAGAGAGATGACTATTATTGTTATGGGACAAGATGAGTCCCAAAGGGCGTAAATTGTTTTTAAGAGTGTGGCTCTGTCTCGCCTTCTTCATGTGCCTCTCTCGAATACCCTTAACAAACATGAGTTCCTAATGCCATCAATAACATCATATTGGAAAATAGAAAACCTGGCATATTCGAAGGGAGCCGTACATCCAAGAGCAACTGAATTATGAATACCAAGCTAAAATTCTGCGCTTCCCATAGCAAGTGCGAATATTTTAGCACATTAGTGAGGTACGAAGTTTGTTTTGGTTTTCTTTAAATGTCGCAGTTGAACCGCATAATACTTTGGCAATATTGAGTTGTGGCGAAATAAATTGGCATCTTTGAAAATATCTCCCTCGTGCAACAGAAGCCAATCTCGAAGGACATCTTTTTGTGTACTGCAAACGCCGGAAGAGATTCCGGAAGCTATATAAACCCACGGCTGCCATGCGTTGTTTTGCTTTCTTGCATGCGCATCTCGGTGGTGTGCTGCGGCTGTTTGTCGTGCGAGTGAAGGAACTGTGGGCCCAATTCAATGGCTCAAACCCTCGCTGCGTCGTTGGCTTCCAGAGCGTGCAAAACGAAACGTGGCTTTTCGTGGGAGAGATTTAGAGTAAAAGGTTTCTAATCAATATTTTCAGTTTAAATTTGCATTGGGAGCCCTGTTTATTTGTGTGTGTATTCACATTGGGCCCGTTACTCTCAGTTACAATACTAAACTAGCCGGGCGACCGCGTAGTGGCCAATGTAAACTTACGTCTGCACATGTTACTTTTTTCATGATTGTATTGAGTGAGTTTATTCAGTTTACGCTTCATTGTCTTAACTGTGGCAGCGCCACTAGCACACCTGATCAACTTAACGTGCTTCTTATACGTTGTCTTCCAGAAGGCGAAGCACCAGTCACCACAGTAAGCAGGAGTCCGGGCTTGGCACTTTTTCGTTAAATTAGGCGACAGAGACGTTGAGACCCGGAGCACTAATTTTAACGAAATTCGGACAGTTCAGTATGTTGTATGCATCTACGTACATTGGTGACAATATTGAGTGCATGAGAAATCTATTTTCATAAAGCTTTTAAAGATTTGTTGTTCCAGACATAGCCAATTAGACATTTTGCCAGTTCTGTAGAGCCGAGGACGCTGCTATCGCCTCTGTGATTGGCACAAGATGCCGTCATCACGAAATTTGACATTATCGCGGAATTCGGCAACGTCCCCATCAAACACCCCAGCTCACAAATCTCACGGCGCAGCTGTTCGTGCGAATAGAAGCGCTCGAAAACGTTATCAGGCTATTTTATGGGTGAATTAGCGAGAAGGATAGCACCAACAACAATTTATATTAAAGCCCGACGCTTCTGAGGCCGACTTGCTCCTTCTTCAGGTTTGAGATGGCGTGAGTCGTAGCAGACTAGTGGAAGTGCTCTAGGTGCCGCAATGCCGGTCACAGTCTCCGCGCTCGCCGTGGAGGATATCGAAAAGCGTGAACCTTAAGCTTTCACCCGCTAGGCAAAAAAAAAAAAAAAAAGGTTTGTGTGCTACGTGTACCATAGTTTTGCGCTTGCTAAAATTATCCAAGGTGGCTGCTCGCTTCATCTACTCTGAATGCTCCCCTTTCGTTAGTGTTTACACTTCAGAAGATCATGCTCAATTGCAATCGCCGCATAAGGTTGCTCGCTTAAGACTTTTACATAAACTTTATCATTAGACATCTCTCCGTGAGGAGTTTCTCCTGCAATCAGCACCTATCTTTTCTCTCCGGGACTGTGCTAACAAAGTAAAGCGTAGTATTGTCACGTAGTAGTGAGGAAGGCAGCAAAACTGTGATTGACGAAACTAGCGTTTTATTGGGCGAACTTCAGCTCTCAAAAGCAGGCTACACTCAAGGAACAACGATAGCGGCGAACACAGCCGGCGATCTTCGAAAATCTGATCTGCCGGTCGAGCGAGTCGGCTTTTATGATGCATGGATCATCGAAGGCTCCAGAGTAATCGCTGGTGCCCGCTTGTCTTTCAGAAAATTCTGCACAATTCGCGTCGCACATGCAATCAGATTACACAAGCTTGGGTGTAAACATCGATAACATACGAGAAGCTTCCGATGCATGCCGACGCGTACCGTGCTGAGCGATAACATTTCTTACACGGTGAAGGGCAGTAACCCGAAATAGATAAACAAGTACACGTGTCAATGCACCCCTCTCAAAAAGCCTCGTCCCGATGCTACAAACACAACGAGAGAACGAAAAAAGGACGTTTAGTAAACAAAAGTAACAAAATAACAAAGGAACAAAGTCCAAAGTAACAGTCAAAAAAAAAAAAAAGAAAGCCCAGTGTTATTCTATGTAAAGTCCCAAAGTTCGTTAGCGCTGGTAGAACGGCTTGAGTCACACGACAAATACTATTTCAGGATGTGAGCGACGCCGCTGTGATAGCCAAATAGCGTCTAGTGCAACCTCATTATTTTTTGGGCTTTACGTGCCAAAACCACTTTCTGATTATGAGGCACGCCGTAGTGGAGGACTTCGGAAATTTTGACCACCTGGGGTTCTTTAACGTGCACCTAAATCTAAGCACACGGGTGTTTTCGCATTTCGCCCCCATCTGCAACCTCATAGTCGAGTGCGACCGGAATACACGTAAAGTGCCTCGAGCAGCTGGTCGGGCGGCAATTCTGCGTGCCTTTGCGGGTTTCTTTCACGCTCAGAAAAAATACTTTTATGTAATACGTATTGAGCAACAGAAACCTGTATCGGGACTTCATGTCCTTCCACAATTTCTCGTTGGCACTTTTCATCTAGTTACAATACTTGAAAAGTTGAATAAGTCTTTAAGACTACTTATCGCATTAGGCGGAATAAAACAAATATTTGAGTATCTCCAAGCGATGGCAAACAATATTACTTTGGTTCTGCCCTGCTACGTGGCATTCACACGTTTCTATACACTCGCTAAAGTTACCTGGGGCATCCTGTATATGGAATAGTTATACCTTTCTTTTTGTGCTTATTCTACTATAGTATGTTCTTCTGAAATTTGTACAAGCCTGCACTGTTAATTTGTCAATTATCATGTTCATGAATCCTAGTGACACCACAATAGCTTTATATGTACCAGACCGTCCCTATGTATTACCCTCAACCACAGGGCGTTAGCGGTAACTCGAGCGAATAAATAAATAAATAAATAAATAAATAAATAAATAAATAAATAAATAAATAAATAAATAAATAAACAAACGAGTTTTCTCTAGAAGACCGCCGCTTTCCGCCTCGCATGGTGGCATCTCATTAGTTTAGTGCCCTTTTTTACTTCGTTGTATTAGCAACGAATTAGATACTTGAAGTGGTGCTCGTCATAGAGGCACACGTATCTAATAAGCGAAAATTGCCATTGTACACTGGCGCGGAACAAGTGACCCGGAACAGAGACATCTCGTGCGCATGTGGGATCGATGTTGGTAACTGCCTGGTGTCATGCATTTGAAGTGACACCGAGCACAGTTCACTTCGGCAGAGTGGTTATAAGTTATATATGAGGCGCTGGTACTTGAATACTTAATGAAGCACGCGCATCCCCGCTGCAAATATATGTTCGCGCAGGCAGCCCACGAAAACCCTACTGCTCAGCCGGCTCCGACAAGTGGTCCCAGCGGCGACGACGGCCCGTCTTCGGACGATGACCAAGCGAGCTCCACAGATGCGTCGCCCGCTGCCGCAGTGGTCGAGGAGGCACGCGCTGAACAGTTGGACGAGCAGAAGTGAGGCGACGCTAAGAGTTACGGGAAGGACAAGTTCGCTACGCTACGGCGAGTCAGTCTTCGGATTAGACACGTCTCCCGTGCTACGTTGCAGACAAAAAAAAAAGTAACTGCGCAGAAACAGCGGTTGAAAATTATCGAAGGAAGCGAGTCTGCCAAACGGCGGCGGTAAAGATTACGGTCGTATAACAACATGACGCTCTTGAAGGCGTCGTTTGTTTCAGCGAGGATGTTTAGCTATCGTTCGCTGCTACATGTTCTCCGCGTAACACTGCGAAGAACAGAGCCGCTAATCGGCGCATTTGTTGCAGTGGCATATATGGCCGTACAAATAAGCCAGTTCGTTAATGCGTGCGTTGTCACCGTCGGCGGGAGTACCTGCTGGGAAGGTGACTGCCATCCTTCTCTCGCCTCACCTGAGGCCTTTGTCGTAGCCACGCCAAAATGTAGAGGGAGGCGAAAAAAGCTTGAGGCTGCTCATCCGTTAGCGCTACACCACACCATGTAAGCCTTCCGACGCTGCGAAGCTTGTCGCGCGAGAGCGTGTGCGTCTCCAAGGGTTGTAACAGCTGCCGAGGAAGAACGGCGCGAACGAACAGAGACGTCAGTGTTTTCTATCTCGTCCCTGTTCGTTCGCGCCATTCTTCCTCGCCAGCCACCAACCCGCCCAACACTCAGTGCTTCTAAAGAGCTGCCGTTTGGTGACGAATGCGCGCTGCAACGAAGTTGTACGAGAGCTCACGTCTTTAGCATTGTCGCCTCTGTGCCGAGAAGCGTTTTAAACGGACCGCACTGAAAGCGCTGGAACGAGCTATAACAAGTTATTCGCGTTGAAATGCTGCAGTGCCATTCACACAAAAGCCTTCTTCACGGACTGACGATGACATCATGATTGAATTGAATGGTATATTTATGTGGCTGCAAAACAGCATACAACAAGCCTTCTAATTTGGTGCACAATGAAAATAACATCAAGGTAAGAGTAACGACGATAGCGCGTCGACATACCGACACCTACGTCAAATATAACCACACCGGTGATAACGCAATGACCTGTTGAAGATGCATAACAATTACGGAGACGACGTTATTATGCACGACCTCGAGGACAGTATTCATATCATAACGACAGCAGGGGCGACACGGCGGATGAAAACGCCGACGACGCCTAACACGAAGCGAACGTGAGTATAAATCCTTGATGGAGGCGAATAGATTACGATTGGAATCGCATAGACGCAATTACTACCTCTGTCGCTAAACATTGTACATGGCATTAAGCTACAAAACAAAGAAAAGAAGACAGGAAGTTGCAGCTTCGCCCGAAAGGCGGAGCACCGATTGCGATAGCAAATTGATAGATGGCTGTAAGAAGTAAGGATAGCAGCTTTATCGGCTGTATCAAATTATAAACATTCGCTTACTAACTAAATTAGGAAGCACGGTGTCACGCGCGCGCAGGTAAACATCAACACATTTCGCCCATTGATAGTGGAAACTCGCTGTCAGAACGCCGGAGGGAGGAATATCGGAATGAGCAGCGAGCGAACTGACCTTAGTGTATTTCTCGCTTCAACGCGAACCATACATCTAAAGCACAGCATATACGAAGCTACCGGCACTACGCGCACACTCCAAAAATCGCAGATCGCTTTCAAGATTCGGCGCCCGCACGGCCGCACCTAAGCAGCAGCCGCGGGAGAAGAACGCCCTCCCCCTCCTCTTCCTCCCTCGCCTTGTCCCCGTGCCTCGCACGCGACAGAATGGAGCGCGCTTGAGGACCGCATTCCTCGCTGGCGGACGCGAGATTGAGGCGCCTTGGCCGGCTCGCGCTCTCACACTTTCACTCGCACATGCAGCTTACGGTGCGCGGCGACGCCTTTATTGCCCTTGGTCCTTATACGGAACCTCACGGCGATGGCGACGGCAACGGCGACGCCGCCGGCATAAATGCGCATGGAGTGTCCATATAACAGCTGTCGCAATGAAAAGGAATAGAAAAAGATACTGCTTGCGGATCTCCACTCAAATTTTGCCCAGAAGTACCCTTTTGCATGAAGTCCATTTGAAATCATGTTTTAAAAAAAATTATGGGGTTTTACGTGCCAAAACCACTTTCTGATTATGAGGCACGCCATAGTGGAGGAGTTCGGAAATTTCGACCACCTGGGGTTCTTTAACGTGCACCTAAATCTAAGTACACGGGTGTTTTCGCATTTCGCCCCCATCGAAACGCGGCCTCCGTGGCCGGGATTCGATCCCGCGACCTCGTGCTCAGCAGTCTAACACCGTAGCCACTGACCAACCACGGCGGGTGAAATCATGTTTTCAGGCATTACTTATGTTACCGTATGTTGTGAAAAAGCATGTTGTACTAGGGAAATTGTAACTGGCTTGAGATTTTATTATGTAAACCATCGTAGTCGGCGGTGCCATGCTCTAAATTTTCTCAAATTATGTTGAGTTCCGTTCTCTGCGTCAGTCAGTGCTGAGATACAGCAACAACACCCGACTGCTTGTCGTTGTCCTCTACCTATCAGCATCGTGGCGAGACAGTCAAACTGAGGGCTAGCAGAACTTTGCACGATATATGGACCGGTGGCTTCCGACATCCTACGGGCACACAAAGATGCATCGCTGCGATCTACAGGCCGCAATAGATCTGGAATCTTCAGCTATTTCCTTAGAAATCGCGTTGTGGCTAACCGTCACTCTCGGAAGACGCCATACGCTTACATCGCATCTGCAGTCGAAGATATGAAATGTTCAGCATTTAATAGTAGACTCGCTGAATACGACGGCCTAACACACACACACACACACACACACACACACACACACACACACACACACACACACACACACACACACACACACACACACACACACACACACACACACACACACACACACACACACACACACACACACACGCGCGCGCGCGCGCGCACACACGCACACACACACACGCACGCACGCACGCACAGAAATTATACCTTGAACACTGTCGGAAGGATTGTCCTTCCTGTTCAAGGGAGCTAAACGCTGAAACTCGGTAGGTTCTGATGCCACGCTTGCTACTGGAGGCACCTCTCAGTTGCGCCACTCCTTTCCCACATCCAAATGCTGCACTGTTGAATCCCAAGCTCCGAGATTTTGAGAGAATATATGCTCGCTTTTAGGGCGAGCCAGCAGGATCCAACGACCGCTCGGGTTGTGTAACAGTTAGCGCTTCCATGAATTTCCGCCGACTAGTATTTGTTCTTGAAATAGTAAGCGCAGGAAAGTTTAATAAGAACGTGCGGGAAAACGCCATATCTTCTAGTATAGCTTACAAAACAGCCCAACTAAAGGAAAAGCCGTTACGCGTAAAGAATGACTGCTAGACACAACCAAAAGTGGGCGCGCCCACAGTGCGAAACGACGAAGCCGAAGAGGCATTCCTCACGTGATACCACTTTACACGGCACTCGGGCGCTTGCGGTAGATGCAGAGGATAGCGCTACCATATGTCTGCTGGCTCAATATGACGCCAACTTAGTTCCCTGTAGGGCTAATGACAACTTATGTGTGACTGTTACATGCTCTGCGCCGGGAAGTGCTGACTTAACAAAAAAAAAAAAAAAAACAGTGGCGTCATAGCGCTAAACGCGAGAGAAATGCGTTGCGCCTCTTTGCAATCCCGGATGCACGATTTAAATCACGTTCGCCTGGTTGCAAAGGGTCGTTCAGTAGCACTCTCGACACACGTGCTTTTTCTTCGGGGAGCGAAGTATAGATGACGTTAGTCCAGGGAAGACCGTCGTCTGTTGCGATATACATATACGCGTCACATTTAGACACTTCGGTTCTCACTAATTGCGTGAACCACTGTCTTTGCAGAACGGTGCCAGCCCTAATGGTAACGCTGGCCGTCATCTTCGCAGTACTGGCAGTAGGCCTAGTCGCTGTGGCTTTCACTTTGTACATCTTGACGAACAATGGTGAGTTGGCAGCTTCTTACTGAAGAACGCAGAATTTAGACAGCCTAATATCAACGGGCACCCAAGCCAGTTATTATATCGATACTGTTTACTAAAATTACATTTCTTTTGCTTTAAGTGTTTATTACTGTGCCCAGTACTATTATTACAAACGGCTGACTAGCAGATCCAAGTGACCGAATTGAAAAGCCACCACTAAAACACAAGCTGGTTTTGGCTACTGTCATACACCCATTTCGTCCACTGGTGTAGAGATTCATCGATGCATTTCACGAAAGGGGCGACCTGTTTGAGGGCGCCCCTTTTCTTAGTAGTTAAGTACAAACTACAGTGATGAGCTTTTTGCACATGTCATTCTGCGTCAAGTGGTCCAGGACAGACTGACAATACATTTTCTTCCAGTTTCTCTGAGCGGATATCGAATCGCCTAAGCTTGCGGCATTTTCGTATGTACCAGAAGGTCTGGAAGCAAGAAACGAAAATTGAAATTTATATGCGAGTTGTGTACTTATGGTCTTTTTAAATATTATGTGTGGCCATAACTAAGACGTTTAGGGATAGTACATTTCTGCGCAGCTGTATTTCTGCAAGATGCATCGGCTAAAGCATGCCAATCCCTTTAAACGCATGCTTTTCATCGCTGCAGCTTTCCGTCCCTGCAGCAGAAAGCTGACCATGGGCATACCAAGTGGGCAGGACCTCGTTACTCCTCCGACATCACTCCCACCAGCTTGCGAACTCTACTGAAAGGGAACCCTGTATACCAGCCGACGTTAGCCAAACCGTTGAACTAAAAGAACGGTAAAAAAAAAAAACCCACGGTGCTTGATAATATCTTAAAACCTATACGGTGCGTAGTCGCCAAACGTCTGGCAACCAAACTCCGTAGGTTTTACAATTATATCGGGTACCGTGCCTTTTGGATTTTTGTTTTTGTCGGACAGCTTGGCTAACGTTAGCTGAGAGAAACGGTACACTATAAAACGCAAGTTTACAACCCTTGGGGACTTACAATGTCCCCAAAGAATAATGACCACCTGTGGTACGCGCGCCGTGGCTAAGAGGCCATGGGGTTGGGTTGCTAAGCAGGAGGTGGCGGGTTCGTTTCGCTGCCTCGGCGGTTGCGTTTCGACGGGGGTGAAGTGCAAAAAACGCTCGTGCACCGTGCAGTGCATGGGGCACGTTAAAAAATCTCAGGTGGCCAGAAATATTCTTGAGCCTCCCACTACTGCGCGCCTCATAATCACATGTTGTTTTGGCAGGTAAAATTCCCGAATTTACCCTTTTTTAGCCATCGGCACTGCTTGCATTTCCTGTCATTAAAACTCGGCGCTCACTGTTTTCCTGCAAAAAAAAAAAAAAACGCGTTGTCACTCCGATATGCACATGACCTGAAAGTGTCGTGTGCGTAGCGGTGACTAAAGAAAAGGCACGTAAGATAGAAGACGTCGAAATAAAGCAAGCGCTCGCCCAGCCGTGAAAGGAAATAAAAGATATAATGACGTTTCGAGACCGCTACTGGTCTCTTGTTCACATTGCAGATGGGCGCCAGAAGGGCGAATAATTATGCTTTAGGTAGCCCAATGCGCGAATGTACATTTCGGGGTTATTGCCCCACATTCGGTTTCTCGCTTGTTAGCCGATTGATATGTCAAGATTCCAAGAGCAGCAGTGATCATAGGCGGTTCTCTGGTTTCGATGCACACTCGCAGCCTCCCCATCAAAGATGTGGTTAGAAGTCATGACATGATCAGCCAAGGCGTTCGAGCTTGCATTGTTTTTGCTGACGTTGTTCTGATGCAGCTGAATATTTCCTTTCAGCTGTCCAGTTCTCCCTTTGTAGGATACGTCACAACACTTGTATAGTATCTTGTATATTACCCTATTAAACCTTGACTTTTCTAAAGCTCCTGATACACCTACGAGCTTACGTCTTGGTTTGTATCTTGGCAGCTGTGCGATTTCTACTCCATGTTCCAAAAACTTTTGCCAATGTGTCACTGATTCCTTGCGTGTAGAGGAGGGCCGCACGCCTCTGCTTGTCGTTTTCTTGTAATGTTTCATGGTTAACAACCGCAGAGTTTTCAGTAGCAGCGAAGGGTAGCCGTTGTGGGAGATGTCCTTCCTCAAAACTGCTAGCTCTTCCTTGCGCTTTCGAGGTCCAGAGAAGATGTAGAATGCGCGAGGGAAGAGTGCAGCGCCAACGGAGCCGTTCGGGTCCTGTAGTATAGACAGCTCAAATGTGGGTCGGCTTCCAATGCACACTGGTCGCAGTTCCCTAGTCCGAACGTCGAGGAAGGCAATCTGTCCATAATTATTTTTTCTTCTTGCATGGTAAACTGGATACGTGGCACGAAAGAGTTCAGATGCTCAGGGAAGTGCAGCACGTGTTGGCGAAGGATAGGAAAAAAGAAAGAACAGTTGTCTATGCACCGGGAGAAACTTTTCCGAGCCATCTTGTACGAGGCTTTCGAAAAACTTTCAAGTGCCTCTAGGCTGGTGTTTGAATAGGAGACCGAAACGGAAGCTCCCACTGCTGTTCTGAACTGCTGCTTGTAGAACGCTCCCTTAAAGACAAAATACATGTTCGTCTTGCAGCATCGAAGGAGGTGGATTTAATAATTATTGTGCTTCATATAGCTAGCGAAGCGTCATTCTCGCACCAAGGGACTGCGTAATCGACTGTGACGGAAGTAAATAAGTCAAAATGGACCATCATTTCCTCGTTGTTGATGGTGACATATGTTACAAGTTCAATAAAATGGGCGGAATCCTTGACATAAGTGCATGGGCGTC
Source organism: Dermacentor variabilis (assembly GCF_050947875.1). Classification (NCBI taxonomy): domain Eukaryota; kingdom Metazoa; phylum Arthropoda; class Arachnida; order Ixodida; family Ixodidae; genus Dermacentor; species Dermacentor variabilis. Next base: position 65,143,712 of record NC_134575.1, on the reverse strand, counting down.
CTACCAAGGTGCCTAGAACAAGGATCAAATAGGCGGATAATTCATTCAATGAATATAGCATGTGAAGTCTACTATTGGTCTGAGGGGCACCTCAGGTTTGTGAACCCTCGGCAAACCGCAATTTTCAGGAGCCAAAGTGTTACGACAAAACAACTTCTAATATAGTTGTTTTCTTGTGGCACAAACATAAATGCTCCCGTAAGTATAGTTTTTCTAGTTCGGAACCTATCCTTGTCGTTGGGTCCCGGCTCAGCTCAGTGCAGGTTGTTTCATCTTGAAGCAAGGACGTCACCTTCGCGACGCAGGCTGGGCGATGTCGTTATTCTACTGAATCTTCGCAACGCTATTTTCTCAGCGACAGGTGGCGTGTACGTGTTGGTCTTTGACAGCTTGGAGAGGACCGTGCTGGCGCTTGAACGTGCCTTCTCTTGAAGAGGGAGGTTGACCATGCGTACAGCTTGTGCCACGGCGCAGGATATTTTCCCGTAGTTTTGACCAACGTTGAAGTTGAAGCCACGGCTGAGAAGGCGTTCTTCCGAGGGGTCGAGCGTGTGCGGAGACAGGTTGCAAACAGCCAGCATACCAGTATTGATCAGCGTTCTTTTGCATCGATAAGGAGAACTTGGCGTCCTGGGATTCTGTCCTAATTTCCCGAGTCCGGCAAGTGACGTTATTTGCATGCGGCCACGCATAATGAAAGTCGCTGAGAAAGTGGTATTCATGCAGGCATTGGACAAAGAACATGTTACCGATGAGGAAAGCATCAAACTGCCCGCTGAGCCATTAAGCCATCGTCTGTAGCAGCGAAACGGCACCCAAATTCCCATTGGCTGTGACGGGTGCCTCGACGGAGCAGAGCGGGACAAAGGGCATATCTACTCGCGCGCTGGCGCACCTGGTGTTGTTTGAGGGGAGCGGGCATCGCCGCGCCGCCATGTCTTGCCTCGCCGCCAAGTCTCGCCGCATCGCCGCGCCGCCCGTTCGTTGCACGCGCAACCTATCTCCAGCGTTGCAACTTCGCCTCGGTAATTACCATAAAGAAATTAATGCATAAAACAATAAATTTGAATCGGAATACTTTGGCAGTAGGGAGTTTCGTACCTACGACCCCACCCTCAAGAGCCGAGTATCTTACCAAATGGGCCGTACCAACGCCTCCTAGATAGCGGACATTTGCACTCTGATTTATGACGTCATGCTACTTGTAGCGTAATTTCCATTGCGAAGCCCGGCGTTACGAAAGCGGTAACGTCCAGTTTTCCGCGGCTTACTTGGCAGCGTCCCCATTAGATTCTATGGCAGTCGGGCGAGGGAGCATGACGTCATGGGTCTAAGTGCACTGGCCTTGTGCTATCAAGGAGGGGTTGGCCAAGTGCTTCAGCCAACTGTCTCGCCAAGTGTCTCGCTTGCCCGTGAGTGGTTCATACCTGGTAAGGACCGCTTAGCGGTGTTTATGTGGACATTGATGCTTCCGCATTCACAACTCACAAGGAGTGCTTAGGCGACTTCCAAATTCTTATTTTCGAGACACTTCATTGCTGCTTTTTTTGCCAAAATCCGGGCTTGTAGCAGGCGGTTGGCTGCTTCGGCAATTTTCCGTCTACTATGCTAGTACGTGCAAGCAGCAGCAGGTTGATTAATACTTGGGGACAACATGAGCCCCATAGGGTGCTAGCCCTACTTGGTGTGTGTACTACTGGCTGAAGTAAGCACAAAAAAACGTCATTTTAGCACCTCTAAGTGTGTTAAAATGTTTGCTGGTTAGCCTCACTCTACCAAGATTTTGCCATCCTTAGGGCATATTTTGTCCCAAAACACTAATCGTCTTCTATCTTGCGTGACTTTTCTTTATTTAACGCTGCGCGACTGGAACTTCCCTATCACGAACTGGATGCGCGTTATCAGTGTCACATATTTTTCCTGGAAGAAAAGCAGCGAGCGCAGAGTTTGTCAAGCAAGGAAAGGTAAGCATTACAGATTACCATTATTGTTTGATGTAGAGCCCCGGAGGGTGTAAAGATTTCTTCAAAATTCCAGGCTAGGCAGTCACACGGGAGTGGTGTGTTATCACTATGCGCCTGCAGGCGTAAGCATTCACCGCTGTTGCATCTTTTCGGCCGGCCTGTCTTGTTTGGCAGCGCATGCTCAAAAACATACCAGTCAGATACCGGAGGAACATAAGGTTCTACGCGCACGAGCGTACTATAAAACATTGCTCTCGCCCTCTAGGTGAGTGGGCTATACCCTGCCTTTGTTTTTGTTTTAAAATTTGGTTCCATAGCATGTCAGCTAAATTGCAAGTTAATGACTGGCCATGCGTAAAACATGACTTTCCTCTTTGCATGTGAAAACGGCCCATTGTACTTATGCTAACTGAGTAATTTGCCCGTCGCTATATATCTGTACGAGTTTGGTTCTTTAACAAAGTTTTATTTACATAGCCTTTCATTTTTCTATAAAATGCATTCTAATTTTCTATTTATTCTACTTTATATCAAGGAGGCCAATATTTCTACCTAAATACTGATAAAAATAGCGCCTAAGTTAACGCTCAAATTGTCACGCAAGAACATCAGTTAATTGATTTTGCTGATTTAGTTTGACAAAATCCTTCATACTCTCCGGCAATATTTAGAAAAGTTTCTATTGAGACAATCTTGAATTGAATACTTAATTCTGTATATTAGAAAATATTTAAGACTCATATACGCTCAAACTTTGTCAAAGAATTCGTCTGGAACAGCCCAGCAAATGTGTGAGTTGGCGAATATGATTCTAAGAGGCTGCAAAAACTTGATGGCACGCAAGTGATAGAGTTTGCCTTTTCAACAGTAACCAATGGGAAGACATGTTTGGCAAGTGTACTTTTCATTGTGGTGAAGTTCCCTCGCTGGGAAAAAAGAAAATTTATGGCGGCACCAGCGGTCTCAAAATCCTACCTGTCAAAAGCGCTTGAGTTTACGGGACCAAAATTGAGGGTTCTTGTGCTTTTATCACGACGCCGACAGAATTGCTACAGCAACACGTGAATGCATCGCTGCATGGGCCACCGTGGAGAAGTGGATGGCCATGAATATCAAATTAGAGTGTTCAGTCAGCGAAGACATGCGCGGCCTACAGGAGATTCGTCGTGTTTCTCGAAACAGGACAACCTTTGTCGGGTCCTTCCGTGAACACACCATCACTGTGAGGAGCGAGCAATATATCATTCTATTAAAGAGCTCGGCAACGCAACATGCGTCGCCGCGCTTAATTTTCTTCCTTTGAAAAGCATTTATCATAAAATGAGAGTTACCTCGCGTACCCCTCACGCAAACAGATAGCAACTTCTTCGCCTGAATTTTTTTTTCTGCGTCTCTCCATAACTTTTGCTTCTGACGTGTTTTGCCGGCTCCACGTAGGAGGTCAGCTTGGGGTTCGTGCAGCTGCACTAACACTAGGACTGCGCGAATAGTAATTTTTGACACAAAATTGAATACGAATAGAACATGGATAAAAGCGAATTGAATAGTTCTCCAATCGAGAATAGGCCTATTGACCGAATAATATAAAACAACGTTTACATCCCAATATTTGCTACGTTAGTGAGTTTCCGTGATTACACTGCCTATTACGAAGTATACTTATTTAAAAGCTCGAAAGAAGCGGTATAAACAAATAAGCAGGATTTTTCGAAGCATGCGTGGTTATCAATTAACAGAATGGAGGTTTAAAAGGTAGCCTTGTCTTCCCGTTAGTGCGTGCGTCTACAGTCGAGAAATTCTCGTTGACTGCAGCAATATAGCAGATCGAAGAAATCACGTTTGCTATGGTTGGAAGGATCACTGCAGATGGCGTTACTAAAATATCAAATAATGTTACATTTGAAAGCATTCAGATTTCTTCCCAAGAGAATACACAGTTTGCAGCTTCGATAAATGGTACAAAACAATACCCGTTGCTGTATGTCATGTCTGAGCGAAATATGAGTGCGAATTCTTTTGATTCGGCAGGCAAAATCTGGTTCCCAAAGCGACGCCGCGCGCGCTCAACGTAACTTCCCGTTCTTGGTGTACGCGGTGGCATGGTTGAAATGTGCTTAATTTCTCTTTCAGTGTCACGTTTGTTTGCGCACAGCTTGCACTATGAATCATTCGAAAGCCATTCAAAATATATGTTCAAATTTGTGAATAATGACTATGCGATTTCGCCGCCTTAACAAATGGGACAATATCCATTTCATTATTCGAATAGTTCGGACAGCCGCATATCGCCTAATACAGAGCAGGCCAACAATGTATAAGGCGTGAGAGTCCAGAAGCGGCCGCATGGCCAGGGTGCCGGTAATAACGTTCAGCTGACATCGCTTATGACTCATCACTAACAACAGAAGCTCGCTTATAAGCTTTCGCTGACTTTTACGTTTGAGATTCTCGGATTCGCTTATACCGGCGAATAATTCTTTTTGTGCCCGCTAGCCAACGTCTCCCGTAGCTAATGTATATCAGCATTGCGGAATACCTAAATTGGGCGCAATGGTTGTGAACGTCTAGGATGACGTGGCGACTGCTGACGTTGCCTGACGTCCTGCCGTCAGTGTAAGTAAAAAAAATCTGTGGCGCCATGACTGTGGCACCTAGCTCGACTGATGACGAAAGCTCGTCCTGGTGCTCGTGGCTTGCGAGCCGAACTACTTGATATTTGTGAGGTTGACTATGATGCGTGATGTCGGTAAATGACGGTGACGCTGTAAAAATTTTTGTTTACAGTTCCACCCGCTAAAGATTCTCCACCCGCTGAAGATTCTCCTCCGACAGAGCCACGTGAGTAGCTGCACTTTCGAACACTGTGTGTAAAATTACTCCATGAAACGTAGACACAGCGAACTCAACGGCGTATAACATCTTCCGTAGCGTGGACGTTTTAAGCACACCAGCAGATATGACCCCAGAGCGAAATGAACGCGCGTTCAGGGCAAGTCCTAGCTTGCGCAGTTACAATGTCGAGATTAGGCACATTAGTGTCCGAGATTATCAAATTATGCAACTCGGATCGTATAGGTAAACTGTGTGTGCTCGAAATCCTGTTGCGCATTAATGCGTGACACCGAATTGCTTCGTAGCTTGAAAGCAACAATAAATTATCAAATCTAATTCTTGGGTGCAAGAATTCTCATCCAAGAACCGCAATATAATTGTGAAGCACGCCATAGTGGCGCGCTCTGACTTTATTTCGACCATGTGGGGCCCTTTAACGCGCGCACAATGCACGGTACGCGGGTGTTGTTGCATCCGCCCTTATCTCAGTGCGGCCGCCGAGACTGGGATTGAACCTGTGACCTCGAGTTCAGCAGCGCAGCGATATTCTTGAAGAATTTACGGTCAGACGAAAAAAAAGGAAGGTACAGAATTGAGCTTGGATTTACCGGGACATAAATTCGCAGTTTCTTTCTTGAGCGAAACGAGAAACTTGAGAATTTATTGAAAATATCTCGAATAGCAAAGGCTGGTCCTTCGAGGACAATGAGATATCTCGTGTAACTTTAAGTTTTGTCACTAGCTGTTTCTCTAAAGTGGTTGTTGCTCTTTTATGCTCCTCAACGTGAAAGTATTCGGCTTCAGCAAACGCCGCTTCAGAATTAACATCGCGCGTGTCTCTCTCTCTCTCTCTCTCTCTCGCTCTCTCTCTCTCTCACACACACACACACACACACACACACACACACACACACACACACACACACACACACACACACACACACACACACACACACACACACACACACACACACACACACACACACACACACACGCACGCACGCACGCACGCACGCACGCACGCACGCACGCACACACGCACACACGCACACACGCACACACACACACACACACACACACACACACACATACACACACACACACAACGGTACAACGGTTACGATGTGAATATGAAGGGAGGTTGAGTTGAAATGCCTTATTTATCTAGGAAGAAATTAACTCCATGAATAGTTACGTATAGCCTATGTTTATGCATCTGATCCTCACCCTTTCTTAAATATGTGAATGCTTACAGGTGCTACCGTTAAATAAACAAAGGGGTAGGAATATTTTGCACAGAGACGTGTACATTCAGTGTATTCGGGGAGAGACAACCGCAGACGCAAATTTTCCTGACTCACAAAGTTCTCTCCTTGAAAGGATGCTCAGGTACGGCATCGAGACCGGAACAAAACAGTTACAGGCATGAGATTGAGAGAACAAAAGACAGCGGCAAATGTTCGGAATAAGACGCAGCTAAATGACGTATAGTTGACATTAGAAGACCAAAAGAGAGTTGATAATACGCGGAGAACAGATATTTGAATTCTTATAACATGTTAAGAGTTAAGCAAAAGTAGGATTATAAACATAATGGCTGCAAAACGTTTCAGAATCTGTCTGAATCTGATGCTTTCGGGCATTGATGTTGATGAAGTCGCCGAATTATTTTTAAGGGTAGAAGGCTGGACTTAACTCATTGGCCTTTAAGAAAAAGAAAACAAGATGAAACTAAAAACACGCGTTAAAGGAACACAATAGAAAAACATTAAATCAGTTTAGCCTAACAGAGTATTCGTTGAAAAAGCTATGTTATCGTTTATTGCGCGGTAAGAGCTTCATCACAACGTGAAGAAAATTATATGTAAAGCTTTAGATTTTTTTTTATTTCGCTAAGAATCCCCGGCGCCGATACGTTAGCGTAACATCACGGATTTCGAAGTTTGTTCTCGCAATTCATCTGCTGTGGCCCCGTAAAATTTCTAGAAATTCGCGAAGTTCACTCTTTGACTATTTGTGAATACATTGTAGCCGTTCTTTACCGATAAAACCTGACCTATAGGGCCTGGCGATTGTCATCGAAATTCATGACGTCACAGTGAGATGGGGCCGGAACATTACGGTGGTGCCGCCACTTGTCTTTCGTTTTTGCGTCTTGTATCCTTTAAGAAGCTTCTCCTCATGGTTCGACTTGCTTTTTTGGTATTGTGGAAGGTCGCTTACAAAAATAGATTTTTATTTATTTTTAGCTTTGGGGTTGTGCACTCATACGCGGCTCGAAAGTAGTGACGAATCCGTAGTGACGAATTCAAGAAACTTTAAAACCAACGGCATACAAAATAAGTGGAGTGGAGATTTATTACTGCGACAGCAACTATATGGAACATGCAGGCGCATTTTTGCCATCGCCGTCACCGTGATGCTCCGTATAAAGTCCAACGGCGATAACACCGTCGCCGCGCGCCCTATGCTGTATGTACGAGTAAAAGCACGCGAGGGGAGAGAAAGAGGTTCTTGTTGTGGAGGAAAAATTGGGGTAAAGCGCAAGAGCGCTGTCGTGGGAGGAGGCTAACAGGTAGCTAGGGTTAGGGAGAAAACTAGATAAACGACCTCTCACAACGAGGACATCCCCCGCGACCACGCGAGGGGAGCCGGCGATCACGGCTCAGTCTGGCGCGTGCAAGGGGGAAAGCGGAGGGTAAACGCACCACTTTCAGTCACGCGAAAGGCCGTGACTGGATGGGAGGGAGGGTGCGGCGTTGTGCTCCGGCAGCAAAGGCGTATTTTACGACGGGGGCGCATGAAGGTCTGACCATCGAGGGTCAACCTTTCACGCGAAAGGGAGGAAAGCAGGGAGGCAGCGCCGGAGGGACGGGGGAGGCGGGCGGCTTTTACTCCGTCAGCAACTGCGTGCTTTGCGCGGGCGCGCGCCCTCGCGAGTGCCGTATATTAAAAGGGATCTGCAGACGTATCCTACTAATTGTACGTGCTATTTTCTCTCCGCTTAGTTTGCGCTGAACCCATAGGCAGCACGAAGGTCACTTCGCTCGCTGCTGCTACCGCGCTTGCTCACGCCAGCGATTTGACGGCGAGTGTCTGTGATCATTTAGTGTGACGTGTTCGTGTTTCCCTGTGTGCTCTGGCACCGTGCTTCTTAATTCAGTTAATAAGCGAATGTATCCAAGTTTATACGGCCGATAAACCCTTATGATAGATTCTTACTTGGTATGGCTGTCTACTGATTTGCTATCGCGATCGATGCTTCGCCTTTCGGGCGAATCTGCGACTGCTGCTCTGGGGAATATAAGTACGTTGTTATTGAAGGTAATAGTGATGAACACGATGACAATATATTACATAGTTATACTTCCTGCTAGACACCGGTCATAACGTGCGTTTTCTTATTTTTTTTCCCCGGTAGCCGTCATGAACCCGCTGATCTGCACTTTCAACATCTTCAAGTTTACAACACAGTCGGTGCTGCCTAGCGATGGGACTTGCGACATGATATTCTTAGACTCGCTCTACAGAAACAACAAGAATGCAATATCCAAAGTTCCGAGCGGAGTGGTCGAAGAATTCTTGAAGGTCGCGGACAACTCAAGAAAGAAAAAGCAGAAAACGAAGATGGGCCTAGCGTTTGACTCGCAGTAAGTCTGCCCGATTGTTTATAAATTTCTTGAAGGAAGACTTCTTCTAACTGCAACAGTTCAGTGTTTATACCTTCGAGAATGATAAATGCAAGTGTTATAATGCTTTAAGACATGCGCTGAATCTGCATGCCAGCAGGTCGATAACTTTTCACTAGCCATGCATGTCCAGCGTTCTTTGTTTGTCCTTGGGAGGAAAGTAAGTTTGAGTTCCTTTACAAGCTTCCTAATGATACACATATGTAATGGTCTCACTGGTTTACAGGTACAATAATTTGAATGCAACCTGTTAAAACTGAAAGAACAAGTAAGAATAAAGTGGTGGTGCAAGGGGAGCGCTGATTTAAGGAATTGTTTTGTTTAGAAATTCGACAATGACCCCCCCCCCTCGAAAAAACATTGTAAGCGATAAGTTATCTACATAAACGAAGGGATAAAGAACGTGTTAATATTGTAAACAATTCTCCACCATTGTGCAATGATAAGTAGAGGACAGCCCATCTGCGATTACGTTGTGCCCTAATGTTACTCAGGCTGTGTCCCACACTTATGAGTTGAGCGTGCGTGGTCACTACAGTCGTGCGGAGACACATTACTCAAGTGTCTGTGATACACACGTCTGTTTATGTTGCAAGCGTTACACGCAGCGCTTCTGGCATATTATCTCAACATTACCATTAAAGTTGAGTGTAATACCTATGCGTTCAGCTGTCTTATTTTCACCCGCGTCCCTCCTAGGTCTGCTACTGATAGAAGAGCGAAAAGACATAGACGGATATTAATGTGGGGTCTTGGCGGTCGTAAAATCGATGCTGCAATAATATTAATCTCACTAAGTTCTCAATTAGACAATTTTTAGTATGTATTATTTCGTACTTTTTTTATTTGTAATCTAAAATGTTACTTTAATTTCAAAGTGTGCAATACAAAAATGTTAAGTCAGCTTTATGATGATATACGGTCAGAATTACGTCACTTACAAGTCTTTTAGCGCTCATCGGAAATAAAGATGACGCTATGGTTACACGTTGACGGAAAGTGAGCGCTAGCTGTTTGCCTCATTTCAAGCACCATTTTGCAAACTTCGTGCTCCTCCCGGTTAAAGCCGTAACACACACACGCACACACACGCACACACACACACACGCACACACACAAGCAACACACGCACAGAGAAAGACAAACAAAAGACAGACAGACAGACAGACAGACAGACAGACAGACACGCGAAGAAGTCGGGATGCACCAATACTCCTATACGTAGTCTGAATTGAAATGTTCATGCTGTCCTTGGTTTTTAGAATGATGGTTCTTTCCTTGCTTTACCTTACATTTGTGAGTAATGGTTTATTATTGCACTAGCTTTCGATTAGTATAACTGTAATGAAAAATATTGCTGCTTTTTTTCTTTATTTAGCTCCGCCGGTTACCAGAGTCTAACCTCAGGTAAAGACTGGGGAGACTTTCTGAAAGCTATGTGGAACAAATATAAGTGCTCCTACTACGGTGCTCTGGACGGGAACATTCGGGCGTTTAATAGCCTCAACAAGGCAGAGGCTGTATGGACACCGCTCACTGTAAGTCTCATTTTGTTCGCCGGCTTTTGATCTATTCATTAGAAATGATGATCTAGGAAAGGCAATCAGAACAGGAGATATATTTTCTAGGGTCAAAAGCCAGCCTCTGCAAAAACGAAAAAACTGATGGTGAAAAATTTAGCAACGCGTCAGCGTTTAAAGTGCTGGCACCTTAAGCGCAAGCTAAGCTGCGGTAAGCGCGATGTATCCTCTTCAAAACGTTAGAAGGACAATGCATGTCACCGTATGTGACTGAAAATAATTTGGTTGTTTACGTTCGAAGCACGATGGTCGAATTGCAGAGCGCATTTTGCATACGTAAAGCAATCTGCATCGCTCTAAGAATTATCAGCATCAGCGTATGGTATGCTCACTGGCCGACCGAAAACTTTTTCCAGCCATCTCGAATTACCCCCCTGTCTTGCGTCAGTTTCCCACTTTCATCACGCCACCCATTTCTCTGCCCTCATTTAAAGGCTCCTACCGTCTCTTGGTATCCTATCTGTAATTTTAATACGTTATCTTACTAGCCATTAGATGGTCTGTCCGAATAACGTCGTCCTCAATTTGAACTCTAGCGCATCGGCTACCGCAGTTTTCTAATCCAGATCGTTGTGTTCCTGGCCAGAAGGCTAGAACCGCGGCGCGCGGACAATTTATCGGCAACTAGAAGGCACTGAATATGGAAAATCAGTTTTGCGGAAGCCCGCGAAATGGGGGAAGGTTCATGAAAGGTAAAAATTGTCATCCAGCCAGACTGCTAAGCAAGAAGATACAAAGAAAACCCACGTACGGGTTTCTCAGAAATAAAGCTTAGTTGCTTAAGAAGATATCGCCTTAGTCCGGGATTCAAGCCCGCGACCAACGCCTTGGTACCCGGCGTCGATCCCGTCTAAGTATTCGTTCTGCACCAATGTTTTTGCCTCAAGGGCGATGCTTCTTTTCTCGCAAACCCTTATAGGTTTGCTTTGTGGGGTTTTGCTGCGATCTCGGTGGGTGACTGTTCTTTCTCTTCCAATAACCTTCCAGTGTACCTTCACATTGCGAGCTTCCGCAGAACCGATCTGCCATATTTTCCCGCTTGTGAATAATGTACCGGTAGAGTATTCATCAATATTTGCTATTTGTCAGTTCAGAACAGGTCAGCACGTTTCGTCCTTTCCAATTATTCTCGCACAGCTAGTGGCTATGGTGTTGGGCTGCTGAGCACGAGGTCGCGGGATCGAATCCCGGCCACGGCGGCCGCATTTCGATGGGGGCGAAATGCGAAAACACCCGTGTGCTTAGATTTAGGTGCACGTTAAAGAACCCCAGGTGGTCAAAATTTCCGGAGTCCTCCACTACGGCGTGCCTCATAATCAGAAAGTGGTTTTGGCACGTAAAACCCCAAATATTATTATTCTCGCACAGCTAGCGTTTCTTTAATGAAGTCAAACCTTGGCCTTATTACTTTGCAGATTCGAAGAAAAAATTCCCGTCTCTGCCTTTTTCAAAAAATCATTTACCAAAATAACTCGCTTAAACAAGACTTCATTTCAGAGCCTTCGCACATGTCGTCGCGTCTTGATCATCGATTTAAAGTGTTCATTCCTTTCTGTTGCACAAATGTTTTCTCTGATTAATTTCTGCCCAAAACCAGTGCCGAGTGGAACCACCTTCCTCCCTCCATCATCTGCATCGAGGAGGCATCATCTTTCAAGATTGCAATAACTGATTATGTTTTGAGTTTATCACCTAAATACTAATAATTGTTTGAACGTGTTGTATTCTTTCTATTATTGTACTCCCCCCCGCCCCCCTGTAACGCCCTTCTGGGTCCTGAGGGCACTGTAAATAAATAATAAGTAAACATTCACGCATGCTCTCGTTACTCCTTCACTACAGAAGTTCCCCATGACTACTCTTACTTACACTCAATGGAAAGCCTTTTCGTAACCTATGATGTCACATAAAGGGTTTTGTTATAACCGACAACTTTTGCAAAAACCTGACTGGTGGCATGGCTGTGATGCATTGCTAAATAACCTTTCCGAAAGCCCGCCTACTGTGTGCGTTGATTGAAAAAAAGCGTTGTGTACTGCATATCTTCACGGATCATTGGTAGAATGCCGGAAGCAAGCTAATGGTTTAATTCAATTTGCTAACTTCTTTCTTTTTATGATTTAGCATGATGTTAGTATTCTCTCAAATATCTGGGGCACATGAACTCATGAGGCATTGAGGTTGGAAGTTTTTCGAGTGCATTTTCCCCTCTATTTGCTATGAAATCATTCGCTACTTCGTCCTACCCTGCTGCTTTTCCCCAGGACATATCTTGAGAAGCTCTTGCAACATCACCGCCACGTAGTTACACATGGTGCTTTTGTATCGTGTTCCTCAGTACATCTGATCGAGGTTACATGGTTGCCCTGGATAGTGAACAATTCAGTGCAGAATTTATGTGCTGTATTTATTGCATTTTGAACAGTACTCATGATACTACCCTGCTCATCTTTAATTGCAAACATCTTGTTCCTTCCATTGGAAAGTTTCCTTCTTAATAATTTTATGCCGCTGCAATTTTGTGCTCCTTCCACAATCCTTACAATGCCACATTTTGTTTTCTTGTTTTACGCTGTGACAATTCAAATTCTGGTTAGGACAGAACGAAAATTCTCTTATTTGTATGTTCATTGATCAGTTTTGTGGCGTTTCTGTATTACTCATCAATGAGATATTAACTACTGCGATCACTTAGCATGACGAGTGCCACGAAAAGCAAGTGGCATTTGGGACCATTTGGTACTCATACATTCCAACTGGGTGTGCCTGGGAAACTCCTTGACATTTTTACGTTTTGTTTCTTGCGGGTTTCCACCCAGTTCTTACGCATGGAATTGGTGAAGATAGCTGGAGCAAAAAATGACTATGCTGTAGTGCTCGGTGTGACAAGTACGGACATGGGTCCTTTCGTAAAGAAGGTGGCCGACCATTTGAAAGGGTAAGTTCACGTCACTTCTCTCCGTCGTATGGATGTTGGGTGCCTCTCGAACCGGAAGAGTGCATATTTGGGTTGGTTTGGATGCTGTATAGTCTATGTTTCTCTCCTTGTACTGTTGTTTAAATCAGCTCTGTAGTCTGTGTCCCTCTTCTTGTGCTGTTGTTTAGCGCTGTTTACTGCTCGCTCTCGAACCAACTTACGCGAACTCACTCCAGCGAGCTGTGCTCGTATGACGGGTATCGTGAAACTGCTTGTTTTGTTCACGATTAGCTGGCATGCAGTGTACTGCAGTTTTATCAGAATCAAAGCCACGAGCCATCTTATGTCCTGGACGCCCTCTCTACAAAGCGAGCGCCGGATACATGGCCCTTACTACCGTTCCCTAGAGTACCACGTGACAGAAACAAGCCTTTTGTGCACCTCTTGTCACATATCTATCATGCCTGAGGACAGCCGTCCGAGAATAATAAGTAAATAAATAAATAAATAAATAAATAAATAAATAAATAAATAAATAAATAAATAAATAAAACGAATGTATCACGCGCACTGATAAAGCAGAACAAGTACACCTATGCGCCTGTTTTTTATCAATACACACACTGTTCCGTCCGAGGGCAGATGGTTCACTACCGGAATTTTAGCCTACTGAATCTCGCGGATAACACGTTGTGAACTTTTAGAATCTCCTTCGTAGTAAACTGACTTGAGGACCAGCAGATGGCTAGACGACGAATTCGAGTGTGCCAAATGGTTCGTCTAAGGTTGAACACGTATACCACGGGGCAACCCTCATAAAAGGAACTAAACAAGTCTGATGTTTTGTTGCAAGTGGCGCTACGCGTACTTAAGGAGGAATTTACGAAATCAGTGCCGTTCTTCCTCTCGGGATAAACGGGCTACCCCTCGCACGATACAACGCATTCAGAAAGATTTACGGGATAATGCCGGTAAATCACGGTTAGCACTGCTGCAGTGCTAAGCTAGACGAAGACACAAACCCACAGAACGGACACTAGAAATCGGCATGATTTACTGGAACAGTGATTACGTGCATGAGAGGCGCACTGGCCTCAAAGATCACGAGGACAGGACATATAATGCCGGCGTCCCTTCGTGCGCGTGCGCGATTTGCACGATATTGCGACATAAGGTACGGGAATGCAGTTGCCGGATTTTTCTATGCCAAAATGCTCTAGTCGGCACTTTCAGTACACCAGTGTGCTGAGAGACTTACAATTGCAAAGGCCACTTTGACAGCTCTCGGCGACTCGGTCATTGTGCAGCATTTAACACTGGGCTGACTGGAGGGCTCTTGATTTACTCGTTGATTTATGTGATTTGCTTCGGTTGATTTTTCTAGACCGGAACTTCTACTTTCGCTGACGTCAACAGTTTCATTTCTTCATGGTCCAAGCCGCGCTACAGTTGCTCGCGTCATGAAATAGGCGTATATGAAAGGTACAAATAAATATTTGTGGCGCTTTCGAAAAATTGAGGCTTCATACAGTAATTGTAGGGTCGACAGGCACATAGAAAAAGTAAAATAAAAATAAGTAAACTGCCCACAAGATGTTTGTGTAAGTACACCTAACGGCTGCTGTATTTCATCAGCAACTCTTACACTGGAGACTTGAATAAGTGCGGGTAATATATGCGTGCCTCTTTTCAAAGATATCACTCTTCTTTCTTGTTCACAAGCACGCGCATACGTGCTAATATTTCCGCGACCGTGAACTTCACTGGGACACCTGCTTAGTTCCCATGTAATCTTTCTTGTGCTTTGTTAGCGAGAAAGGCCCTTGTGGGTTTGTTAATGTGCAGCTGCATGCAAGGTGTTTGCTCTAAACGATTGTGGGCGTTATGAGAATAAGAAACCAGAATGGGCAACCGCACATTGCTACTATGGCAACTGTGTTTGAATGATGTGTGCATGTTTCAATTAACATTTAATATCTCTAGCGAAGCATGTTCGCAAAGTGGCCTAGACTAATGCGACGTGGTATACACAACTAATAAGTTAAAATATAGCTGCGAGCATTTACCGGCAGGCTATGTTGTTGATTATTTAACAGATGTATATTAAGTGACGCTAACAATGTCTCTAAGAAAATAAAAAAATAAAAAGAAACATTGGGTCAGCGCTGGCGAGCTGTGGTAAGCGATTCCTACTGTGGGGAAAAGCTCTTTGAAAAGAGACACAGAAAGGCTCCCCAGGTAAACTAACGGGAGCACTTCTAACAATCCATGTTCACTTTTGTGCCCAAATATATACTCATCATCGCATAGCCATGTGACGCCTCCTATTTATCTCACTGTTAAAAGAAGGAACACCTTTTCCCTTGCAATTGAACTCTGTGGTTTTACGTGCCAGAACCTCGATTCTATTATGAAACGCGCCGTAGTGGAGGACTGCGGATTATTTCTGATCACCAGGGGATCGTTAGCATCTGGGAAGTGCCTGAATGAAGGACTTCTAGAACACAGAAGGAAGCTAGGGGGGAATGACCGCGATGACAATCTTTCTGCACATTGTCATGACTGTAGAATACACAACAAGAAGCGGTGTAAACGCTTGTTCAACATATGTAGGATAGTAGCCAAAAATAAAAAATCAGGATGTTAGGGAGATACTTGAAGCAGATTGCATTAGGAAGGCGGGTGCGTCGTGTGTCAGCGCACCTTCTGTTTTTCTGTCGTCCAAAGAAACTAAGTTTCTGAGCACGGCTACCTGATGTCGGCATTTCGCTCCTGTGACGTCATGAAAGAAAGCGTTCAAATGGTTCAATTTTGTAAGCACGCGACCTGTTGGAAGTAAGCGCTTGTGTTGTCTTCTCCTCACGTTGTCCTTGTGTGCGCTTGGCCGTAAATTGACCGTTAACGTGCCCGCAATGCACGGGACCTCATTTTCCGTTAACCAAACCGATGGTCTGCTGACACATTTCGCTCCATCGCTGATGGTGGCTTTCGCCTCTTGGATTTTCCGCGCGCATCTTACTTTATGGTAGCTGATTATGCGGCAGCTTGAAGGCAGTGGTGAGCAACCACAGTCATTGCAACGTGCTCACAGATGCCCGTCTGCGTAATGTGCAAGGTTCTTTTCTTATCGGTGCTCTATTAATCGGTACTTTAAATCTCGGCCTGTCTTACGGATTTATTTTCTACCACAGGACAGTGATATACGCAATGAAACGCTGAGGTTGAGAGAAAGAGAGAAAAGGAAAGCATTTTAAAAGCGCATATACGCAAAAATATATGTCGGGAACGCGAAGAACACGTTTGCACGTCCAATGAGAGCAAGAGAGAACTGGGTTTAACGCCCCTATAGGACGGTTCGGTACATAAAAAATTCCAATTAGTACGTCTGTGTTAATGAACACTTGAAGGAGCATTTTATTGACATATAGATGCAAGCATATTCCATTTTTCCCTCCAAGTATATCCAACCCAGTGCGACACACAGATCGCGTTCACACGAATTCGAAAGTATAGCGTATCGAATGTCTTATGACAGCGCAACAACAACATGCTACAGCGTTTATACGTGGGGTATTATCGTTCGTTTTATACAAGCCGGAACCAGTTCCTAAAGAATGCGTTTCGTAGGCGAGTGGAAGGGAGCACACGCTGGCATCCGTCTTCCATCTCGGTTTATACAGTATACAAGGTGCGCCACGTAGCTTGAGCCAAGAATTTAGACATGAAATGCCCGCCGAAAGCGAATTGAACCGAACGGATACTATTCGCAATAGCCAATGGTAACTCAGCCAATTTTTTAATGTTTTCCCATAACTCAATAATTAATAAAGTTTAATTAACCCATACGTTAATTATTGGCTGAAGAACGCAAGTATGACACGTAGATTTGTAGAGCACCTTCAGAAACCACCGATCGAGTTGTTTCCGTTACGATACGTCGCACGTAGTGACTTTCTTCCGGATTGCAAGGAAAGCCCGCGAATTATGAAAAAATACGCGTGACGGAACGCTTGCGCAGTCGTATCGTGCTGCTCTCAAGCGTGCGTTCGGTGAACAAGGTCGGCTCCCGTCGGATGACTGCAAAAAAGCATGCTGCTGGCCGAGCGCTGCTGCTGAGATAAAGAATGCCCTGCCACTTCTTCGTCGCCAGTCACGATGCAGCCAACCTTGTACACCGAACGCACGCTTGAAAACAGCGCAATACTACGCGCAAATACTCCGTCATGTGGCTTTTTTATGCTTCGCGTGCTTTCTTTGAAGTCCAGAAAAAATAATTACGTCAGGCGTACTGTGAAGGAACCAACTCGATCGGTGGTTTCTGAAGGTGTTCTCCAAATCTGCGTGTCATTTGGGGTCCTCAGTCAATAAGTAAAATGTTTGGTAATTAAACCTAATAATTACTGAGGTATGGAGAAAAACAAAAATGTCCGAGTTACTATAGGCTATTGCTGATAGTATGCGTTCGGTTCAATTCGCTTCCGACGCACCTTTCATTTTTAAATTCTTGGCTCAAGTTTTGTGGGACACCCTGAATATACGCACCACGTGAGTCTCCATATCGTGCGTCAACCCACCCTCTCCTTGCAAATTGATGCGATTCGGCTTCTTTGTGTCTTACCACCAGTTATGTGGACGCGATGTGCTCAATACGCGATGAGATGCGCTGCCGTCCCATTCGTGCAAGCGCCTCTGTAGTGAGGTTGTCGCTCTTCCTGTGTCCTTGTTCCGTACGCCTGTCTTCTTCGTGTACCCCTATTTCCTATCAACTTGCTCTGCATTTTGCCGCACTTTTCATCAAAGACGAATCCTGTCGACAAAAGAGGGGAAAAAAAGAAAGAAACTTGGAAATAATGCGAGACAGAAAAAAGAATGCGTGCTTCCGGAAGCACGAGATACCGTGTCGTAAACCGTGTCCTTGGTTGCAGTGTCAACGGGCCCACTCATTTCGTGATCATCAGCCACACCTCGTACTCAAGCTTCGCCCTTCCACCGTACAACAACACAGCAGTGCACCGCAATTGCTACATCTTGCCACCATCGATATACGCGTTTCAGGACGCATTCAACTGGACCTTTTTCTCGACGATGGTGAGCATGGGCCTAATCAGGTCTTTTGTTTCGACTATGCGAAGAGCTTGCTTACGTCGCTGAATGTCCGCGTAGCTGGAGCACAAACACGTTCTATTGCATTGCACGGGTTTACTGGTCTTTATTGCGCTCACGAAAATCTCAAAAAGCCATTCGTTCACCCACTGCAAAAATGCCCTCGCCCACCGATAAAGCGAGGGCTAGCGAAAATGTTTTGAATCACAACTCAGTGGTACACAAGTCGGTGGGCCTGTCTATTGCGCTGCAGATCATCGAGACGACCCTGGTGATTCACCACTTTAAATAGTGTATCTGTGTTACACCCGCATTAGTGAACTTGTTACCTATGCACTTGTTGTACATTGTTGGATAAGCCGTTTGAGAAAAATAAAAGAAAGAGGAGAAGAAAGGCTATTATCAAGACTGTGGCTTATTGAATGCTAGTGTAGATAATTCATATTACAAGTCATATTTGTCCAGGTTAGGCGAAAATATATGCATAAAACATATACAAAAAAGACAGCAGACCACGATTCTTCCGGCTTCGAAGTCATGCTGCTTTAAGCAGCGATCTCCCACACTAAAGACCAGCATCTTATTTGTTGGTTCGTGCTTGTCTCCTGATTTCTTTTTCCTTGTAGCAATTGCGTTTCACCAGTAGAGGGAACCGGACAAGTACTCAGCACTATAGGTTGGTTTGTGAGGGTGGAAGGACGCAGTCTTATAAAAATATAAAAAAAAATTCTATTATGAATATTCATTACAATATTTCAAGGGTATAACGATAAATGGTGACAGCACAGAAAGAATAGCGTGGATTAGATAAGTCCTGACCTTTTCTTCTTTGTGGTGTGCGCGGCTTTCTTTCTGTATTATAGAGCAATGCATGCTGTGGTATTAGAAAAGCGCTCACGGACAGACCGGCGTGTTCTGAATAGGCTATATTTATTTAATGAAAACGCACGGAATAGTAGAACCCTTCTTTCACAGTTGTTTGTCCATGACTTTAAGGTTATACATGTTTGTTTTTTGCCGGTGGTCCAGAATACTACTGTATAAATGTATATGTTTCAGGTAATGATGAGGGCATTGTGTTTTTATATTAGCGTAAAATAGGCATATGTTTTCTTTCCATCGTTCAGCAGGACAACATCCGAGCACGTAGCTGCCCGACATGACTGCAGGGTTGCGCTTGAGAAGTCCTTCAAAAATGGCGTCTTCTTGCATCACTTTAAAGCGAACAGCGTTCTTTGCATCTTTGACGCGCCTTCGTGATTAGCGGTGCTCGGTGGGTTGTGGGCGGCGATGTGTGGTTGGTGTAGGTAGTAGTCGATGGTCGAGCTTGCGATGCAATGACGCCGAGGGGAGGGCCGCGTGCTTTCGTGCAACTGGGTTGCATCCACCACCGCCCCCACCCCTCCTGCCCCCCTCCTCCCCCTTGTGGAAGGTGGGAGGTTGTCGTGCATGGGCTCTTCACGCAAGAGAGTTGCTAGAAGTGCAGGGAAGGAAATGAATGGGAAGGGGCTTTAGGGGGCTGTCGCTCGTTGGTTCATCAGCTTGTTCATTCGTTCGTTCGTTTGTTCCTTCGTTCTTTCGTTCGTTCGCTCGCTCATATGACCACTGGTTGGTTGGTCCGTTCGTTTGCTCGTTTTGGGCTATTCGCACACATTGGCAGTCACCGTCAGGGTTTTCTCACAATTTTTATAAATTCAGGTTTGGTGTAAATTAATATTGAGACATGTGCTGATGAATCGGTTGCCGTGTTAGATTGTGTTTCAGGCTCGATGACTCGTTTTGAAGGCCCTACCTGGGATCTTCGAATAGGTTGAGGCGAAAACTCCTGTTATTCCTTGTTTCCGTGGTAAAATGAAACAGTGGCACCTATGAGATTTGAGCGATTTCCTTTTCTCTGTACATTTGCGAAACTACCAAGTATACGACACTTGGTGCCTTGGAAAACTGTGAGCTACTATGTAAACTACATGGCATTACAGGTGCGATGTCGTTATTGGTAATACGTTGCCGATGCGTTCGGTGTTGTTGTCCTTCAGCAACGTTATCTTTGGCACATCCGCTATTCTGGGTATGGGCAGCGTGTAATGTATGAGGTTTATCATCGTCATTGTCACGTACGCTTCCTTTGTGCCGATAGCGTTATTTTCACAAGTATTACAACGAAGGATTTCACTATCCCGTCACTTTGTCAAACGCAATTTTTATGCCATTCACGTATTCTACATTCTTCATGCTCTGCAGTATTGCTAGTTCTGGCCTCCGAAATAAATGAACAGATGCCACTGCTCGCTGAGTCTGTGTGGAGCACGAAAACTTGCACTCACTGCCCAGCTCTTGCAAGATTTAATGTAGATGCTGAATTTATACGTATGCGTGCCTGATGTTTCGATATCTTTTATAAGATATACGGATTTTGAATTGCCATTTGTGCTGCTTCGATGTCCGGCTTCCCATGTAATAAAGAAAAAAAGAAGGTGCACTTTTACTTAGGGGTTAGCGCGACAGACTTTCCAAATGCATAATGATTCCCCGTCATGCCTTCAAATCTAAATCTGGTACAGCACAACATATAAAGGAAGAAACAAGCCGAGCCGGCCATAGGAAAGGACAGAGCGCTCCGTTCTTTCATCTGGGCGGCTGTGTTCTTTCATCCGGCCGGCTGGGTTCGTTTCTTCCTTTCTATGTTGCGCTGTACCAGTTTTAGAATACAACACCAACTCGCCCAATTCTCAACCCTAGTGGTTTTCAAATCTGCATGCAGGCGTTCGTGGATTTTTTTTCTTTTCGCTGTGGAAATGGTGTAGCGGGCAATGACGCAGTGGCCTACGATGAAAAACATCATCGATCGGTGTCGTGAATGAATACAACCGTCGTATTCAGCGTAACTAATTGGACGATTGGTCAAGGCACACCTTGCTTTGAGCACTGAACTGCTCTTGCAGTAAAAAAATACACATAAAAGATAAAAAACCTGAAACGATGTCTCGTCTTCCAGCATCAATAGCAACAACATTCACAACGAACATGAATGCTTACAAGTACTGTGCGGTAAGCCTAACATGGCAGCGTGAAAGCGAGTATGTTGCACTTACTCGATGGCTGTGACATTGCCTTACGTAACGCCCACATGAGCTGCTGAATAAGGCTATCTTATGATGCTAAATTAAGAACCGTTTTAAAGCCTTTGTGAGGAACACGCGAACCGCTTAGACGTTACCGACGGATTCTCCGGTGCTTCCAACACCCTCTCGCTCATATTGTTGCTCTGGTATACACAGATGCCAATCGATGTCTTTGAACTCGCTAGGGCCCAAGGAAAGCTTTGCTCCCGAAAGATTTCTGCATTGGAAGCCCTGAATTGAATTGCACAAGGCCGTTTGTTCCGAAGAACAATTCGTCATTGGTGCGCCTGTTTTAGTATCTTTATCGTGTTATGTAGATCCACTGTAGTGTATACCAACTGCTTTGAGGACTACGTGTCTGATCTAGAGGCCGGTTTCAACTTGGCAATCAGATATTTCGCCTCTACGACGATGCGTGCATGATATATTTATAATGAAACTTTATTTTTCAGTTTTGCTCGAGAGACGAAACATCATTTGTAACAGCAAATTATTAGACAACTATACGAAGCAAGGATAGTACTTTTGTCGGCCACATAAACTGCTAAATATTCGCCTACTAACTAAATAAACAAGCATGGTGTCACGAGCTCACAGACCAACATAGACGCATCTCACTGGATGATCGCGGACACTCGTTTTCAAAACACTGGCGTGATGTGAAGAGCGGCAGCAGGAGCGATCACATGCTCCTTCGTGCTGCCTTTCGCTGCAGCGCACACTACGCGCCGATAACAGAGCGCACACGAACTCACTAGTCGTCGGCCAGGTTCTGCACGCACGGCAGATCGCTTTCGAGAGAGGGCCCACGAGGCTGCTCTCAGCCACACCACATGCAGCCACCGCCGAAGTCGGCGGCTGTGCGTGGCCACATCGGCTCTCCCAACGAGCAGCAGCAGCATACGAGGTAACCGGGCGAGCCGCAGCTTGGTCAAAACGGCGAAATGTCTGCCAAGGTAAATACACCTGGTAGCGAAGCTTCCATAGGAGACCATACGTTCAAAACATGGCGGTCCATCGGTGGTTCATGGGGCTTAGCGCCATCTGTATTTGGTGGGAACACTTCCGGCGGAAGAAAAAAATAATGTGACGCCATGTCCGTTCAAAGCTGAAGTGACGTCATTTTGTTTTCGAAGGCGCGAAATTTATTTTGTTGGCCTGCTTTTGGAGCTATATATTCAAATGGCACGCCATTCGCCTTGGGCGTTTCGAGCTTTCAGCGCGGAAAGCGATGCAGGAAAAGCCAGCCGCATGGTTGTCGAAATCGCACCCCTGCACAAAACATACTTTCTTTGGAGGCCGATGAAACCTTTAGGTGCAGTGTTGATCCTATCGTCAGACGCCAAGCTCGTCGGCCGGCGCAGTCGCACGAAAACAACTACACAATTATCTGGCGGTCGTAACTCACTAGATTGGCTGAACCGATTAAGAAGCGATGGACCTACCCGTGTCACCGAATTCACACAAACTTCGACAAGCAAGAAAGCACAAACTGTGAGGGGGGCGTATTTCAACAAGTGAACTTTACGAGTGCGCCTTTCTGCCCATTTCAAGACGTGCATTGCATTGCGAGTAATAGTGGCAACAACGCCCCTCCATTAACGATGGGCGCCGAAAATAGGTGCATTTATTAATAATAATGAAATTGAATAAACTTCTTTTTCTTAACTCGTCACGAATATATAAAATTGACCAGGAATTTTATTTTCGTTGAATGAACATAACTGGTGTCTCGCTTGAATTAAAAACGCTTTTTTCTTTCCCAATATTTGTTCCCTCCAAACATAGTCGCGCTTCAATCGCTGCTCCCATAACCCCCTTTGCTGATGTCGGTGACAATCTGTACTGAACCGCTTTTCGCCCGAAGCTTCGCGATCTATTTGGATCGACCTTCTGTCTGCTCCCACGCGAACACTCGTGCCACACGTGTCTGCTCCCACGTGAACACTTGCTGTGTAATGACGTCTCGACACAGTATTAGCCGGGGATACGAAACCGGAGCCGGAGTTAGAAAAGCTATTTGATTAAATTATTTGCGGTGCTCTGTGGCGATCGTCACAATTCTCTTATGGTTTAGCTGTATATTACCTTCATTTACCGCAACGTATGACTTAAAATAAATCATGTGAGTATATCGCTTTAAGAAGAAAGGTCAAATCAGGGGTTGTTACAGATTAGGTACGTTTTTTGTGTCGTGTCTTTGTGGCAGGTAAACATAACGAAATCACGAGCGATAGATTTCTTAGAAAGACCGTCTAGCAACTAGCCTAACCACAAGGTCTCTTGCAACACGATGACAGCTTCGAGAGACAACGCAACAACTGAACGAAATAAATACTAACTGCTTTCAAAGTCTCGTATTACATATTTCGAGGTCAATACTCTCAGAATTACTGCCAGTCGTAATTGATGCACAGCTCTCAAACATGGCATTTTTCATCGCATCTGTAGCTCGAGCTCTCTCTGTGTGTGTAATAACGTTTTTATACAAATAATGCTAACGTAGTGTTATCCGTGCCAAAAACAAGCGCCAAGAAAGGCGTTAAGTTTTTGCAGTGATGCTTGAGCGGACTGAATGCCTGTGTCTTTACTCCCACAGACAGATTCATCCAAGTTTCTTGGGTATCTTCGAAACACGAGTGTAAATGTTATGATTTTTATCGCCGTCTCTGTGACTCTTAAGGGCCGTTGGTTCACGGCTAGTGCTTACTCAGCGCATAACCCCAAGCTTCTGGATAGATGCGATGACTTAGACAAGGATGAAGACATGCCACCATACTCAGTGAGTATTTACGTTTGCCCTTTTACGAAGCTTGCTTCCAGACGAACCATTGAATAAACAAATTTTTCATACATCGATGGTTGCGTCATACGGAGGTAACATGGCTTAGTTTTGAGGTTACGGTTTGTGATGGCTTTTTTGAGGTACCTTGTTAGGGCCGTAATATGGGGCCCGAAGTGAAAGGCCTGCCTATTCTACCTTGATGCCGGCATAGTCATACTTTCTTCGACCTTCCATGAGCACTTGCAGTGCCTCGATGAACATTTCACATGCCTCTCTGCTGCTGGTCTTCAGCTGAATGCACAAAAGTGCCATTTCGTCAGTAAAAAAGATTAAAGTGCCCGGCTACTTTGTCAATAAGGCCTGCATTCGACCTAACAGCGATAAGATTACCGCCATCTTCCGCTTCCCAGGCCTCAATGCACCAAGGACTTTCTTAGCTTCTTTGCTTTAGCTTCGTGCTTCCATCACTTCATATGTAGCGTTGCCGCTACAGCGGCGCCGCTCCATGAACTCTTCCTTTGTGGAATTCTTTAAGTATGATCTGACGAATGCAAAGAGTGGTGCGGGTGTTTCCAATTGGTCAGCTTCTCCCTGCTTAGCTTGTGGTGGCGTGAAACAAAGCGTTAAATATTCTGTCAGAACATATGCATAGAAAACAGTAGATTTGGTCCAGCTATTCCGTATAAGTGCTGAAAGAACTCGGCAACGTTATACTGCCACGCAAAGTTTTGAAGAAACGCTATGAAGTCAACTATCGCATACAGTTCCGAGTATTTTTCATCTAAGAGCAATTCTTCTTTTACCGCTTTTTCATATCTCATCATGTCATGTTGAGGCATATGAATGCTTAGCCTAGGTGCGGGGCGGTGACCTTTTGTAGACAGCCGCCTAAACCACCACGCGTATGGAGCGCGCTGAAGTCGTCGTGATAACGTCCCTGCGAACATTCCTAATTACTGACCTGTAATACCACAGCTAAATATGCGCAGCCACCGATGTTTCCAAATCCGGGTCCGCATTCAAAAGGACCACTTACGCTACAAGTACTGTTAAGGAATCTTCCAGCCATAGACATAGTATTAGCGAATGCGGCCAGCCATGTTACGACAAGGAGCGTTTACGAGTGAAAAGCATTCTGAATTTGGCCCATCAATTTTGTTTTCCAGAGGATCCCCGCGCTACTCCATTTTATACTTGAATTTGTGACGCACTTTGAAAATTTGTGAAAAAAAGTTTCCTTTCCTGCTTACTATGCTTACGAAGAGACGCGGTTATGAAAGCGCGATGGCTTGGGTGAAAAGGAGGACAATCTCTGAGTGGCCTGCATGCTCGAATTGTTCGTCAGCCATACTGGATGAAGCTCTCTGCGTATAACATGTAGAAGCACCGTATCGTTGCTTACTGCATTGCTGTTACACCAAAATTCCCTGTAGACCGCGAGTTCGCGTACCATTCATTGTCACGAAAAGTTCCTGCTCTGACACTGTCTATTGTTCCTCGTGGCGCCAGTGGGTGCTCATACCTGGACGCTAAATGAACGACGAACTTCATCTGAGGGCAAATGTAAGGGCTGCGATGTCCCGCCAACGCATTTTCTTGCGTAGAAGGAATAGGCACGTGCTATTCTACGAATTTTCGTCGTTTGTTTATGCAGGAAATATGCACCATGGCATTAATTTCTTACCTCATCTTCACTCTTTCTTAAATAGCGGGCAAGAATAAATCCTATTTTATCGTGTAATAAGCGCAATAAGTACCTGGAGTTTCAATCGCTGCTGTATGTCTTCCATACGAAGAATTTGCGGTGCCTCATATATTTTATTCTGCCTTCTAACTAACTCGTAACATAACTTTCTTGCACTAGGAAAATAGATCTATTTTAGAAGATCGATTATTGCGTTCATCTTTACAATCTCTTCTGCATGGCTTTTTGCCCGCACACTGCTTTATGTGCGTTTGCTGGCAATCTTCTTAGTTGCAGTAAGGTGAGTTACTGCGCTATAAACTCGCGGACAACAGGAGTAGAAGTGGACAGGGCGCGCACAGTGCTGTCCACTTCTACTCCTGTTGTCCATGTGTTCACAGCGCAGTCACCCGCGTTATTATAAGATGAACTCCCACCAACTAGCCCAACTTGCCGCTCTACTGCAATATTCGTACTATGCGAAAATAAAGGAATGGAAACGCCAGTCATAACTTGGCAGCACGGCAGTTATGCAGTTATCGCCAGTTTCGATGAATTTACGCGAAGAACACAAAAACATAAAAGAATTAACTGAGGAGATGCTTTTCAACATTCATTGATGCTCGTGAAGAACGCCAGTAACTTCGAAAATATAACGTGCGCACTGATTATAATGTGGATCATAGAACGGTGTATCCCGATACTTGCTATTTATATGCAATATTTTTGCACTATTTTTGGTCAACTGAAGGTCTGCCATGCACAAGGTACAGGCCTGTCCTCTTACAAGAACTCACCTATCTATAAATCAGTCTTCCTCGTCAACTCCTCTAAGGTTTTCACTTTTGAAGCGGAGAGTACACTGAGAGAGAAGGTGAGTGGAAAGTTAGCGGCTAAATTTTTGTGTCCAGTAATGTGGCACATTGTTGGCTAGCATCATCATTTGGGGGGGGGGGGCGTGGAAATTGGTCGGATCGGTCGAAGAAGAATGTCATTAAATATCCACTACAGCGCAGCGTTTTTTTGTACACTCAAGCTAGATGATAAAATCAACTTATAAGGAATTCCCTGACGGAGGGTCAGGTATGGATTTATTCCGGAAACGTTTCTCGCCTCGGTCACCCTTTGTGTGGTCATTTGTACGTACTGTGAATATACGGTAGCGAAGCCTTTAGAAAGACTGGTATGAGAGAAGGCGCCTTCATCCACTCTATCCATTTCAATGGTTTAATCAATAGGACTCTCTGTTGGGCTACGGTAGAAATGGCGAAAGCGGCGGCGAGGAACGAAATATGTACATCGTGAAGAAACGCTGAAAAAAGAAAATAAAAAAAATGTCGCTTGCTTTTGCATTACCGCTGTCTTGCGGTTTCACCAGTTTGAACGTGTGCTGTCAAGGTGAATTTCGAAAGTAATAAAAATTCACTCCGAACTAGGAATAATGTCATAAGCACCGTGGCAGCTGTAGTAAATACAACGCAATAAGAACTACGCAATCTAACGAGGTAAAATAAGTTCTTAGGGTAATTTCGAAGCATAGAAAAAGCAATTTCCACGTATCAGACATTTAGAATGCGTAATGACTGTACGTAGAAGACGACGAAAAAGCATGCTAGTGACATGTAGCGGCAGAAGGAACAGAGCTTTATGTACCAGATTCCTGGACGTAAGTTTGGTAATAGAGGCCGTACTTTAAGACCGCAGCGGTCTTAACGCTGTGGCTGCTGGAGTTTCACTAACAACGTTTGATTACTGGGCGTTAGCAAGTGCAACAATTTGCACTAAATACTGTCGTAAGATAACACACCAGGGGCCCCGTACACAAACCTTTATGTTCGTAAGTGCTTTTTGCCTTTGGCCGACAGCCTTCGCCAATCGTATGCACACGATGAAGATTGGCTGGATTTTTCTGTACAAAAACTTTTAGCCTAAGAGCTTTTTCGAATACGGGGCCATTGTGAGTAGTAATACAATATAAGAATGGTTGAAAAGAGCAGATGTAGCAGCTGGGCTCTTTAACGCGAAGCTGATGAGCACCTGGATGTGCCGATTCCGTTTCTCATGGCTTTCGGATAACTGAAAACTGCACGAAAATTTAACTGGGACTAGAGCCGGCAGCGCTGCATATGACCTGTGTAATGGACACGCATGTTTGTCATCGGCGCGATAACAACGAGCACAAGCCCGCGCTGCCGAATTTAGTTCAACTCTCACGAGCGCCGAACACCAGAATATTAAGAGGCAACGCCAGAACAAGTATGCCGTAGTGCTGACTCGGATTACGTATGGTGTTGTGAACTGGGCTGGATATATAATCTTATCGCACGAAGGTACATACAGAACTTTACTTGTCCTTATGCGTTCTTTTCTGAAATACACGTAACGTTCAAGCCAATTGCTCCGTGGTTGTAAAGTTACTTTTATTACTCACCTGCTCGGACACTGGACGAGCGTAAAACATTTCGGTGGGTGCACAACATGCTACATTATCTCGTTTTACACTGTTGCGAAGCGGCCCAAATTATTTAAACGGCGTTTGACAGTTTCAGCGATAAATGTGACAACGTCAGCAGAATTTAGCGAGAATTCAGCAAAATGTTTGTCCCTCTTTAGTGACACTCTCGAAATAGAAAGTTCGCAACACTGCTTATATGCACACTTGCTTTAACTAGTACTCTACAGTTTTCGTTTCTCACCTCGTTTTCTACCGCTTTCATGTTGGAGCTGTCATCTAGGAGTTTGTACGGCTGTAACGGTGAAACCCGGTGGTGCGTTGCTGCAACGCCGCCTGCACGGGAGCCGTCACTAAGCACAGCCAGCCAAGGCCTCGCTTGAAAGCCACCTGCGTGGGAACCGCACCTACCGTTAAAAACAGAACAACTAGCTAACGCAGCAGCAACTGCTACTGCGTTCGAGTGAGGCTGTGAGCCCGCGAACAGACCCCTAGTACTTCTGAAGGCCGCGAAAACTCGCCTACACACATTCGCTGCTTTTGATGTTAGTTGCCAGATTTTTTATGGCTCTGTGAAGGAACTTGCCTTTATTTACCCTAAGGAAGAAAAGATACATCAACGCAATATCGTTCTGCAGTCTTCTTGAAACCATGTGATAAAGTGCATTTAAGGTGCACGTACGCACTTTTTTCTGTGTAGCAGAAGACTCAGTAACGTGCCTCGTGAAACTTTAATTTCTTAGGAAACCTTTCTTAAGTGCTCTCAATGACTAAGCGGAGAAATTTTGCGGACCTCAAGTTTTCAACGTGCTTAAGAAAGCTGAATTCTGCGGTATGAAAGGAACATATTGATAATGATAAAGAAAAAAAGGCAAGGCACAATTAAAAGGTATTTCACAAATTTGGAATGTCTTGATCGTAAACTCAACACAGGTTTAACAGATTATGGGGAATATAACCACACACACGCCATTCTTTCAAGCGCAAGGTGAACTTTGGAAAGGAAAGAACCTTCTGACTCTCCTCTAAATATTTACGAGATCATGGCCATACATCTGCATAACACTGGCATGATCGACAATGGTTAAATACTTGTACACATAAAGAAGCAATTTGATAGGCAAGCGTTTAAATCACACCACACGTGTTGCCCTTTGGCCTTATTGGTTTCGGATAGTGCTAGAAAGTTGTTGTAAACAAGGGGGGGGGAGGTGAAACGGCAGAAGACAACGCATGCGCTCGGGCTTCTGCTGCGTCCACACTAGCCTGATCCCTTTGCAACGAGATCCCTTACCACACGAGAGTGGAATCTCATAAATGACAGTTTGCTTGCAGTGAAGTTAATGTGTTTAGCAAAGTATCTTAAGAAGGATGTCTTTTTGGCGATGTGGTTTATATGTTACGATTACTATGAACAGCACCACATACCCAATGTCACATACCTTTTGGCCCAAGTTTACTGGAAGGAGGTTCATTGAGGAGTGGCACATACCTAAAATGGTTGACCATAGCTGCGGGACTGGGTAGGTACTGTAAGAGTTTAGGAGGACGTTGAGATGAAATCTTGGGAGGTTTATTTACACTATTTACAGTGAGAGTCAATTAACAGTCTTAAAGTCATTACAGGCTGGCAGCAACTCGGATGCTGCGGCCCACGGCAAGAAGCTCGAAAGAGAAGAATCAAGGAATGCTCTAGGAATCTCTCTTGCTGCTCCCGGTCTGTGTCTTTTACACCCTTCGGTGTCTCGAAGACACGTCACGTTCGGCCAATCGGCGAGCCCGCTCAGGTGTCGTCATTTTCGGCCAATGGTAGGCGCCCGTCCGATTGTGTCACACCCGGCGAAGAGAGTCGCTGCTTGGTCCCCAATTGTCCGAGGGCTTCTCTCTGCGGTCTTGCCTTGCTGACTTGCAATGCGCCGTCACAATAGGCGGGTGGGGGCGACGCTGCCAGGGTTTTACGGTGCGTTATACCCGTCTTGCCTCTTGGACCCAAGTTATCTGGAACAGTGCCAGGCTCTCGCTTCACTTTCGGAAAGAGTCAAGCAGTGAATAGCTCCACCTGCGGCACACGAGGTGGGGGCCGCCAACTTTTTTGCACGTGCCGCGCCTCTGGAATGTGGTATCCGTGCTTCTGCGCTTCTTAATTAGCTGTGGCGCGATTCGATGTGGTCTGGTGAACTCGAAGTAGGCTCAGGAAACGGTCCCGTATCTAACAGCTCGTCCTCGCCCCGGAAGTTTGGAATGGCCGGTGAACTCAATTCGGAGGCCATGAGGAACGCTGCAAGAAGCTGCAGGGTACTGGTGTCGAGCCTCGTTTGACGAACTTCGGGATCCTGGGCCCCGGAGAGCATACGTCAAACAAACAAAACAACACAGCACTGCACCACGTGTAAGCACAGGCTCTTCACCTCTGACTCGCCAGGCTATTACTGAGTCAAAATGAACCCTGATCTTTTATTTCTCCAATTTTTACAAAGCAGTTCCAACCACCTTTCCAAACCGCTATCCATTTCTCCCCGAATGCCGACAAAACCAGAGTGTCATTGTTGTAGTAAAACAATGGGTCGTTGCCGTTGCAAACAAACAAAACAGCTGAACATAACTTAAGTGGCCTAACTACATGAACAGCATGTTTCCAACCTATCGCAGTGGCGTACTTATCGCACGTATTGGTGCCACTGAACAGTCCCGTCAACTCTACAAGTACGTAATCAAAAGCGCGCTGGCTTTGTGGTCACTATTCCGAACGCATACTTGCGTCGTAGGCAGACATATTATTACGCCTACTCACGTGTCTTTCTCTAGTCCATACAGGACACGTACCTAAACGAACAAGGAGACTTGCGTGACTCACGCAGTCCGCAGAACCCTTTTAAAAAATGCTTCTCCTTATTACTAGTTCTACGCATGCTTAATAGAGAAGTCAGAATACGGCTGCCCCCAACACACACGAGCAACCCAGTCAAAAATCTGCTTCCTTCCGTCCGCACAGGACACGCGCTAATGGACCTAAGAACGCTTCTCAGTGCAAATGATGCACTTACTGGAAACCTACGCGGTTAACCTTAGAAAATAAAAAAAACGCATAAAAAAAGAAGGTTAACTAATACACACGCGCGTTACGATAGGCCTCTCACCGATAACCTTGACCCTCAGGTTACTCGCACACAAAAAAAAGAAAGCCTATGTACTCATTAAAGAACACCTCGCGAGACTAAACTTTTACCTAAAATGCATCTTTCCAATCTCGGAGCTTCTCAAACGAAAACGCAAAGCTCAAACCTTACACATTGAATGAAATCCTAGTCTCAAATCGCGAAATTTATCCAAAGCTCAAATAAAACAAAACAGAACTTTTTTCTTCTACGGAAGCTCTCTTGGCCTCCCATTCCAAACGCTTACTTCTGACTCATACTTTGAGTCGTACCCGAGGTGGTCGCGGTCCGAAAGCTACTCTGGCTACCGAGGAACAACAAAAGGGCTGACCCACTATCAGCTCCTCCAAGACGTTACAGTCTACTGCCAATTTGCGTCCTGGCGCCCCGCTTTCATCACGAACTCAATTAACCGCGTCGCTACTCCCCACCTGGTCTCGTCTTGCCACCTTGCGCTTCTTTGTACTACACGCTGAGCTTCGAAAATAACGAAGGAACGACGAGGAATTTAACTGCTTCGTGCCCTTTGTCCGCGTCCGTGCAGAACATGCTTCTCGGTCCCCCTTTGACCGGTGGCTCGAAAGTGTTTGATGCGTCAACATCGTCACCGACGACCGCATCTTTCTTTTCCTCGCGCCTGGCCTTTTTGCGACTGTCGCAGTCTCTGGCTGCTCTACATTAGTCACCGCATTCCTACCTTTACGGCGCTTGTTTCTGTGGCGCCTTTTCTTTGTGCTTGCTTTCATGCCGTCGTCTCGCGCCTCATGCTGGTCGTTACACATCTCCTCGGCCCGGATCGGTCTCTTACCCGCACAGTCTGAGTGATTAACTAGATCACCCCTCTCTTGGCTACCTAGACTGGCGGAGAGCCGCACCGATCCCTGAACAATGCAGTTGTTCTCTCTTGAGCTACGCAGCTCGCAATCCTGAGAGCTGCCCTCAACTGCATCGCTCAGCTCGCACTTCACTTCGGCATGCAGATCTGGCTCGACATGGGTGCTCGCGTCTGTCAAGTCCGCAGTATTCTGTACCTCGCCAACGACCTTGCTAACATGACATGCGACGCACATGCGCGGTGACTGTGCCAATTTCTTCGCAGCTCTCTACAGTGCTCTGTTGGCACAGCACCTCGTCGCCTTCACTACGGCCTTTAACGGCCTCTGTTGCCACTAAGCCATCGTTAGCAGCTAGCCCTTTCCCTTTACCTATGAATGTGCAGCCAATATCACAGGCAGTACTCTTGTCGTCGGCTTTTGGCGAAAATTCGGCAGATACTTCCTCATTCTTTTGCTCTGTACTACCTACAGAATTTTCAGACCGGCGTTGTCTTTGTTCCTTTAACTGCTGAAAATATTGTATCTGTTTTTCCAATGCTGCTATCTCTTTCTCGTGCTTTTGCTCACGCTCACGTTCTTGATACTCACGTTCACGTTCATTCTCGCATTCTTGACGCTTACGCTCACTCTTACGTTCACGACGCTCACGCTCACGTTCACGACGCTCACGCTCCCGTGGTTCTTGTATCACCTCCCAAGCAATCTCAATGCTTTTATCATCATTGCCACTATCTTTAATCGCCTTTATGATAGCTAGCGTTTCAATCTGTTCGTCCGCCTCAACTCCCAAATCGTCGCAGACCAACAACACGTCTAACCTCGTCAACCTTCTAAGATCCATGGCAGCCGCCCCGACTGGTGGTTAGAACTGTTTTCCTTAATTGATTTGTGCAAACACACAATGCAACAAATTCCCGATTCCTAGAACTATCAAAATGAACACACAACATTTGAAGTCTGGTGAATCAAAAGGAAAAAAAACCACGCGCTATCTTATGGTTGCAGCACCCTGCCATCTGGTTCATTGGTCCGCTGTTCCCGGCTCCTCAGGACTCCCTGGGTCGAAGGCTCGCTCTTCTTCGCTACTCCCAGTTCCTCACGACTACTTTGGACGAAGACTCTCTTTTCTTCACTGTTCCAAGTTCCTCGGGACTCCTTGGGACGAAGGCTCTTTTTCGCTGTTCCGGGTCCCTCAGGATTTCTCTCGACGAAGGTTGATCCGTAGCGCTGCCACCGGTTGTTGCATTTGGAGGCGATCCTACCGCTGGCAACCAGTTGTAAGAGTTGAGGAGGACGTCGTGATGAAAAACTTGGAAGGTTTATTTACATTATTCACAGTGAGAGTCAATTAACAGTCTTAAAGTCATTACGGGCCGGCAGCAACTCGGACGCTGCGGCCCGCGGCAAGAAGCTCGAAAGAGAAGAATTAAAGAATGTTCTAGGAATCTCTCTTGCTGCTCCCGGTCTGTGTCTTTTAAGCCCTTCGGTGTCTCGAAGACACGTCACGCTCGGCCAATCGGCGAGCCCGCTCAGGCGTCGTCATTTTCGGCCAATGGTAGGCGCCCGTGCGATTGTCAATCCTGGCGAAGAGTCGCTGTTTGGTCCCCAATTGTCCGAGGGCTTACTTCTCCCTGCGGTCTTGACTTGCTGACTTGCAATGCGCCCTCTCAATAGGCGGGTGGGGGTGACGCTGCCAGGCTTTCACGGTGCATTACACCCGTCTTGCCTCTTGGACCCAAGTTACCTGGAACAGTGCCTGGCTCTCGCTTCGCTTTCGGGAAGAGTCAAGCAGTGAATAGCTCCACCTTCGGCACACGAGGCGGGGGCCGCCAACTTGTTTGCACATGCCGCGTCTCTGGAATGTGGTATCCGTGCTTCTGCGCTTCTTAATTAGCTGTGGCGCGATTCGATGTGGTCTGGTGAACTCTAAGTAGGCTCAGGAAACGGTCCCGTATCTAACAGTACCAATGTTCAATGAAACTCTTTGACGTCTACTTGGAGCACTGAATATGTGGGCTGTGCTGATCTTCAATGAACCTTTTTGATGCCACTTTGAGTAACTACGTATGTGCCACTCGGAATGTGCCGTTTTACAATAACGAAAAAAAAGATCCTGTATGTTTTTCCGATGCTGGGCTGAATTGAACCCGTGTAACAAGCATTACTTTTTAAAGGTAGCTACCCGACGATTTAGGAGGCTCCGTCCAGTAAATGCACTGCATATGTGCCCCTTTTAATAAACGTCCTTCACGTCAATGCTTTAGCGAGCTGCGCCATGGATGCAATGGATGTGTGCCACTGTTCTATGAACTTGTCGCCAATTTAGGTCAGTGTGTATGTGGCAGTTGGTGTGCGCAAGTGAGGAGACAATTCTCGGCGTGCGGACGCCCGGGCGCGCCACGCTTCCTATTCTTGGAGGCCCCTCGCAGACTTCAAAGGGCCACTCGATCGCACGACGTTTCAAAAACAAAAAAGTGACAGAGGAGCTCGGTTGCCCCATGACGCCTTTCTTAGCATTTACATGCACCCGGCCGCCATGCATTTCGGAGGCCTGACGCCGGTTTCGCAGTGGTGCTTCTAGATGCGGCCGAGTGTTCTTATGAAAGCGTGAAATAGGAGTCCCGCTGCAGTACAGGCCTCGCACATTACTGGTTTCAACGGTGGCAATATGCTGTTGTCGTTACATTGATTCCATGCTAAACGCATCAATGTCGACAGTCATCGTGAGATGGAATCTGCAGAATTTTTTTTTCTCACAGCAGGACTTGATTTTCGAGTCCAATTGTGCGATACTTGTCCTAGCAGGAATGAACCTAATGAGGGGAATGTGAATTTCAGCTATAGAGTCCGTCACAAGATATATTTTATAGAAATACAACAGTTCAACGCAAAAAAAAGAAACGGCCGGCAATCCCTGCACCTCTCCCCTCCCTCCCCCCCAAAAAAGAAAATTAAATAAGCAAGTGTAATTTTAACTAGACAGGAAGTTTATTGGAAGCTGTTGTCACGCGTAAAGAATGTTTATGCGGTTATAGTGTTACATAACTCAATGTTATATAACCGAGAGAATGTTATATTGCGTATTGTAGCCCGTACGCCTCCTTTTCTTTCTCTGCACAATATCCAGATTTGTGATTTCAAGAACGGTCTTAAAACGGCCAAGTTTGGGCTCGCCGTCTACGACATCGATGCTGACAGCGAGGCTAAACCGTGTCCCGAGGTATTGTACACCGGACAGTACAAGAGGCTGATGCTGCTGCAGAACATCCACAACTTCGTGGAGAACTTCACCAACGTGGCGGAATGCAAGCTCGTCTCCTAGTCGGCGTTTAAGTGCTCAACGCTATGCGGTCCACAATTGCCGGCCCAATGGGACATCTTCATGGGCCAAGGCGCCTGTCGTAGATGGAGAATTTCTTGAACCTACGAGTGTGGCTGTGCTACTGTGAAGTGACATTGCAGTGCTTTTCTTGTTTTATGCATGATTTTGTTTCAGACCACCAAATATTATAGTTCGAGAATAGCATAATTGAGTCTGTTGCTGCCTAACTTGAGAAAGGAGACTTTAACGTAACTGTAAATTGACAAGTTGCTTATATTCATTTGTAGTACACGCGAGGATAGAAATTTTGACTTGACCATATGATGTTGCATGTTTGCCGCCGTCCACTGAATCTTGTTGCTTGTGTTTCATAACTTTATTTGTACCGCTTCGCCTGCGCCTATGTATGACCCCCGTGATGGAAAGCGGTGGCGCGCGCTCTTTTCGGTTGACTGGGAGATAACTGATGTCTTGTATGTTATAGCGAATGGGATATTAAACACAGGGGTTTATGCCAGGAAATTTGTACTGTATTCTTCGTTGTTCTCAGAAGTGGGAAAAAGACTGCAGTAGAAGCGGAAATAAATGCCCCATCAATTGGCTCTGAACTATGCAGTATTGTACAGCCTGGTGTAAAGCAAACATATGAAAACACGACAAGAGCCGTGATTTTGCAGCTATTAATAATGACATGTTTCCAATGCTAATACTATTCGCGTAACATCGGTGATCAGAGTGATGCTCCGCCTGCGTCATCTGCGGCATCAACCGGTCGTGATGGTGGATGATGAGGGTGGCATAAAATCGAGCGCAAGGCCTTCGGTATGGGAACACTGCCCAGTTCCTATTTTACGCCATGTGTTTCTTTTGTTGCTTATTGGGATGTTACAAGAACAATGCACACAAATACCATAACATGAAGAAACGCAACACCAACTTCACAGTAGGTGAGAGACTCGTGATAAGGTTTTGATTATATGCCTCAAGGAAAAGAAAATATAAATACATGAACTGAACGATTCATTCTAAGGCGGACACAATTGTATTACACGCCTATGAGAAATATGGCAAAATTTTTTAGTGAATCTTTTATTTTACTCAGTCAGTAAATTTGTATATCAATCTTATCTGCTTTGGATGATCTAACGAATTCAGTTTAGAGAAGCGGGATATATGGTTTGGTGCAGAGTTACACATTTGAAAACTTCGTCTTTTCTTTTTTGTCACAATGATCGAAAAAAACTTTCAAGCTCTAAATAAGTTTGCTGTTTCCTACAGTCACTAGAGTTTAAATTTGTGTGTCAAATGCAAGACATTTCATTCAAGTAAGTCCAGCATTTGACTCACAAAATCATTTCTGCAGTTGAAATGTATTGGTATAAGGAAGTAGGCGTCGGCCCCTAGTTAAAGGAGGTCTGAAACATTTTTTGAACATTGTACGAAAAGTTTGTCGATCTGTCGTAGAGGCTGCTGTAAACATTTGAACCAACCATTACTGCGCTGCAAGGAGCAGGGAATTTACGACCTCTTGTCAAAAACAGTAAAAATCGCTTGCTTCCACTTCCACAATATTGTCATGCAGCGTCAATGAAAGCCACTAACCACTGAACGCTATTGGCTGATTTCGTGAGCATGAGGGCATTCTCATGAACATGACTCCTAATTTTGACCTCACTCAAAGAAATTTTATATGTCGGCGATTTGAAAAAAAAAATAACTAATCATTTCATATTTGCACTGCGCGTAGCTGCGTCAGCGGCGCGTGGACTCCGAAGTGGCAGTTGCGTGCTGCGTAGCGTAGTCTGCGGCAGGCGCCACACGTTGCTAGAATGAGAGAGAGAGAGAGAGAGAGAGAACACTTAATAATATTGAGCTGGAGCCACTTCCTCGCAGAGTGGAGCCCTTAGTTCAGGGTCTCATGGCTCGCACCACTCTCCCTGCCCACTGGATCAGCCGTCGCTCCTGTTCCGGGTCTAAGCTGGTCAGCGCAGTCTACCTTGGGGAAGTTGAAGGTGAAATAATAGGGAAGTAGCCCGGAGGGCGTAGGAATTCCCAGATTCAGTGATGTATCTTGGGCCTTGTTTCACAATAGGGACAGTAAAATGTATAATTTGTGAGATGGAAGAGGTGTACCTAAAACAGCCAGGGGAATGAATGAGGTTGTAGCTATCGCCATGCGACGACATTAGCTATCGCCTTGTGCCATGCGACGACACCAACCATCACGTGTGCTTGGGTTCAACCATGCGAAGACGCAGTTCAGTGTCCGACGTACTCCACTGCTGCATCGACAGCGGATGCCCGTGTTGTACTTTCGATATTCCATGGGTCAAAAGCAGGGCACCAAAGCGTACAAGAGGTGCGAAGGTAAGAACTGACCAAGTGGAAGACTACGAGACATGGATGATGGAAAAGATGTTCCATATGTTGCTTTTGTTGTATCTGTATAAAACTGGCCTCCATGCTTGCGCTTACTTTCTTTCTAAAGTTAGGCCACGTGACAACGCTAGCGAAAAGCCGAGGACACCTAAGCACTTAATATGAGTTGTGTATGCGAATTCACTAATGTCCAAGTGAACGCTGCTCAGCCATCCTTGTGGCGCTGCGTTTAATGTTTTCGAGATTTGACGTGGTGTATATCGTCAAGATTTACTGAACCGATGCTGTCTCACTGCTTCGAATCGACACATTTACAATTCGCGTTTCTGTGCTAAATGGTCGCTACGTTCCTCAAGGTTCACCTCCGCCACTCGACACCGCTCCGCTTCGCATTTTAGAGCCTCCAGACGTTCGCTTTCTCAGACACACTTCGCTGCATCGCTGCACTTCGCGCAGCGACGTGACGTTCTGCGTCACGTCGCCGTATCATCTCCGTCGAGTCGCGCTAGCGACGTGACGTCGCAGCGATATCCGCTCCCCGATTTCCGCTCCCCGATGTCTTCTCCCCGATGCGGACACCTGTCACGCTATCACGGCAGCAGGTGTTCTGATTCCACCGCTTTGGTCCATCGAGGTGCGCTCGTGACGTGATGCCACAGCAAATAGGAATTTAGATGCTTTTTTCTGCTACGGATGGCGCCGGCTGTTGCGCTCAATGGGCCATTTCATGCTTTCGCAAAAATAAAAATATTATGGACTGAACATGAAGACAGTAGATGACAATTTGAAATATTGGATTATGAGGTTCAGTAAAATAAATAAAAGGCAGAGGGTGATGCTGCTACTATTCACTCGAATAAGATATGGAGAAAAAATTACGTGGTAAGAGATTTGTTTGATTTCTATTTCTATGGATTTCTTCCCAGAGATGACCCCGGGAAGGCTAACATGCAGTAGCAGCTGGCAAAGAGGGTGGCGGGGCCATGAAACCTGTCACAAAAACCGCGCCACATAGCCGAGCTATTTTTCGCTAACTGTGTCAAGCCTGCGTCGCCTGTGTCAATGCGTCGCAAGCTGTGGAACAAAATTTCTCGCCTTGCCGCAGTCCAATAGTGCAGTGGCGTAACGTCGAAGTTCACGAGGAACGCAAGAATTCGCCGGGAGCTCACCAAACCAGGCTAAATTCAAAAATAGACAAACAGGCAGACGGGTGACCGAACAGGCCAACACTAAGATGCGCGGCCGGTCTCCCTCGCTTCGGCGGTGTCTGAGGAATGACGCATGCACCTGGCCCGCCATTTGCCGGTTCGCTTGTCGCTAGTCTACGGAAGTAAGCCGCAAAGTTTAATTTAATTTACACGCAGATATTTTTGCTTTCGCCGGAAAAGAATAGAAAAAATGAAACAAGTTGTGGTAATCTCATTTCACATGTTTTTTTTTCGATGCTCGCAGCAGCAAACGGTCGGCGTTAATACCATAGCGTGACGTGACGTCTTTCCTGTTGCAACTTTTCGCCGAGTGTCCTTTCTCTATGCTTGCGGCGTTGACATTCTGTACAAGAGCGAGTGTACTTTTGCACAAAGGTGTAGATACCGCGCTAGTAAAACCTATGACGTAGTCTGGCGTAGGTTTTGAAGATACCAGCGTGTGCGCACTGAAGGTTGGCGCGGTGCATACTTCAGTGCGGAGATGCTGTGGTATTATTAGGAGCCATTTGCGGCCGTCGGAAGGGCAGTTACGGCGATAAACGATTCCGACGTGGATGGCGAAATGCGAAGCTCGTCGGCATTACACTCGGGATGGTGGGCTTGCAGGCGTATTCGAGAGGTAAATCTATCAAACATGAAATCCAGGAGTGCTTGCGCTGCTCCAAAGCCATGTCGAGCTACGCCGACAACGCCTCGTCATCCGCCGCCCTGTTCTGCAACAGAAATCGGTTTCCAGCTTAATACCACGTTTTCAAAATCCCACCCTCCTCTCACAGATCAAGGCTTTCGTGCGGAAAGAAGTTGCTCGCCAGATCTCTTTCATCTCCCAACTGCCGGAGTCCAGTTTGTCCCTTAGTCGGACCCTACAGCACGTTATACTATAGAAAGTGCCCGAGGTCCCTTCACAGGCGCGGGCGCCTCAGGTGACTTATGCCGATGCTGTCGCACTACCACCGACGTTCCGGGCTCCGCCTCCGATGCCTAGCCCTGTTTTAACGTCCATGCCCCCACGAGCTCGTCATAGCTTTGGCACAGCTCGAATACTTGGGCAACCGTAGAGGGGCTTTACGAAACCAGCGTCTGAAACGGGTCCTCGTCGATACCCTTCAATATGTGCTTTATTTTATTGTCCTCGGTCATTGGCGAATCGACCCGTTTACAGAGGTCGATGGCATCTTCGGCACAGCTGGTAAATGTCTTACTAGGTTGTTGAGAGCACGACTGCAGGCGCTGTTCGGCACGAAGCTTGCGAACAGCAGGGCGGCGGAGAACCTCGCTGAACTTTGTCTTGAACACAATCTAGCTTGGGATATCGCTTTCGTGGTACCGAAACCACAAGTGGGCAACTCTGGGGAGGTAAAAAGGGACGGCGGACATCCCATTTGTTCACACTGACGCGTTCATAAGATGAGAGCCAGTCATTAACGTCGCGGTCGTGAGTACCGCTGAAGATGGGAGGGTCTCGCTGACGGAGTGTGCCGGGGCATACGTTGGACGAGGGAGCAGGTCATGGTGGGCTCGTGGTGGTTTCGGTGGTCATGATAGCAGAGAGAGTCCGGCTGCGCAATTCCAGTATTACAGGGGACTCAGCAAACCTCCACAAATTATGTCAAAGAAGTCCCCGACACGGCTGTGGATGACACGAATGACGCCTACTGGAAGACTCAACAGCGTAGGCTTAGCCAGACACACCAGGAAGGTCTAGCCCGAGCCCCCCTCACGTTGGGCTGGCAATCCAGCCGCGGAACTCTGCACAGTGTACTTCTTCATTAGAATAAATAAATAAATAAATAAATAAATAAATAAATAAATAAATAAATAAATAAATAAATCAATAAAAACTTAGAATTGATTATGCTAACAGTTTGAGCAGTTTGAATGTTTGTGTGGTCTTTAGTGTGGGCTAACATAGTGGCTCAGCGGCGACGACTCCCCGCACCACCGGGCACATTTCGGAAAGGGGGCGGAGCAATCACCCGACTACTCTTGTATTTCTTCTACTGGGGGCCGTTGCGGGAACCTTGAACGCGTGGCTGAAGAGTTCCGGCGCAATGTGCACGTCCGGATGAGCGTGTGCGGCAGGGGACCGTATTGGAAGACGAGCCAGTAAGTAGCGCGGTTGTCCAAGGACGTCGTGGCACCGGCTGAGGTTGACTTACTATCAGAAGCAACTGTTGAGGCAGCCTGGCATCGAGTAATGAGCGGCAAGTCCCCAGCGGTGGCGCACTGCGTCGTCCGGACTCCTTGAACAATGCCGTTCGGCGACGGAGGGTTGCGAGCGTGTAACGGCTTCGGCCCACAGAAAGAAACCGTGCTACATGTGCCCGCTCACCCTAAGCAGCCGGGCATATGCTAAGCGTCGAACAGCTACACGGCTTTCTACACCACCCACCATTTGGTCAGGAGGCTGGGGATGTCTTTCACCGCATGCAGGCTGGCTTCCTGGTACTCTGGCAGACAAACGCCCAGTGCATGAATCCAGTTTCAGCCCAGCAGCGTCGGCGATGACCTCTTGGTTAAGTGAATGGGAAGGGTTGCCTCCCATTCACTTAACCTGTAACCCTGTAACCCTGTAACCAACGCGAATGCTGACCTGTGCCTGACCCTCGACCTGGGAGAGCTGCCCAGAATAGCTGCCCGAATAGCTGCCCGGAATCCTGGACTGAGACTGACACGCCGGGAAAGTACGCTTTAAGAGTTTCCCCGCCATTACTGACACGCTGGCCCCTGTGTCCAGCTTCATGGAAATGGGGTGCCTGCAGATTTCGACGGTCCGCATGTACGGCGGCACGTATGACGGTACGCAGCCTGTGTGTCACATGCCGAAAATCGGTGGGTCCTCGGCCACGTCGTGGAGGCTGGCTGGGGAAGAACTTGAGCCTGTTGCCACACGCCCCCGCCGCGCACCCTTGCGACGGCTACCCTGGCCGCGGGCTTGTGCGCTACCTGGGCTTAAACCAGGCTGCTGCTGTTGCTGCTGCTGCTGTTGCTGCTGCTGCTGCTGCTGCTGCTGCTCGCTGTTGGCCCTCCCCCTTCGGCATACCCGTGCCAGGTGCCCAGTTTTCCCTAACGTGAAGCATTGTGCTTGAGAGAACTGGCACTTTGAGGGGGAGTGGGCACCACCACAGCGACCGCAGGCACTGCCCTTTGTCGCCAACTTGTTGACCGCCGCTTCCGCCGACGGTTAGCCAGTCCCACGGGCAATCTCGCCGGCGTCCTTAGCGGCAGCTTCCATTGCCGCCACTGCCTTCACGGCGTCGTCCAGCGAGGGATCGGGAAGCTCCAGGAGTCGCGCCTGCATGGTAGTATTGTTGATGCGGCAGACGAAACGGTCCGGGTGCAGCGAGTCCAGCTGGTCCCCGAAAACGGAGGCACTCGCTAACCCTCGCAGCACAGCAACGTATTGCCCGAGGGTCTCTCTCTCCCAGCGGCTCCGGTTGTGGAAGCGGAAACGCTCCATTAGTGTGGACGGTGCTGGTTGAAATGTCAGCGCAGTATGGCGAGCAGCTCACCCAGTGTCTTAACATGCACGC
The DNA here is from genome assembly GCF_050947875.1 of Dermacentor variabilis. Lineage (NCBI taxonomy): Eukaryota > Metazoa > Arthropoda > Arachnida > Ixodida > Ixodidae > Dermacentor > Dermacentor variabilis. Next base: position 65,101,151 of record NC_134575.1, on the reverse strand, counting down.
TGGCTTGAGAAGGTCGAGCAGGAGACTGAAGACGCGGGTCTCGCAGCTGGCCAGGATGTCCCGCTGTAAGGCCTCGGGTGCGTTGTTTGCCCGGAAGAACACGTGGGCTTGTTCCTCGTAAATTGACCAGGCGGACCCATCTCCCTCAAACGGTTCGAGCCTTACGTACAACAGCATGGCGGCAGCAACGGGGGCGGTGTTTCGCCGCTCATGGTGGCGTTGGACGATCCGTGGTACTCGTCGCCAGTGTAACGATCCGCCCGGTTTCGTGATCGAGGGAGGGCTCGAGGCACCCTCCTTTAGCCAGATGCTCCGCAGTGTGGTGGTTATGAACGATGACTGACCGTCGAGCAGCTGCACTCGTCGGTGTTTATTGGTGCGGTGACCAACGCTGGCTATCGAGCCTGGCAGGACAACAAAGAATATGCCAGAGCGGGCGTCACATGCTTGTTACAAAGAGAAGTTCCTGGCATTTCTGTGATTACGACAGACATTTTTGTCTTTACGACATAAATTATAACGTCGCAGCAGAAACATTCTGCCGCGATGACCAAGCGTTCTGAAGTCGCAACAAATATTTTTATCATGTCAGCGATTCTAACAACAGCAACTATTTGTGGCACCGAGAAGAGTTCTGAAGTCGCAACAGAAACATTCTGTCGTTACAACAGGAGTTCTCAAGTCGCAACAAAAGCTTTCTGTCATGACAACGGTTCTGAGGTCGAAACAGGAACTCTGTCGCGACGACAGACTTCCTGACGCGGCGTTAGAAACGTGCCACTTTCTGTCGCAACGACACAAGTTCTGATATCGCGAGGGAAACGCTTTCCTTCTTGCGTTCCGACTATGCTGATAGCACCGAAACTTGTAATGAAGTCGATATGGCCAATGTGCCGTGATGACATGGCAAAAACAATCACCCTACCCGACTCCTCAACATCGGCCGCTGGTCCAAATCATCCCATCTGAGGCAATGGCTGCGTATTCATTTTGTTTTATTTTGTGAGATGTGAAACACAGGCCTGTGGACTCGCGCATATTGTTACGCTGACAGATTAGTTAATTTCAGAGAAATATTGCGTAAGCTTTTATTGAATAATCAGAACTATTGCACAAAAGAAATTTTGGGTTAGTCACCAAAGCTACGTGAAAATGTGTCTCACTCGGGTGTCAGAGAGAGAGAGAAATTTATTTACAGAAAGGCAGAGAGGTCGGCCTGAGCTATAACTTGCTCTGGCCTGCTACTCTACTCTGGGGAAAAGGGACGGGGAGGGAAAGGGCTGATGAATGATGATGGTATAAGGAAGAGATGCGTATATACAAATTCACAGAGTTGTGGAATCTCTAAAGGCGTGCGTCCAGCCCAGTGGCTTGGAGAAAAGCTACAGCGCCTCTTGTTACCAGGGCTGCGCTGGTTGAATTAGGCCAAGGACCTAAAAGAAACTCGTCCGATAGCGGTCTCTCATGGATGTTTGCTATGGAAGAGACAAGTTGCTGTGGTTCTTGCGCGTACGCGGGACACACGCAAAATATATGTTCAAGTGTTTCTGGCACCTCACAGCATTCACAGTTTAGGCTAGTATCACTGGCACCTATCATACTTCTATAACGGTTGGTGAATGCGACACCAAGGCGAATCCGGTGCACCATGCTCGTGTGGTTTCCTTTGAACTTGTGAGGCATACGAAATCTCATTTCTTGGTCCCATTTGTGTAATCGTTTGTGTCGTCGATCTGGTTGGGTCCAGTGGTCCAACGTAGAGTTGCGGTTTACGCGACGAAGTAGGGCGTTTGTGTCTGTTCGTGAGAACGGAATACGTACTTCACAAGCAAAAAGCAGTTTTCGCTTCAGCGTCTGCCTGTTCGTTCCCTATCACGCCACAGTGTGATGGTATCCACTGAAAGGTGACATGGTGGCCATTTCTAGTTGCGTGGTCGAGATACTCTGTAATTTCTATAGCCATAGAATAATACGGGCCCCGTCTGAGGACACAGTCAATCGTTTGCAGAGCTGGCTTGCAATCGCAGAATATCGTCCATGCGTGAGGAGGCTCCTCGGAGAGAAATCGAAGTGCTTCCCGTATAGCAACAAGTTCTGCGGCAGTTGATGTTGAGCTATGGTCTAGTTTAAACCGGCGAGCGATGATCATATGTGGAATGACGAAGGCTGCAGTGGAGGCATATGGTGTGACAGAGCCATCGGTATACACATGTACAGTATCTCCGTACTCTGTAGAAATGTGCAACAGGGTGAGTTGCCTGAGGCCAATAGATGCAACGAATGACTTTTTAGTAATTCCAGGGATCTGCAATGTAACGACAGGTTTAGGCAGAACCCACGGGGGTGTTCTCGGAATACAGTCGGGAGAAAATCTTGACAGCAAAACACTCTGATGCCGCAATATAGTCCTTGAAAAGCTGGAACCTGGGTGTGTGGTAGGGAGCGATGACAGAGCATGGTGCCTCTGTCGGGTCAACACGCGAAGGTACATTCGAAGAGGCTCGCAGAGCAAGTACACCCGAATAGGACAAGCACGAGCTTCCGCTATTGTTCCATTAGTTGACGTGCATCGTGGGAGGCCCAAACATGTGCGCAATGCTTGAGCTTGAATGCTCTCCAGCGCGTGCACACAACTAAGTCCCATGCTTGAGAGCGCCGGCATGCTGTACCGTATATACCCTACGAATAGGGCTTGGTACAATTGGAGTAATGACGACTCCGAGGGGCCCCATCTTCTTGCTGCCACGACGCGAAGGACGTGAACAAAACTCTTCAGCTTTGACTTCAGTGCGGCGACGTGTCTTGACCAAGATAATCCCCGGTCTATGACTAAGCCAAGGAATCTGTGGTGTGTAACCGTAGGTATCGCTACGCCGTTAACAATTATCGGATACCTGGTCATTCGTTTTCGCGTGAATGTAATCACAGAACATTTTTCTGTTGAGAGGCGGAGGCCTTGACGCCGAAGATACTTAGCTGTGATTGTCACTGCACGTTGAAGCCTAGCACGCATTTGGGGCGGGTGGCTCCAGATGTCCATATGCATATGTCGTCGGCATATGTGCTAATCTTTACCGTGCTAGGAAGTTCGGATGCAAGACCAATCAATGCAACATTGAAAAGAGTTGGACTGAGAACTCCCCCTTGTGGAACACCTCGATGTATATGGTACTGTCCCGTGTCGCCATCCTCGGGTGTCAGTATTCTGCATAAGCGCTACCGTGGAACACCGGTAGGCTGCCTAAATGAGCACTTGTCCACAAATGTTTATATAGCTATTCTGAACAGAACACATAAATTATACGCACATTAAAACGTTTAAAGAACGAAAGGCAGCTGTCGAAATAAGCAGCAGCAACTCTAACAGCGATACCCGATCGCTGTTTATTTCTGAATTTTTTAACAGATATAGATATCGTCAATAAAAATCATTGTTCTAGCACTTCACGGAATACTTGTTGATAGTAGTAACACCTTTTCTTTTCTTGAGCCGCCAGCTCACGTGCCGGAGTAAAAGCGCACCTTGACTATCAACGTAAACACCAGCGTAGACAGACATTTCGATTGTTGACAAAGTCAAATGTACAAATACGACAACGTTCGGCATGACGCAGTACTTCTGCGAGCTCGGCTGACCAGTGAGGAATACTACTGCGATATTGACACAGGGGCACACTTAGGTACTTAAAGACTTGCGTCCCCTGAATACCTGCAAAGTTAATTATGAAATATAAATATACCAAATAAACGGGCACACACAAGAGGAGAGATTGTCCGTTTATTTGGCGTCTTTATATTTTATAATGAACAGCTACCAACTAGCCCAACAAGATGTGCTTTAACCTGCGAAGTGAGTTTGCATCGTACATCGTAGACGTAAACGAAACTGAGCTCTTCTCAAGGTTTACTGCTGCACCGAAAGCTGAACGAAACTGTTGCGTTATGACAAGGGCAGCCTGTACACTTTTCTTGTCCGCGGACAGGAAGACTATTTCATCTGCATAGACAAGTAAAGGAATCACGTTGGATAACAACTTGCTGATGAAAACATTTTGTTGAAAGGAAAAGGGGAGAGGAGTTAGGAGAAGGGTGGTCGGATTCTTATTCCGGAATTCCATTGGCTAAGGCTGCCGCCCTAGCTCTTTCCACGAGGGCTCGCTGGTCCTCGAGGGTTGAGCTGGATAGGGCTGCCTGCCATCCTTCTCACGTTGGCTGTCGCACAGGCCCGTACCATATGGTACAAATGTGCTTACTGCCCGCAGAATTTACACTCGGCAGAAAAGGGTTGTGGCTCAATAGCATGTAGCTTGACTAAGTTATTAAAAACAATTTGAACCCGTGAAAGGAATGATCTTTCACCATTCCTGCATTTATTTGTACTTGGACCCTCTTACTGTTCCAAGTACAAAGCTAATAATAGAGTGGACAAGGGACAGCTTTGCGTTACCGATTCTTTGAGGTGAGGTAGATAGATTCAGGTAGACAACTATATATTGACTATATTAGCCGCACTATATTAGCTTGGTTATGGGAGCATGAATGATTACGGGGGTATGAGCCATTGGTGATGATAGCTTTTGTTCACACGGAACAAAAATGCACGAAGCCCTAGCAATATACAGGTTCGCTGTAAAAATATACGCCCTAATTCCAAATTGTTCTTCACATACACAGTAAGCAGAATTCATAATTTGTATGTATATGAGATAAAATCAGCTCAGCCGTTGTGTGATTAAAACGTGTTTGTGTTTACATGTATTTCGAGGACAAAGATCGGTGCTGTCCCCGAAAAACCCCTATTTCAAGCGTAGTTCGTGTTTTGACAGACACTTCGAAAAATTCAGAGGGAGGAGAAGTGGCGGAAGGAAAGCAGGAAACTTCCTTTCAAGAGCAGCTCGTTTGCGGTGAATACACCGTCGTTTACGTCCGCCTTCTATATGTCCGCTGTCGCTTCTAAAATATTTTGATAGGAACGCCGGTACTCCCAAAATTTGCGTGCAGTGTAAAACTCCCCATAGAACCAAAGTGGCACGAATGCATGTATCCGATCCCGGATGACTGGACCGGACGTCGGGTTGACTCGCTTCCTATGTTGACAACAGTAAAAATAGGGATGTGACCCGATGACTGCTCACGGGCCCAAGTTATATAGTAGTATTGAGCTTTTAACTGCTGTCACAATAAGTGTGCAGTTGCTATAAAGCCAATGCGTAAAGTGGTTTGCAGGAAACTGCATTGAGGGCAGAGTGAAGTGGAAGGATTGCGGTCGGAAACATTGAGTCAAACGCACATGTCGCTTCTTTATCAGTTTCAGCATCGCAAATGTTGGAGCTTGGCGACAGATTTCCTGTAACAGATTACGTAAACCGCCACAAGCGAGAACCGCTTCGCAAGCTACTCCGTGAAGCAAGCGACTCTACATCTCTGTCAATAGTTCGGGCAGGAATTAATATTTCAGCAAACGTAGAGCAGATTGTTGTTCATTTTTGGATTGCGGCAGTGCCAACTGGACGAGGCATCGTCTGACTGAAGAGCCACGTTGCAGTAGAAAAGGAACACTGATAATAGATAGGGTGTCAGACTTTGTTCAGTTTTTTTGAAAGTTATGGTAACAGCTGGTAGCCGCTCGTGTAGCTGTTTGTTCTGTTTGGCGGCTGCCCTTTGTTTCTTCATAAGTAGATCTTGAACAAAAGAGGAACGAAGGCACTCATTCTTGGCGTGAAGGTTTCCACCGGTCTGAGTCAAAGCATGAGTGTGCTGGCTACGCTCGTCATCGCGACAACTCTGACATATCCGTTCGCCGTTTGGGCCCGCGATGGTAAGGTTACCGTCTACTGTTTTTGTCTACTTTCTTAGTACACAAGAGACATCTCTCTAGTAAAGGCTTTGAGTGTAGGTGCCGTTTTTAAACAAGACGGTGTTATTTCACTGCTGTAAGGTGACATTCAACGTTTTGTCACGCTGTCTTGCGCATTGACTTCATTTAGTGTAAAAACTACTCACTAAGATGTACAGTTGTCTGCATATCTTTTTTGTGTTACAAGAGAAGTGTTTTTTTAGAGGCAATGCATTTTGCTTTGTATTACTTATAAAGTGCGTGCAATGTGTTGCATTTACTATAAATAAGTTACAAATATAAGGTTTGTGTTATATGTAAGAACATGTAGTTTACGCAGTACATGTAGAATCAGTTGCATATGAAATATATCGCATTATTTGATACATTGTACAACGTAGTGTGCTTGAAAGACCCTGATCAATTTGAAGCCTGACATAGGCTTTGTTTGTTTCACGGAAGCAAACATTGTTAATGCGCGTAGAGAAGCCTGAAGTTAAAGAAGCACTTTATTACACTACTGTTATGTCTGCAATGTATGCTTCGTATATTAGCTTGATTAGCATAAGACTGGCAGGTCTTCATTTCGCGTAGCTTGCTCCGGTGTAAAATAAAGGGCAAAACTAAGTTTAAAGACATTGATGGGCCCCGAAAGCTCTCGCACTCACCTTTGTTTTTGGAGGCTGAGAAAACGTGGCACAGTTATACATTGGGTCAACATCGTAGGACGACATGGTTCGTCACAGGTGTAGATATGAAATATTAAGTCTGTACAAAACGTCGTAGAAACGTAATTCCATAAAGAACACAAACATACTGAAGAGCTTGTATAGACATGGGATTTTTTTTGCATTCTTTAATCCTTCTGACATCTCTTAACATTAACAGTGCGTACAATTGCAAAATACCAGTCAATATTTCTCAGCTATGCTCTAGCTGACCCTATTTTATATCTGTCACATCCTTTTTCGAGTGTGCTTAAGGGCACATTTTATGTGCAGGCACTGCCACTTCGACTTAAGATGTGGTTTAAGGCTATGACACTTTCAGAGCGCCAAAAAAAGTGACTACTGAAGATTTGTGGATGTTTTCTGTGAAATCTGAACGACTAGTTCGAAAAAGAAAGTGCACTGACGCCGGAGGCTCTAACTATTAATTTTCATTTCACCTAATGTTTTATTATATACCTCCGTTACTTAATGAAACCTGAATCATCTATGAAGTCATGTCCTGAATTAAATTTCTCTTTAGATATGAAACATATGTTACATCACTGGGTCACACATATTATTGTGGTCACTTAGCTTGGTATTCAGAAGGTGTTCTAAAGGTTACACTATTTTTGTATTTGTATACTGTCTCAGTAGTCTCATTTGAAGTATCCAACTGCCTTATTTAGCCAGGTAAGACATCTTCATCCTTCATTAAACTCTTTCGATCTACCACAACTTTGTAATCGAAGTGCCATACATTGTTCAGAGGTATTTTTTAAAATTTGCTATTGACACCTGTCTCCCGGAAGCAGCATTCTCTTTTTTCTTTCCGTAAATTTGGTCTTCAAGGCCACCTGGGAGTACAATATACTACTTCTTGAGAAAATGGTCACCTTATTTTTCACATCGCTCTTTGAAGAGGTGTCGGTAATCTCTTTAAGCAGTTACAACCAGTGCTACGACGACACCTCTATCGGGAGGCGATGAAAGCCCTGCTACAGGGAACTCTGAAATGGATCGAGTACTAGAAGTTCTCCGAGTGATTCAAGTGGTGCAAGCGGTGAGGTCATCTTGTGCAAGGAAAACTACCGAAGCTGTTCTTTATGTACGAGTACTACGGATGATGTAGATTTGACAAGCTATATAGCATTTTGCGAATAACACTTAAAATTTCATTTTAGGGGCCCCTACGAATGAAGGCGGCATTTCAAGTGCGGGAACGACAACCCGTTCTGAGGAGACCACAGCTGGGACGACAGTGCCTGCGAACAATGTCACCACCATGGCTCCCGAAACAACAAGACTTGCTTCAGATGACGGCTGCATTGAGGGCTCGATTCCCAATGTTATGAACATTGGGCAGGTAAAACAATAACTTCACCACTTATACGCTTATATTCGCTTCAAACTTCGAACCAAGGAGACATGCAAGGCTAGTGTGGTTTTTTCGATAGCCTGCCAGATGTAATATCGAATGAAAATTTAGGAATGTAACGAAACACTAATGCCGTTATCTGAAAAATTCGAAGGAGCATTCTTATTTTCCTCCCACTCCCTTCTTAACTTTGCCGCGTGATTTCTCAGGTGGAACAAAATAAGACGATAAGCTATACGAACATAGAAATTACACAATAATATAATATCATTGCCTAAAAAAACTTATGTACTGTGAGAAATGTGAATCTACGAATTATCAGCGGCGAATTGTATTGTAACAACAATGCAACAATATAGTGTAACAATATAGCAATATAACAACTCAATGGCAAGAATTTTCGCACCAATTTGTCGATGTCTTGTGCATCATTTCATGAAAACTGTGATGACACAATGTTTTCACAATGGTATGCTGTCACATTTGGCGTTGGAAGTATCGAGTGAAACTGATTATTTGTGCAAGAACCCAGAATATTTATGTACAGTAGAATTGTTGCCCTTTAGATGATAAGTTTTCGAGAAAAGAAAGCATTGTTAAATCGACATTGAATGAGCTCTGACTGTAGTGGTGTGTTATGAAAATGGCAAATGAGACATGATACGAACAGGCATCATACAGTTTCCATGCGCGCAACCAGTGCTTATTTTCTCGTAATTTGTTAATCTATTTGAATTTGCCCCCTCTCATAATTCAGAAATATGCTTCTCCATAAAGTATCTTTTTCTTTACGGTACTGCGATTATCATATCGCCTGCGATTATCCTTTATACGAAGTTTACTCTGAGAGATCTAGTTTGCCGCAAAGGTGACATTGACATATTCTACCGCGCATAAAGCAGCACCTGAGCAGTAGGCAGTGAAGTGGTTAATGGATGAACCGCCATTAGCTTTCCTAACAGCACGGTGGAAAAATTACGCATAACACGTAAGGGAAAGATCTATTACCATTAGCTCACACATTGCATTCCACCTATATAGGGTGGACATGTCGTCCTGCTATCGAGGCAGTTGTAAACGTAGATAAAACCCAGGCTTTGCTAGAAAAGAAAAACATTACATCAACATGCAAAATGGTGAAGGTGGTTATCGCTGGGCCTGCTTAAGAAAAGAAAATTTTGCACTCACGAAGTTTAAACTCACTCTATATGGTTGGCCGAACCAGATTTAAAGCCAACTTATAAAAGTCACTGTTGACGGTTTAGCGGTTTTAGTACAAATTTTATAGGCGTTTGGATGTGCTGCACAATTTAATACAGCTATTTATACAGGATTTGGCCGTGAAGTAATGAGACTGGGTCGGGTAAAAAGAATTTGCTCGTCCGATTGGTACGTATTATTAAAATTCTTCAAGATAGTCTCCTTGGGCGCCGGTACACCGCTGCCAAAGCGATTCCCATGCTACCAAGGCTCCCTGGAAATCAACTGCCGTAACTTCTTTCAGAGACCTTCTGACAGCCCTTTCGGTGGCGGGAACATTGTAGAAACGGTAACCTTTCATGCGTGTCTTGTGCTCTTGGAAGAGGAAAAAGTATTTCGGGCTCAAATCGGGGCTGTACGGCGGCTGCGGCAAGGTTGCATCCCCTATCCGGGCTAGTAGGCGGTCACCGCGAACGCGGTGTGGGTGTGGTGCTTTTGTTCATCACTAAACACTCTTGGCACCAATTTCGAAGAAACCTCCCGCATGCTGAAATTTTCAGAAACAATTTTGTGAACCGCGCGTTTTGCACATGTCGAAGCCTTCGTCGATTATTCTGATACTCAAGTGACAGCCGGAGTCCACGACATTTTTTTTTACTTCGGCCACATTTTTGTCGAACCCACTCGTTCAAGGGCCTCCAGATTGCTCCATTTCTTCAACTGTCTCCCGTCCGCTCCCCAACTCACTGAACCACCGGAAAACCTGGGCCATCGACAGGGTGTCGCCTTTGTAAGCCTCCTTAACCAGGGCAAAGCGTCTCGGAAGTGGTTTTGCCCAGGTGAAAGCAAAACTTAACCGCGTACCACTGCGCCAGGGAGCGCTCCATTTCTGACGTTTTCTGCCGTGTCAAAAACTCTAAAGCAGCTTTTGCGCCACCTCAGATCCTCAGTGCGTGAGAGTTCCGACAGCATTGCCGCCCAGTACGTTACTTAGCCTAGAACCCAAGCCAGAAATGCCGCCTTCGGGGTACGTGCTACGGGCGCCAGCAGCGCCGCGTGGCAGGCAGTCTCGTTGCTTTGCGAACAAACCCTGTCCTCCATATTCAAGGATAAGTGTGAGTTGGAAAGTATTTGTGGATGTATTATTTATCAAAAATATGCGTGAGGACAATACGAGTGAACCATGGAGCCAGTCAGCAGAGCAGTGTCCTGTATTATTGCAGCCGAAAACCCTTGAACCACTGCATCGGCTTTTACATCATTATCATCATCGTCACCATCACAATCATCATCATCATATTACATGCCCGCTGCCAGGGCGAAGGCCTCTCTGAACAATTTCCGATTACCCACAAGTTGTGCCAAGTTGTGCCTGAAAATTTCATAATTTCATCCTTTCACGTAATTTTCTGTCATTCTGGACTGCGCTTGCTTTCCAGTGGTACCAACTCTGCAATTCTAATGGACGACCATCTATCTTCCTTACGTACAGCATCACCTGCCCAGGTGCACTTTTTTCACGTGAATATCAACTAGGATAAGAGCTGCACCCATTCGTTCTGTAATTTGCTAAGCTGTCTGCCATTCTCTTAGCGTTAAGCGTGACATTTTTTCATTCAATAACTTCTTGCGTGGTCCTTAACTTGCTTTGAAAATTTTTTGTTAACCACCAAGTTTCATCTTCACGTGTTGGTACCGCTAGAATGCAATATTTGTACACTTTCATTTCAAACGTTAGCCGGAAGCTCCCGGTCATGCTGGGCTAATGTATACCGTATGCGCTACAACTAATTTTTGATCTGCTGATTTCCTTCTCAGGATCAGGTCCCCTGTGTATAAATCACCCAGACAAACGTACACCTGCGTTAATTCTAGAAGCTGACTGCCGATCATGACTTCTCGGTTTCCTACAGGCTACTGGACATTGCCTTTGTCTTCTGCATATTATTCTTCAACCCTACTCTTACACTTTCACGATTTTGTCCCCTTGTTTGACTCAGTTCTTGACAGCTATTTTCCACTTTTCTCGCACAGAATCAAGCTGACTGGGAAGTGTTTGTAGACGTTTCGCAATACATTCACGCACTTTCCAGTATTTCTTGAGCGTCTAGAACTGCTGGTACCTCTACTTAATCAAATGTCTTTTCATTTTTCATTTGCTTTATCGCGCCCTCGCCAATTATGTCGAACACATACACATATAACAGCATCGTTTATGCACATATATTTGCCTATCCAATTAGCGGAGAAAGATAGCGACGTAATTCGCAATTTCACTCAGCATAGATGGACGCCGACAACAAAAGTCGGTAACGGGAGAGGGAGAAAATGTTCTTAGATTATTACAAAAGGTAGCTCGAAAACAAAGCGAAGCTTGTACTTTCAATTCCGGCACTGTGATCTTTACCTAATACGTTTGCATTGCTAAATGACATATGTTACCAAGGCAAACACTTATTAGGTAATAAACCGGGCATTTGTTCCACTAATTCCGTGCGTCGTTCAAGCTGGAAGGTATTTGAATGTGTTGGCATTGATGTTACACGCGAGTTGGCAGCGACAAAGAGAGGTTAGCGCGCAGAGCTAAAGCACGAGTTTTCGCATTTAGTTGCAAAGGCTTGGCATCGAAGGGGGAATGGCTAGTGGAGCACTTGGCTTCTCGTTGGCCAGCATGTCCCTCTATTTCTGAATTTCATGCATTAGTGTGATGCAGGTATTCTGGGTCAGTGCGATACATATATGCGGCGAAGATTTCTTTTTACATAAATGAAAAAGAAGAACGCTTGGTTTTTCAAAGCAACGCTTTAGATCTCAACGCTTTCGTCGTCGTTGGTGCGCAGGTAACGTGGATTGCCCAACCTCTGAACACAGTGGGTGTGCACACCGACTGTGCGCTGGAAGTATTAAAAAAGAAAGAGTTTTCTGTGTTCTTTGCAAATGTTTCGGAGAACTTATTGCGTGAGTGCTGCGATTTCAGTGCCCCACACCACATGTTTTGTTACGCAACACAAGTGCGAAATCGAGAGCAGGAAATATTTACTGCTTGAGTTAGGTGACACCCAGATGCCGCAATTGTGTAGCATTTGGCGATAAATTTTCTTTACATCCTCCATGTCTAGCCAACGGTGACGTGCATGGATATAACAAATCACTTGTCCGGAGTGCACGTTGGATAATATCTCAAAAATTGACTGGTTGCTCCTTTATAAAGCCTAAATCCTTACGGGCAGTTGAGAACATATTGTCACGTCGTGGTGACGTTGAAGAACACAGTAGCAATACTGTGAACGACAAAACTAACTTTTATTGGGCGAACGTGTGCCCACAAAACAGGCTACACCTATAGCACAACGATAGCGGCGAACACGGTCGGCGATCGTCGAAAATCTGCTCAGCGGGTCGAGCACGTCGGCTTTTATACAGCAGTCGTCGAACGTTCCAGAATAATCGTTGGGACCCGCGCGCCTTCCACAAAGTTCTACACAATTCGCGTCACGCGATGAAATCAGATAACACAAGGTTCGGCGACAACAGACAGCGGGTAGAAGCATTGATATCTTTCCAGAATCTTCAGATACATGTAGGCGCGTCCCGCGCTGTGCGATAACTAGGCATGTAGGTAGGTAGGTAGGAAACTAGGTACGTAGGTAGGATAACTAGGTAACTATCTAGGTAGGAAATTGAAGCGCAGGTGAAGGCAGCCGTGCACGAGAGGGCACACACAGTGACAACACGATTTCTTTAGTGAAGGGAAAGGAAAAACCAGTTGATTTAGTCAATTAAATCTGCCCCCCCCCCCCCAATGTGTACTCTACTTCACTAAACATAAGGAAAAAGGGTATAATACTCTAAGAATACAACGAAGCAGCAGAAATGATGAAAACCAAGCAAACGTGGCTGAAAAGAATTAAGGAATGAACAAATGAATAAGGAGCCTTTATTTATTCGTATCTTCACGAAATCGGGAAACTAAGTCCCGCTGGAGTTCGATACATGCAAGATCACATAAATAAGCTTGGTAAGACTAGGCTGCGGAACATAGCCCTGAGGAGGGCTGTTTTTTCTTTTTTTAGAAGTACGAAGGCATCTTGCAGCGCCCGGCCCCTACACCCGCACCGCGCCCCTTTTTACGCCTCTCTGTGTGCACGCAAATACTGCTCGCAATACACAATGCGCTGGGTAACAAAACAGCTGAAGATACATACGAGGTGGCGATGTGGCTAGAATTGTGGTCCGAGATAGTATGGGCGCACAAATAGGAATTATCTCTCTCGTTCTAGTATACTTGAGCATTTGAACCGATCTGTACATAGCTGTAATTGGCATTGGTTAGCAAGCACAGAATTATGGAATCTCTAGAATGCCGAGTCGTGTGCGAGTAACAAAGCATAGTGTTCGAGCAACATTAGAAAAAGACAGTAAACGTAAAAAATTATTGCTTTAATTAAGTATAACATAGCCCCATCAGCCGCTAGTGCGGGTGGTGAGGAATTCCAGCGCCAACGACTCAACTTTTTTTCTTCTATTTCAGTCCTTTTACAGGGAGCGTATCCTCTTTTTAGAGGCTGTTTTTGTACTGTGAATTTGCACAAGAGAGTAGGCAAGTGCTTAGTTCCATTGCTTCGTTTCTTGCGTTACTTTTGACAATGTCATTGGAGGAAAAATATTGCAGTTAGTTGATCTCAGTTATTGAAAGCTTATTGCGCAAAGCTTGTCAACGAAGTGCGAGTTGCTCACAGAAGCTTCTTGGTGTTTGTAGTTAGCTTCAAACGAAAACATATAGTTTGTCGACGTGTGTAATAATTGTTTTCTTAATGTGGTAACAAAGCGCGAATAGATACTGATTTTTTTTTAATAGATGGCCATAACGACTATTTCTGCTTCGGTATCGAAGAATGCTTTAAATGTTTTAGTTTTTCTTCTTGCTTATCTGCAGTGTCTTGGAGATGACCTCGACTTGTGCTCTGGTAAAAAGGTAGGTTCCTTTTATTGTGCCTTGTTGAGACTGTTCGATTAAAAAAATTTCAATAAAATAATATTTCTACTGTTCAAGTTGATTATTGCTCAGTTTCCTGTATGGTTATCGAACTCGTGGCTCAGTGGTAACGTCTCCGTCTCACACTCCTGTATGGTTAAAATCTGTCTTTCCTTATGAATATAAAGCACTTGGTTTTGTTTTAGAGCAGCAACTTCAGAAACATCAGTGCCGCTGCATAGCTACAACTGTAGGTGATTTTTAATTTGTGAAAGCATTGCCGTCCAAGTTGGAAGTTGTTATATGATAACTTCCTGTTTATGGCGCATGAGTTACTTCAATGTATTGTTGTTGTTGCCCATTTCAAGAATGCTATATTTATTATTGACCAGGGTGTGGTTTATGGTTTCATTGCACTCGTAATGAGAAACTACTAAACAAAAATTTTCTACCTAGATCAGATATATTTCACAACGTTGACGGAAATGCACACGAAAGCCTGGCGCCTGACGCGTGATGCGGTTGTGTAAAAGTTTAATTAACGCTCATTCGGAAAACTAGCGCCGATAAGAAAGTATGGTGCCAAAGAAAGCCAGTACATAATTTAAAACAAATATTTGCTTGTTGCAGAAGAGAACGTTTGGCTGAAGACGTACACTGCGCGCTTAGGAGAAACAGCCCCTGTCAGGCCATATGGCCTTTAGCTCTTGTTTCCTCTTTCTGTAATGAAGAAAGAAATAAACTTCAAACTTCAAACACGGCTGAAGCTAACAGGACAAAATTACAAAAAACGAAGAGAGGCGCTAACGAGAATGTGGGGATAGGGACCATAATGAGATAACACCATAAAAGGTGGAAATTAGCAGTAATTTATAAAAAAAATCGTAGTTTCACCCGCAATGCGAAGTATCAATGCGATAGGAAATCAGTAGACAGCTATACGAAGAAAGGATAGTAGCTTTATCGCCCACTTGGAAAATTCGCTTACTAACTGAATTAAGAAGCATGGTTTCAGCGCGCCTAAGCAAACATGAACACATTACACTCGATGAGCGGGGACACTCACTGTCGAAACGGCGGTGTGAGCAAGCGCAGAAGCAGCAGCGAGCGAAGTGGCTTTAGGGCGGTCTATCGCTTTAACAAAGGAGCGGCGAGAACACAGCGCGCACAAAGGTGGGAGCCACCTGCAGATCACTTTCAAGATACGTAGTGGGCGACCGCGCGCGGCCGTGCAAAGTACGCACTTGTTGGCGGAGTTTAAGCCGCCCCACTCCCTCCCGCGCTGTCTACCAGCTTTCCTGCATATATGGCGCGCGAGATTGAGCCGAGATCGTCAGCTTCTCGCGCGTGCTTTCGCTCACACATACAGCATACGATGCGCAGCGACGGTGTTATCGCCCGTGGACTTTATACAGAACATCACGGCGTCGGCGACAGTGACGGCAAAAACGCGCGTGGAGTGTCCATATAGTTACTATCGCGATAAAAAGAAAGAACAATAAGCCTCCTTCGAAAACTCCCGTGTTTGAGGGCATTTGATTTGTAATGGACTTGAAGATGGATGTCGCAGCCAATTCAATATGTAGAAGAACAGAACGTGCAAAATTTACGGAACTATTTCTTGCTTTTGGTAAGAAATAAATAATTGCTGATGCAAAACTAGCATCGCTATTATTCGTGATGAGCTGTTCAAAAAAAATAAAAAAGAAAACGAGTGAACGCATCTATAGATCTCACCAAATTTCCAGATAAGCACTATGCTAGCCTAAATTAGTCAGATAATGAAAAGAGTAGATGTTCATAGAGAAGCGCATTTGTGTAAATAAAAATATTAGATGAAAGCTGCGATGCGCGTAAGTGATTTGGAGGGCGTTGTATTAGTGCAAGTGTTGTATAGACGCTTCGTCATCACGTAACAGAAGTCAAAAGCTGATGTAACGTGTTCATTGGTAGACCGCTGAATAGGTGACGCTCAGCGCATCATATTTTAGAAGCAGTATATTCTATACTACAATCATTTCTGCACAAAACTGAAGTCTTTGTGTTCAGGAGTATTTCTGATATCCCTGTCAATTTTGGCTTCCAGACGGCTGCGCAAGCCTACTTGTCACTTGTAAGGGTAAGTTGACGCTTATTGACAAACGTTAAAATAGCTTGCACGGATTTCATAAATCATTTAGGCCCATAAGTCGCTTTTTGAAGAAGGTTACACACGGCGTAAACTACCACAAAAAACGCTCCTTTCTGTCACGTTTCGCTTAAGTTGTTCGAAATTGCTGTAAAAGCAGGACAGATTTTTAAACGAATTCTTGTTTACCAAATCAAATCAGCTTGAGTGCCCAGCAACTTGAATAACTTAACGTAAAGCTTCAGACGACGAAGGTGCAAGGATGGTGACCGCGTGCACTACAGGGCTGTACGTCGATAGCTCTACTGCAGACATACCGGTTTTATGAGCTTCACAGCTGTTGTAACCTCTGTGGAATTGCTAATGGGATATTGTGATCAAAGATTTAGTGTTCACTCTTGAGCATGCATCGCTTTCAAGAACGTGCGTTGTGAAGACCTGTTTCAGAGTGCACTTAGTACAAATAAAGGAGCGCTCGACAAAATGCCTGTCTATCAACAGAACGCACGTGCTCAGCAGCGAATATAGCACGTGGGGATGAGGTGCCGGTGCGTTCTTTTCTCTCATCTCGCGTAGTGTGTCGCGGTGAAGTACTCGTCCCGTGATCATACTCGGTTATGGTGGTGAGCGGAGGCTTGTGGCATCTTATAGTGAAACTTTTTGCGACTAAAAGGCAAGGGAGCTAGTGATTGCTTTCACACAGCGTGCTCCGCGCTCGCGTTTCTGAGAAGTCCTCCTGTGCATGCATGAAGCGCGGACGACTGCGTTTGAATTTCTTTTTCCTCTTCGCTGTTCGCCACTTAGGATGATAACTGTTGCAAAGTATCTCTTAAAATTTGACCTACGTTGTTAATCTGTCATGCCGAGGAAACATGCCCCACTAGAGTTTCAGAAGCTTTATTTTTTTTTTTTACTTGGATGAAACGGGACGGCAGCGCCACCGAATCTTCGCGACGTCACGATCTGTTGCTTGATGCAATTTGACAGTTTTTTTGTGGCGTCGCGGAGGTACATATGTCACACTCAGTACTAATTCACAGCGGAGGCTCGTAGAGGTCCCGGGACCAATTTGGTCGCGAAGTAACCTGTCTCAAACAGTGTTAAACGGTCACTTATTTCTCAAAGTGACTAGTTTGGGTCACTCGCTCGGGGACTAATGAGTTTTTTACTGACGCATCTCGCTGATCTCTTTCTATCTCTCTTTCATTAGTGACACGATTTAAGTCACACAGCTGGTGATCAAATCAGCGGTGCAGGAGCATGGCGTCTGTGTATGCGGATGTGTATTTTACGCAATGATGAAGATGCGAACTGACGTGAAGGGCAATAATCGCGACGCATTTCGGTGTGGCGAGAGGCAGGTTGGAGTTCCCATTGGTCGCCGTTCGCTCCTTGGTGGCCAGTCACAGTCGGTCACACGACCGCTGTAAATCGCCGGCATGAATGTGTCTTTGCAGACCGATTTCTCAGCTGTTAGCTGCAGTCTCAACAAAAACTTCATGTCACTATCGGAGCACAGTGCCGTAGGGTACCGAACAATGCTTTATGTAGTGATTTTGGACGCATGAATGGACTACTTGGGACAAATGATAGCGGAACAGACAAAAAAGAAATACTGATGATTACGATACTCCCTAATGCGAAATTTGAGTGACGTTTTATACGCCTTTTCATTTCGCGATGTAATGTCTGGCACGGACAGTTAGTTTGCCTCGCGCGGTGCGTTGCAAACGGAGGCAAGTCAGGCGCGAATGCCTCGCTAATCGCAAGATCGCGGGAGGCAGCGCGTGGGTGACGCGTGGGTGTGATTCAGAACAGCTGCCGCAGATAGACCGCCGCTCAAGCAGTGCTTTGTTTCCACATTAGGTATCAGTGAATGCGCTCGCGGCATGACTTATCGATGGGGAAATGAAACAAGGGCAGCAAGTACCAAAACAAGCATTTCAGTCAGCACTAATATGAGTAGCAAGCCAGTAAGACTGATTATAGAGTTCTACCTACAATAGACATTTCTTTGCTGATTTATTTGCAATTTATTTACGAAACTGCTTAGATCGGAGCAGAAAGTCAGAATTCAATGTAGAAAAGAAAAACACAGAAAAACATTTCCTAGACTTTCCTAGACCAGCCATGTATTAGAGCGCGAAAGGGAGTGTTCTTTCCTGTAATGTTGAGTAGGTGATGGAGAAATGTGTCTGTATCAAAAAAGAATTTATACCAGATTCGCAACCGAGGCGCACCATGCCTTGGTCAGGCCGCATTACCTATAGATGTGAGCGCTAGCAATTTCTTTCATGAGCTATTAGTGGCACTACATCGAATGACACTCTTGTTTCTGTCGCAGTGCTTCCAGTTCACCTCCTCAGACGGGCGGGGACAAATTCAAAGTAAATCAGAAAAAAAAAAGAAAAAAATTGTACAGTGCGAAATTCAAGGGTTTCATTAGCTTCGTTAGACATATCAGAGCATAAGTTTAGTTACAAGTCAAGTTACTGAAGTGTCTGGAATAATTAGAATTAATTAGTAATAACCGATTACGGCACAACAAAGCACAGAATCATTGACTTTAGAGACCCTTCACGTGAGGACGAATTTGGCGAAATTTCTGGAAACCGGGAAGTAGAGAGCGGATGTAATGACGTCACACACAAGAAGGTGGCATGATATTTAACCGGGTAATCAATGGAAAAGAGTTGCCTGCCACAGCCTGAACGTCTTTCTAGCAGAGCGGATGTGACGTCACTGCTCCCTCACTTTTTTCTCTCCCGGCGGGCACCTACGCACTCGCTCGCTCACTTGCAACAGCTGCGCGCGCGCATTCGTTACATGCTCTGACGTCACCACTGGAGAGGGCGCGTAAGGCGCGCATCGTGCGTCACTCGCTAGGGGGCTAGGCCCCACCAGGTGGCGCGCGCTGCGCTTCGTCCTCCTTCGCTCCTCGCCCGGATATCGCGCCAGGGGAAAGATGTGCGCTCGCTTAACCTAAACAACATCAACGCCGAGGTGCGAGTGGAACTAAGAGACACCTAAGTCAAAGATTAGGGTCGCATGCCATTTTTTCAGCGCTGGAGCAGCAAAGATATTTTAGTAAAAGAAAGAATCATGAAAGAAAAAAACTGCCTATATGCCGTCCTTACACGGAGTCAAAGTGGACCACCGGTCGAAAGAAAGCAATATTGCCTCTCAGTTTACAGTCACAAAAGGTTAAAAGCTGCGTCAAGAAAGAAGAGTAACGATTTTTCCTTTTTCTATAATTAAGTGTCCTCATAAAGATAGCATCTTATGTGTTAAAGCAGCTACAAGGATCGTGCATGGCTACGAGACACTAGGAGCTCTTTCTAGTAATGATAACAAATAAATAAGGAGTTTATAACACAGTAGTCAAACCAGACATTCTTTTCCATAGCCGTTTTTCAACGTTCTTGTGGTTTGGTATATTCCAGTGCACAGCAAGGGGAACCTTCAAAAATATGTCTCCGTTGAACAGCTTCATTGCTTTAAGAGACATCTTCACCGTTGTGATCAACAGGTTTAACCCTAACTGTAAGTTGTTTATCTAGACCGTTCCCATGTAAAGGGTCACCGTCCTAACGTAGAGCCTGGTAGAACATTTTCGAGAAACAAAGAGCCCATTGCTTTTCATATGCCCCCCCCCCCCCGCCCCTGTTTGCAAATCGAATTGTGAGTTTATATAGCCAACGTAGTAGGATTGTGTACGCATTCCATAAATTATGTACATGATGCACGACTGTGCACCACATGGTCGAGCGGTCACTAATGATCGCTCGACCGTACACTTTTCAGCTTTCTGACGAGAATCGCTTCCTACTTTTGTATATATATATATATATATATATATATATATATATATATATGTATACATTGTATCCAGATTATTGTTGATGCTGTGGCCAGTTATAGCGAGACTTGTGAATTACAATGGGCGCGCGACGCCCAAGGGTCTGTGGACTGCAAAAAAAATGAAAAAAGAGAGGGAGCAATAAGCTGAAAATTGACATTTTTAATAGCGAAAAGTTATTTCGATGGCAAGGTGGCAGTGGAATATATTTTCTTTCTGTTGCCTTTAAAGGATTTTATTAGGTTTTGTTCGCATGCATGCAGTCGCGGGGCACTTTATTGTACTTCGTAGGTTGTCTGTCAGGCTTGGAGAAAAACCTTTAGGCAGGGTACATTGACCAACAAAAAGCTGGTTTAAGGATTTTTAGTTATGGCCTAGAGGTTTCTCATTTACACTTTTGCCCGGAATAGAATAATTATGTTGAAAACTGCTAATAACAAATGAAGTAATTAGGCTAAATACAAAAACTAATGTGACTTGCTCCAAATGACAGGAAACAACAAAGATTTTCGAAAAATGCAGCTTTATTTAGCAGGTCGATAGAAGGTGCACTTACACAGCTTTCACCACTCCGATTGATAGCTTGTGCCTCAGTAATGATTTCGCACGTGTTTTGTTTCTCTGTGCCTCACTTGCACAGGATGGCACGCTATCTTAAAACAATAGTAGTCGCGTGAACACGAGAGCTGCTTCTTCGGCTCCAAAAAACTTCGCAGAGTGTTTCGGTTGACAGACCCGAGCCGGAAGTCTGCAGTTGGATGTTCCAAAAGACATCGAAGTCCTTTTGTGGATTGGGAAGAGCCATTGGTGTACGAGTTACCGCTATCCTGCGATAAGAAGCACATAGGACAGACAGGACGATGTCCTAATGACTGCTCGAGAGAGCATCCTTTGAATGTGAAGGATTAACGTGACGGTCCTCTGCCTGCTCAATGCCACGAATCGGCGGCACTCCTTTGTTTGGTGTTTGTGTGGTTGTGGCCAGGCACCGAGATAAATATCTGCACGCAATTATTGAGACATGGGGCTAACAGTGGGAGTGGTCGAAGCTGCGTAATCACTCCTTCTATTGACCTGCTAGATAAGGAAACGGCCTTTTTGGAAGACTTAATTTGACATTTTGATCGCTTCGCATGGTGTATAAGGTTTTCTTGTTTATTTTTCTGTGAATACATTTGTCGAAGTAGCGCAGTATCTGGTCCAAATCTTCCTTCCGTCCTTGTCTGCTGGCTCTAAATATGTTTTCCAAGGGTCATTCAATCTTTTTTTAGTTTAGTCCGCGATGTTCTATCTAATTCTCATATCTCTCCGTTTCAGTGGCAAGCTGGGTAAGAAATATAAATTTCAAACCCGACGGCAGTGATTTGAGCGACAACATATGCCGCGAACCGATCAAGCTTGGCTTTCCCAACAGCCTAGGAAAGGTAGGTCGACTCGCAGTTTCTAAGGCATAGTATTATTGTTTGACACACAGACAGACAGACAGATGGACGGACAAACGAATATATATATATATATATATATATATATACAAAGAGAGTGATAGAGAGAGCGAGAAGGCTGGGAGTGTATCCAGTTGAGCGTTTCTGGTCTGCTACTGTGCAAGGGACTCATGGGGGAAGGCACAGAGAGAAAGATACAGCTGCAATGTTGATTGTACACGGTGGATACTTCGTTAAGCGGCTAGACACGGTCATTGTTTTTACTTGTCTTTTTTTTTGTGGCCAGCTGCATGAACACGACCTGCGTAAATGTGGTAACCTAGCTAGAACTATCACAAACGTAAACATTTTTTAAAGCCAAAAGCTACTTATTGTAGATCAGTTTGATAGTTTAGCTACAAATGTACTTTCCTATATTTTCAGAAAGGCTATGAGTTTGTCAATATGTCTGCTCCTCTGAATAGAAAAAAAAGAATTAAGTTAGAAGGCAACCCTGATGATATATGCATTTCATCCGAAGTATTTCTGAAAGCATAGACGACGCAAATGTTTGGACACACTTTTCATTTCATCAGCGTTTTTCTTAAGTGCTATTCTTCAGTCGACTGGAAGCGGCCTATGCGTATTCAAGCACGCAGCATACTTGCAAGTGGCTAAATTGGCCATTCTGATAAACACGTGGCCAATCACACCAGCACGTCGCGCAGTGGGCGCTTTTACAGGTGTGCTTAGGTTGGCGCCAGACGGGAGAACTGCTCTTTAGCTGGATTAGAGAGCTCCACATTGATATCCACGTTCATACGATAGGATGAGTAACGGGTTGATCATTACAGTTACAGCATGGGTGCCAAGAGAAAGGAAGCTAAGTTGAAGACTGCAGAAAACTTGGTGGGGTGATGAAATTAGGAAACTCGCGGGCGCAAGTTGGAATCAGTTAGCCCAGGACTGGGGCAATCGGAGATCGTAGGCGGAGGCATTCGTCCTGCAGTGAACACGAAGTTAGCTGATGATGATGATGATTACGTTGGTATTCCCCATGAAGATGGTGGGGAGCTTCCTCTCTCTCGAGAAATACAAGTCCGTTGCGTGTCGCCACGTAGAACGCCAAAAAACGCCCTCTCGGGTTTGTCCGCCTCTCTCGGCACGTAGCTCGCCTGAGCTCTCCGAACCCTAATTAAGCAGCACCGCCTATTCCTGGCAGGCGCACCCCTAACGGTGGGAGGAGCAATGCGAGCGAGCGAGTTAGGGCGCCAAGCGGCGGCTTCTCGATCTGCACTATCTCTGGGATCGGCCCACAGTTGGCGCACACAAGACTAGATGAGTAGGTTCTTCGCATGTGAAAATCAACAGATCCCCCGGATATGTGACTTGCGGAGATGGGTGTTAAGATGCTTGCCGATATCATGATGAATACGATAATGATGGACCTTCAGAACATGACTCGCTACCCAATATGGGAGATGCAGTGCACCCAGGTAATGAATTCAGAAATATTAGGCAGGAGAGGTAAAAGTGCGAATAAAGCAATTGTGTGTAATTGAGAAGTGAGAGCAGATGAACGCGCCATCATATCTTAAGACAAATAAATAGATTAAGCGAACAATTTATAATGGCAGAAATTTCAAACGTTTACAAAATTGGTTCTAGGGAATAAACTAAGAATTAGTATGATTTACGTTTTGTCCCTTCAATTATATCACACATAGTGACAGAAACTTTCCTAGTACTAAAATGCATTTGTGAAGCCCAAGGAAGAGTTATACCCACATGCTTAAATTCAAGCCTAGCTTATTAAGCAGCTTGACTCTCTTCTCTGCGTTTAGACCCACCTTGCTTGATACACATCATTACCCCTATTCGGTCCCTTCAATTTCAAGTTTTTTCTCTGGCATAGACTGTTTCTGTTGCCGACTTTTTCACTTCCTGCTTGTTAATAATTTACACCACAAGAAAAAGACAACTAAGCAAACGAACAAGAAATAATGACAACAGTGTTGTTGTACTGCCTGTCTCTGTATTTTTTTTCGAGGTAAATCATGAACCTATTCCGACTTGCCCACCATTTCATTCTTATTAAGTATCTTGCCGCTGGTTCTCTTTGTCTATGGGGGCACATACCCCATCGAGCATGCTCAGTGTTCCAAGTTGTCTTTTCGTGCACTTAATGGCGCTTACCCAGTTGCGCATACCCAGTGGCCCAAATTTTCTATTCCGGAACATACTCAGTGGTCATGTTGCCTGTAATGCAAAAGAGCAACCATCAGCCGCAGTCCTGGGAAAGAAGGTTGTAGCACCACCACAGCGACGGTAGCGCTGCAGAGGCTCCCACCTAGCGCGAGAAAACAAAATTATGTGTAGGGAAACGCTGAACGTTGTTACAAAAAGGAATGGCCTGATAAAACGGCCCGCACAATAAAGAGGTATAAACGTATATATACCATCCAGGCGGGAGTCGCTACGGTGGAGGTAAAAAAGGCAGGGGCACCACAGTAACGGTGGCGCTACGAGACAAGGAAAGCTTGGATTTAGCACAGGCTGTCAGAATACAGGCGGTGCGGGACAGCATGTCCAATGCATGAAAAGGAAGGTGGACTAGCTTGTTGACCGCGCTCAGCGCATTCCGAGGGGATACTTATTAAATGTAACTATGCAAATGGCTAAAAAAATTAAATTATGGGGTTTTACGTGCCGAAACTACTTTCTGATTATGAGGCGCACCGTAGTGGAGGACTCCGGAAACTTCGACCATATGGGGTTCTTTAACATGTACCTAAATTTAAGCAAACGGGTCTTTTCGCATTTCGCCCCCATCGAAATGCAGCCGCCGTGGCCGGGATTGGATCCCGCGATCTCGTGCTCAGCAGCCCAACACCATAGCCACTGAGCAACCACGGCGGGTCTATGCAAATGGTCAACAAAATTCGTAAATTTATTCGTTGGTGAAATTTCCAGTGGGTATAGTCAATGTACGGTTGTTCTGTACCAAAATAATTGATTGTCTATTCCAAGGAACTGCTTTTGAATCATGGGGCACAGAATGTGAAGCATCCATTTAGGTACAAACTGACTGCGCATCTCTTTCTAGTGCCTAGGAAACACCTACAAGTTGTGCGAAGATGGAGAAATGGTTGATGTGAGTAGAATGCTTTGTGTCATTCATAACAAGCGTCGAAGACAAATATATAGTATTCTGCGGAAATACGCAAGGAGGCGCAAGTGTCATAAAAATAAAACACTGCGATTTACCCGACAGTAGCACGAAGCTGCAAAGGAGGTGTATACGTGTTTCTTCAAAAAAAAAAAAAACCCTGGTTGGCACCTGAATAAACATTTCATCAGGACTAAACATTTTCTTCATTCTTCTTTTCATAAAGAATGCCTACGGAATTCCTTCTTCGCTTTGGGTATTTAGAGTGGAGGAAAAATTTTCGCTCTCGCAAGT
This sequence comes from Dermacentor variabilis, assembly GCF_050947875.1. Lineage (NCBI taxonomy): Eukaryota > Metazoa > Arthropoda > Arachnida > Ixodida > Ixodidae > Dermacentor > Dermacentor variabilis. The sequence continues at coordinate 65,076,181 of NC_134575.1, read as the reverse complement.
TTTGGGAGCTTACACTTTCACTAAGGTCAAGGCAGCACCTGCTGTGGAGTTGGACAGAGAGCGCTTATCTGACCAAGTGGAAATTATCCCTTCTGTAGCACCTTCGAATGACCCGCATGTTCGATTAACAATGTCGTTCACGCGCCAACTGATGTAAGTACACGCCGACGCCTGCAGAGCAAACCTCGCAGAACGAGCTGCTGGCCTGAAAGAAATTGTGACATCTAAAGGCAAGGCCTGAGATCCACATACCTACTGAGTGGAACTGGCAGCTCTACGGAGTGATTACGGTGTGGTGGTGCAGTTCATCTCAGTTCAGAGGCCCTCGGGCTGCGTCAGCAACGGCGCGGCCCAGGGGTGCCGCGAGTGAGCTGTTACTGCACCGCTCATTCCCCGCAGGGCCCGATCCCTCTCGCTCATTCACGCCTAGACTTGGAGCAGAGGCGCGAAGGACGCAAATCTCAAGGATAACGGGTGTTCAAGTTGAGGGGACTCAGGGGATCAATTGCAATGCATGCTCACTGACCTGGAGAAGCAAAGCAGAAGAGTGGGTCTAAAAATTAATCTGCAGAAAACTAAAGTAATGCTTAACACTCTCGGAAGAGAACAGCAATTTACAATAGGCAGCGAGGCGCTGGAAGTCGTAAGGGAATACATCTACTTAGGACGGGTAGTGACGGCGGATTCGGATCATGAGACGGAAATAATCAGAATAATAAGAATGGGCTGGGGTGCGTTTGGCAGGCATTCTCAGATCATGAACAGCAGGTTGTCATTATCCCTCAAGAGAAAAGTATATAATAGCTGTGTCTTACCAGTACTCACCTACGGGGCAGAAACCTGGAGGCTTAGGAAAAGGGTTCTACTCAAATTGAGGACGACGCAACGAGCTATGGAAAGAAGAATGATAGGTGTAACGTTAAGGGATAAGAAAAGAGAAGATTGGGTGAGGGAACAAACGCGAGTTAGTGACATCTTGGTTGAAGTCAAGAAAAAGAAATGGGCATGGGCAGGACATGTAATGAGGAGGAAAGATAACCGATGGTCATTAAGGGTTACGGACTGGATCCCAAGGGAAGGGAAGCGTAGCAGGGGGCGGCAGAAAGTTAGGTGGGCGGATGAGATTAAGAAGTTTGCAGGCATGGCCTGGCCACAATTAGTACATGACCGGGGTTGTTGGAGAAGTATGGGAGAGGCCTTTGCCCTGCAGTGGGCGTAACCAGGCTGATGATGATGATGATGATGATGTTGAGGGCTTCGCTCTATGCCCGCCCTCTACCCTCGGGGCTTTCTGGGCGAGCGCAAGTCCGAGTGCAAAAGGCTAGGACGGATGCAGCCCTTGCTGAAGACGTCCTGACCACGGAGTGAGCGTACCATCAGAGGACATGCTAGGACAACGAGGCAGGTGAAGAGACAGATTATAATGAGACGTCATCGCCAGTGACGCGTATCAGGTTTGACACCGGTGCCCGTTACATGGTAAGGCGCCTACTGTCCGATGGGCCCCGTGTCCAGATAGTGAGACCGAAGCACAGCAGGCGTGACATTACTTTACTGGAGACGTGGACTAAGCATTGCCTCGTGCTGTTGCCCAGTAGACTATAAGCATTTAACTGTAATTTGTGCGCGTGGTCAGCTCTGCATGCAGGCGAAAAGTGCGTTATTTTTCTTTATTTATTCATTTCTTTCCATGAACTACATTGAACCTAACAAACCCGCTCAGACTACTGTGCTATCATTCTTATTGAGGTTCATTATATCTGTATTGTGCATTATTCTTGCGTATATTCTTAGTAAAATATAATAAACGTGCTAGCTTGTGAAGTGAAGTTGTTACCAATGGCTGAAGGAAGCCATAAGTAATAAAGTGGGCAGGTACATTTCATTATCTACCGTTTTCTCTGGTTTATCACTTATTGACTGTTTCCTTCTGATACTAACTTATCGTTGGAGATTGACGTCGATGTTTCCTGTTCTTCAGCCATTATAGCTAATTACTTTATCCATCCAGGTTCCATTTACCATGTCATTCGCTGCTGCAGTAGCGGTAAGTGCAGATAACAAATTTTTGATAAAGCTGACTTTCGCTGCTCATCCAAATAATTGCTGTTGGAAGTAAAATGTGCGTGCCGCGTGGGAAGCCAAGCGAATAAAAAAAAATTGCGTGCAATAATGAAGTAGGAGCATGCGATAAGAATTATTGCTTATCTGAGTCTTTATTTCTTTAATTCTGATTGGGGGGGGGGGAAGGGGGGGGGCTCCCTACCCGCAGTCTTGCTCATAGTCTACTTGTGGACACTCTAACGTTTTGCCAAAAGCTTTTGCCTTCTCCAGCGTATGGTAGAGAAATAATATTTCTCTTATATTTTGCTTAGACCACTTGCTGGTTGTAGCGGCTCATATCTCGGTTCCCACTATCGTTGTCTTCTTTTGGACACGCAGTGTGGATTCACCGAGCTTGCGACCACAGCGCCGATAGACACTTTCCGCACCATAACCTGCGACGTTATAAAAGGCTCTCAAGCCATGTTCGGAGTGATACCATTCATCGGAGATTCGACTTATGAAATGGCAAAGGGTATATTTTGTAAGTATTGGTAACGCACCCTATGGAAGGTGCTACGTTTAAGTGAGCTACAATGCGTTTCATGCATAGCAGGGTACACTGTGGAGGCTAACGCAAGTAGCACGGTCATAGTAGTCAAACTGCGGGCGCTTCACAGTGAACATGTTTTTTACCTGCGAGCACGTGTACGGGGTTTACTGTGCATATTACAACTGTATTTTGGACGCGTATGGTTACGTAAATATCGTATGCTTCGCGCGACCTTGTGTACGTACAGCGTATACGACTCGTGCACTTTTTGGTCGCAAGCGCCGGTGGCGCACTCTAGCCGCCGATAGCAGAGCCGCGCGACTACGCTTGCTGTATGGGAAATAGGTTCGGGCATGGCAAGCCTTCCCTAAAATAGTTACGCCACATTTTGCGACGTAAGTGCATCAGACTCAGTTTTACAGTGCACCACTTGACGCGTTCCTTTATCGCGCATATGTGACGCATCATTTCTAGCTGGCGTATAATACGAAAATCAGAGAAGAAATACAGTGCGAATATCCACTTGAACAGAGAATATATATACTTCCGATGTTAAAAAGAGCGTCAAATGGACGGATATACGTGAAGTGATCCAGCATAAATCTGTTTATTTGCATCATATCGAACTTGCAATGGTGATAACAACTGGATATCGAACAAACTGACTTGGTTTCTAAATAAGAGATGTATGGAAGCTGATGGCATATTCTACATCTTGGAAGCGACGCGTATAGTGACACAAATGAGGAGGATGGTCCCAAAGAGTGCGCGGTATCCAGTAAGGTGCTCGGTGAAGGAGCTTAGTATATAGTATTATGAGCACCGCACATTCATTTACAAGGAATCTGAGCCTGCATAGTGGAATTGGGCAAATACTAAAATGCTTTACCTAAATTTGCCTGAATTGAGACGATTTCTTACGCTACCCAAGACGATGCATGCTTATATTTGCACTTTAGAAACAGTCGTGCAGATGTGGTGTCCAGCAAGCATTCGCGCAGAAACTGGGGCCGAATTAACAAAGTTTGTCGCTCTTATGTATGTGCTGTTTACCGTTGGCCAGCCGCCTTTGCATATGACATGTCCGACACCACCAGTGGCTGCCATCAACTCTTAAGAGAAGTTTTAGTATAAGAACTTCGCGAATCGGGCCGCTGGCTACAACTTGCTGTAGCGAAAACATTCAGAGGAGCCCTCGCTCCCAATTTCACTAATTCTTGAATCGAATACGAATGCAATAATTAAAAATTTTTATCTGATTCGAAAGCAAAAATTAATGCACAACCTCTCGAATAAATGCCTGGATGTCTCAGTTTCGTAGCGTAGGCTGTTGTGTATGAGACATATCGTACTTGAGCAAGTACCTCGATATTTTTTATATATGTGAGTGCATGCGTGTGCACGCGTCTGTGTTTGTGTTTCATTTCTTTATACGTGCATCCCTTCATCACTTTCCTTTCTACGTTATTGTGTCCTGTTACTTGTCCAGCAGTTTACGTGCTGTACGGAACTATATTTGCTTTCGTTGAACTACCCTTGCTGTCTCAAAACATGGCTCATACACACTAGGAAAAAAAGAAAAAAAAGAAAACACATTTAACGTACTGAAAATTGTACACAGCAAGGAACGAAAAAAAATCAATCAGAAGGGGCCGCTGCGCAATTTACGCATAAAAAAATTTTGTTGGAGCTTACATCACGAAAATAAATAAATAAATAAATAAATAAATAAATAAATAAATAAATAAATAAATAAATAAATAATGAAAATATAGGAGGCTCTGTACCGTTGTCAGCGTAGCCTTCCTATCGTTTCAACAAACTTATGCAGAACAGCTACATAGCATCTATGTCATGCGCCACTGGAGAATAGGGCTGATGTTCGTAGAGTTAAATTACTAATTGGTAGTACGAAAAACATTCTGTATGGGGAGGCGAAGTGGCCTTGCTTTTGTAATCTTTTATTTCTCTATGGCTATATAAAACGCTTAGAATCTTGGTATGGTCACAATTCATCGCCACCATGTTATGGTGATGATAATGATGATGGAAGCATTTATTCTGAAACGGAGGGATTTGCCCACCAAGCTCGTTCTGTGGATTTTAGAAGTCTGTCTAGATATCGAAATACTTTTGGACAGTGAGATATATTGTTAATACCGCAAAAAAAAATGACTTTATTGCAGTTTTCCTTTTCTGCACCCTTTAGGTTCTTCCGCAATACGTGGAACACTGGCAAGTTCAATGGCGGCATTCAGGGTGCATTACGGGTGATAAGTTCGCGTCTTGTATTTGAAACTATTTAATTCAAGAGTCTAAGCACACAAAGACAGAAGTTATCTCTTTTACTGCTCTATATATTATATGGTTGCACGACATTTGAAGTTTCGCAACTTCCTCTGCGGCATACTTATGACATGTCAAAGTGATAAAGTAACAGAGGGCATAATTTCAGAAACATTTTCTTCATTCTGAAATGACGAAAGAAGCCCAATGCTTCAAAGAGTTCTTGCAGCGCAAAAATTTCTGATTACGCTTGCACTGATACTTATGTGTGTTCTGAGATTCCCTCTCGCATTTGTCAACCGAGTTCTGGGAGCATGCTTTTAACTCGAAGTGTAAAATCTATTTTGCAATGATCAAACCTTGTGCCAAGTTCAATTGTGACTAATTCTAGAAGCGCTACAAACAGTAGTTAGATGTTCTGGTAAACTGCCATGCGATGCATGAAATTGATTCTCTTTCTTCAGGGATGTGCGGCTATTCGTTACTTTCAAAAAACAACTAAGATATGGTTTTATTCAATTAGATCGTCAAACCGAATTGTGATTGTTTGATTACGCGCTGGAATAAAAGAGTCATTATTTGAAAATACGAATATTTTTCGAATGTTTTTTTCCGAACACGCTACGACGGTAACTCCACACGATCTACCATTAAATTTAAGGAATAAAATCTCACCTCCATTGGACGTAACGTATTTGAGCCCTCGATGTACGCATTCTATCAGTCCTACTTTGCCGGCTGACAACGTTGGCTCGCAATGAAATTTTTTTAGGACGTGCGTCATTTAGCAGTAGATATTCATTCGGTGTCATTTAGAGATGCAGCACCTTTGGCCTCTCTTCACAATAAATAAGAATACGTTTAACTGCGGCATACTTCATTGTATAGTGGCCCCACTTGCTCCACCTATTCGAACTAGAGAATAAGTGATTTCTTTATTTTGTTGTGGCCACAAACTACATGTATATCTCGTCGCGACAATATACTCTAGTATTATTTAGACCCCAAGGTTACGTTTATAGTACCTTGATAAAGCATGACCGTTTATTCTCAAAGGAGCCTTGAGCTTCCCAACACTCTGGTTGGTTGTTTCTAATGCAATTCCTATAATGCACACTTTGATATGCGTAGTGTAAAAGAAACTTTCTGTTATGGATAAGATGTCAAGTTCTTTTGATAATAATGGTAAGAAAGCTCTACATTTTCCGCAAAACGTTGAAAATTATATTCGATTTCTATTCTGTTCATTTTTGTCACTCGAAGGTCTCGAAGATTGCTATTCGCAGACTACTTGATTGCCAATATTATATCTCTGCACAAAAGTGCACGTTCAAATTCCGAGAACGGCGTCTGTGAAATGTGAAGTTCATAACAATGTATTTTTCTGTTTGCGTGAATGCATGCCCGATGCTGCACTACATCATTTTTACACTTGTTCTTTTTTCTTCACACAGGTTAATCGACCTGGACTATACCTTGCCATATTTATGAAAATTGCAATCCGTAGATCCAAGAACATTTTGGCAATCAACCGCTGCGCCCATTTTCATGCCTGTGCAATTACTCCTTTCCGCAGTCATATAAAAAAGTCGCATTGATTTCGACAACAAATTATTAGGCAGCTATACACAATATGGTTCGTCGTTTTATCAGGTGAACATATTGCTGTGAACAGTTGCTCGCCAACTTAATTAGTAAGAATAGCGTCACACACGTAAACAAAAACATAAACACATTTCACTCGATGACCGAGGACAGTTGCTGTCAGACCGCTGGGGAGATGAAGGACAGTAGCAACAGCAGCAGTGAGCGGATTCCCCTTCGTGCTGCCTCTCGCTTCAAAGCGAACTAGGCGCGCGAGAGCACAGTGCACACGAAGCCATCACCTGTCTCTGCAAGACTTGCCTTCAAACCCATCGCAGATGACCTCCAAAATAGGAAGGGTGTGGCCGCCCTCAGCCACGCCGTGTGCAGCGACTACCGGAGTGGATGCGGAGATGTGCCCTGTCCTGACAACACCTTATCCTAGCTCACTGCACCGCAGCATCCGGCAATAGCTCAGTAAGACTTCGGTGTGAATCCCATAGCATACACACTTTATTATTGACGATAATGGACAGAATACCGACTACACGTTTAATGTGCCTGACAGGGGCAAAGAATGCTTCGAAGAATGATTACACATTTACTGCTATCACACACACATACACACATACACACGCACGCACGGACGCCTGCAAGCGAGGAAACAAATGCGGTAACGGCTGTACTACATCTTGCTAGTTAAGGATGCAACCGATTGTAGAATAAGAATCTGCATCACTCTGTGCAACTTTGTTGGCTTCTTATATGACTAATAAAAATTGGGTCCCTTGGTTAACCCCCTTTCTTTTCGTTTATTGCGCCAACAAGAGACTTGCATAAAAGGTACGCAGATATGCACCGTGCTGATTAGCCCGGTAGGTGCGATTTATTGTAAGGATGCCCAAAATTTTCGCTACGACACTGTTTGCGGTATTTTAATGACACACTAAAATGCAGCAATAATGCCACACCGTTCAGGTGAGATTTTGTTCGTTGGTAACTAGTGCCACGTTTCGCTCAATGTATGCCACTCTTTGTTTCGTGAATTTGTTTGACTGGCCAATGACGCGCATACAAGCAGAGGCGGTAGAAATATGACGCGATATCGTTAAGCAGCGTTTATTTATGATTTCAATCAGGAAATCAAATGACACTGTACAGAATAAATTTGAGGACAAAACACATTCTTTAGCATCACAGTACGCTTTTATTTGACCAAGTTTTGTGAGTTGGAGTTCTTATTCTCAGGGATTTATGCTGCTATGTATGAAACAACAACAAGACGTCTGCATTGCTAGAAAAGAAGCAAGTAAATGGAATGCTTAAACACATTCGTGACTTCTTATTATTAATTGATTGTTCCACATAAGTAGTTAACCTAGCGGTGCAAAACTTACTTTCCTTTGTTAAGCAGTTTATTTGCCGCTATAGGTGGCGCATCAACTGCCCATCGAAGGAAAGCTATATGGTTTAGGTACCTGGGTCTGCACCTTGGTGACCACCATGCTGGAGTTACGAACGTCGTGCTACCAAGCCGGTGCGTTTCTATCATTCTTCGCATTTTTAACTGGTCAATCCAGCGATTGTAAATACTTGTTCTCCAGACGCTATGCTCAAACGTCGGCCCCAATTTGATAAAAAAACAACTTAAACGAAATAGGCGCCGGCTTGTCTGGGTCCGGTACCCAAACAACGCATTAGTTTCCATAGCTGGTGGCATATTAAATTGTCGCAATATCGACGTAAAGTGCTAGTGTGGCAGTGTAACAATTGCAAAAAGAAATACAATGCCGCAGAACCCATCTACGATGACTATGCACGGTAATGCGTTGGCATTGAATCAATATAGCGACGCAAAGTATTGCCACCTTGAAAATGACGCACGTCGGAGGCATGTGATGCAGCGGGACGCCTCGTTGAAGTTTCCCTAAGAACACTCGGCGCCATCTAGCGCCGCCACAGCGAAGCCTGCGCGTGGCCTGCGAAATGCATGGCGCCTGAGATACGCGTCATGTAGCACCGGGTTCCTCTATGCGCTTCTTTGCGGACACGCTGCGCCATCTAGTGGCACTGCCGCGAAGTGCCAGCTCGGCCTCCGAGATGAGAAGCATGGCGTGCCAGCCCCTGCGAACGCTGAGAATTGTTCTCGCTTGGTGCACACTCAATGGCTCATACTAGGCAATGCAGGTTGCCGAGAGGTTCATTGAAGAGCGGCACATATCTAGTGCATACATGGCGCAGGTCGCTAAAGCGAATTTTTTTTGGAGACTGCTGTGTTTTGGCTATGAGAACAAAGTTCAGGTGCCTACCAGAGTGGCAGGGTATCCTGATACTCTTCATGACTTGTGTTTCACCAACTGCAAGAACTATAGGTGTGCTCGCATTCTTGTACCTGGAGTCAGTGACCACTTACCACTTTTCACGTTCATCACATCACGCACCCGTCAACGAAAAAGATTTGCTTCAACTTATTACAGAAATATTACCACCGAGAAAATCAAGCCTTTTAAAGAATTAGTTTCTGAAGCTCACTAGAGCCAAATTCCCGAAATCACTGACGCTGAACTTGCGTTGGAAATATTTCTAGTGAAAGTTAGATTTCATAACTGTGATTCCCACCTGTATTCAAAAAGACGGATAAAAAGCGAGAAAGCCATGGATCACATTTAGCCTCACTTTTACAAAAGAATTAAACAGCTAGATAAGCTACTTAAAGGGAAGCTGAAACGGTTTTCAATTTCCATGAATTGCTGGGATTGCGAAGAACAGACCTAATAATTGACGGCTCCGCAATTTTTTTCTTCGTTTTGTTAATATAAGGGGCGGAAATCGCTTTCTAAATCACCCCCGCGGACACGCCGCGATCGCTTCCCGGAGCGCCGGGTGAGGTGGTTGCCAGAGGAGAGAACCGGTGAGAGTGACGTCATTCGCGGAGACCGAGCTGCCGGACCGGCGTGCTGGCATGTGCTGGCATGCCTCTTTCCGTCCTGCGCTTTACTGAACGACGCTACGAGAGATCTGCCGCCGCCGCCGCTCACGTTTGTTTTCTTTTGCGATTTTCGTAAACTGTTCTTTCCTTCTGTGCTGCGTGAGTGCCTACAGCCAAGGGGGCCCAACATGCCCTCGTTCTGTGCAGCATTCGGCTGTGCGAACACATGCGGGTGAGACGATGTGGTGTTTCACAGGTTCCCGAAAGACAAGAAGCTTGCAGCGCAGTGGGTCCGTGCGGTGAAGAGAGATAAGTTCGTGCCGACGAAATCAACTGTGCTGTTCTCGGACCATTTCCGCGATAGCCGGATAGCCTTACGACAAATGCGGAAACGCGATTCTTTAGAAGATTTTCCACATATGAAATGAAAAATGAATGAAATGAAAAAAAAATATGAATGAAATGAATATGAAATAGATGAATGAAAAAAAAAGAATTTACCCATAGAAACAATCCGTGTACTTATACGGCTGCTAACACGTTCTTTTAAATCAATTTTCTTTTCGGCATTTTTTAATTGCAGCCCGTCGCGGCTGCTTCACGTGCATGCTCGCGCGAGCAAACGCCGCTGGCACGCTGCGAAGCATAGAAGGAAACGCGCGCAGTAATAAATTTTGGTTACCGGACTTCGCGCGTAGCTTCCACAGCGTTGCACCTGAGGTATGAAATGGAGTATAGGCCTGCCTAGTGACATTCGACGTACGGTTGCAGTTATCGTGTTTACTACACGGCGGTGCTAAAACTGCCTAATATCTTTATGTCAACACTAGCATGGAGCACGCATACCGATTCTTGATCGAGCCACAATCACAAAGTCGTCGAACCATAGTATGAATATTGCACATATAATACTCTGGATGTGTATGATAAGCACCTTCCATGACTGTACCTCGCAGAACTGCATGTGCGCGCTTTGAAACGCGGCACTTATGTTCGCGATCGTGTATCAACACTCAAAAAACCACGGGACTTTAGACAAGCAGCGGCAAGGTGCTTGACATCGCGGAATTGCACCCGTGTTTACATTCTAATGAGAAGTTAGTGCTTCGGCATTCTTCCAGCAGCATGTTCCCAGTGACACTTTAGCGCATTTTTTCTCCCGTCATTGGAACGTGCAGCTACATAAAAAAAAACATACGTACGAGCTAAGATTTCCAACGCGCGAGAAGGTGCACACATCGCTCTCGCTGTTGGCACACTCAACATCGTCGTTGCCGCCGTTGCCACCATCGTTTTCCGCATCGGCTGTCGGTTCGAACATGTACGGCGAAAATACAAGCTGTCCGAGACAGCGAGAACGTTCCATAATGCTTACAACTCAGCTATGAAGCCAGAACAGAACAGCGTGCTACGCGCTGAAACGGCGGCGCCGACCGGCGACTGCCGCGAATGACGTCACAGCGGCGCCGACTAATCACGGGCAACAGCGGCGTTCGCGCGATGCCCTGAGGCGCTGGCGCGCGTTTTTATGAAAAAACAGCCGCTTGCGTTTGTTTTCGCCCTTTTTGAACCAAATATTCGTGTTCAGGGGACACAAAACTGTAGAATGCCGCAGAGAACTCATTTTTTTCGAAAAGTGTTTCAGCTTCCCTTTAACACATTTATCAAAACAAAACCGATGGCAGTACTTCCTTCAATTTGAGCAGACAAGGAATAAGTTAGGAGCTTATATAAAGCGGGCACGCATAAACTGCTAAGAAAATAAGTTGACAAGCATTATGAATGATTAAATAGAAGGAGAATTAAGCAAACAACACGACTGTTCTTTCCTCATGAATGCAATGCTTAGCAGTAAAATTACGCCACTTAAGGCACTAATTCATACCTACTGGGCACTCCTTTGTGTAATAAACACGAACTGCAAAAATCAGCCTATAAGACACTTACAATGCTCATGCTTTCCAGAAAAGAAAAGCGTATCATGCCTACACATGAAGGTTGTTCGCGCGGTTTTCCCATCGGCAATTACTGAGATAATACATAAACACGAACAGTAATTTTTCAGCTGTGAATACGTTTGTAGAAGGGTGACGCACAGAAAAATCACCGAAGGTAGAATGGAAAGCTGGGCGAGTTACTGAAGTTGCAGGATGAGACTTGGCACAGAAAAACAAGTCATAGACCAGGTGGAAATGAGGAGGAATATCTATTTGTCAGCTTTCTCTACCGGTAAGACGGAAGTGCAGCACAATCAAGGCGCAATGACTCCCGGAGACTCGTGTGTGTTCGGAGACTCAGTGTTCGTGTGCATACGCCTTCTGATGTCCTTCGGTCTTCCACTCACCTGCTGCCTTTCGGTACCCGGAAGAGCCTTGCAGGGCTTGTTTTTGCCTGTGGAACACACACCTGACGTATTTTGAAGTATTCGTGCACCACTGCACGATGCAAGAGTCGTGCGAGTCGTGAAACGGGCGAGAGATCGCGGAGCACAAGCACACTGCTATCGAGGACCACGAAACTGACGAACATGCCCACGCCGGTAACCCACCACAGCGCATGCTTCCCGACAATAGTAGATAACGAAATTTGAAACTTCATGGAGCGGGCTAAGGTGGTGCCGGGACGGCGGGCGCGCGCGGAGACAGTCGAAAGTGAGGGATTTGCGAGGGAGGACAAGGGCAGAGGAACAGAGTGAAGGGGCGAAATGACACGGCCAAGTGTGGCGCGACTGCTCACCTAATTTGGAGATTGCGATAGCCAGCCCGTGGGTCACGCGTGGGCGCGATACACATCAGCAGCCGCCAACCGACTTCCTCACCGACGCTCGCTAAGCTAGCGCCAGCTCGTAGCCACCGCGGGCGCAATACGCTTTTCTTCTCACGCTTTCGCTATACCCTCCTCCGCTCTCCGCTTCATCGTTTCACTGCGTCCCGCTCTCCACTTCTCTCCTCGCGTCTTTCATCTCCCGCAGCGCTCCTCGTTCGCTCGCTCACGCCGACGCTTGCCGCGGGAACGGGCGCCCAAAAGCTGCGCTCTAGAAACAAAGACTTTTATTAGGTTTAACTCACCTTAGCCTTGAGTGCCTTCTCCGTGTCAAACGTAAAAACCCGAGTACTGTCATTAAAATATTTTCTAAACTTAAACTATTTTCAGCATGTTCATGCGGCATGGCGATATTGCATTAACACCAGAAAAATGTGCACGGTCCAGCCGGGTATCTTTGTTTCAGCAAATATTATAGGAATCGTTTGGGATTCTCAAATTTGTTTCTTTTTTTCATAAGTAGGCTATGTGTCACATGAACCTGTCTTCAACCGAAACGCACCGTTGCTGGCACCGGTGACCATTACTGTTGTCTAACTGCTCACCATACTGTAACATAATGAAACATCATAATGGTACTGATACATATTGGCCGGCAGGCTTTAGTCAGAGGTAAACCAAGCTAACTAGAGGCATACGTGATGAGAGCAAATATATATAAAGCTACTAATCAACCGTAAAAATAGCTCATTGAATAGTTTTCCCTCACAGTGTTGCATTTGCTTTGCGTGTGTGTCTTTCTGTGTCCTTGACTTTCGTGCTGTGCTCGTGTTGCCATAAATTAGGAACTTGCTCAAGCGCTTGTAAGCTTTATTAAACAAGGGATTCTATTCAATTGAATCTAATACTACTTGTCAAGTGACTGACGTGTTATTCGTTTTAATAAATATTACGGACTGGCAGTACTAAAGCAAGCATTAAACCACAATATTCTTTTATTGCACTTAAGCTGCGGTCGTGATAGATTGCCAGGGAATTTTCATTAAAACAGCCAGGGTAGACTTCGAAAAAGATCGGGGAGTTTGAAAATGTCAACATAGGGAGGCTGTCTTGTTATATGTCATACGAAGATTCCTGAGAATCTCTCTATTCAATCTATTTTTAAAACGTTTCACCTTACAAAAAATTGAGACAAATATGTCCCATTTATGGAAAAGAAACGAAACTGAAGCATACTGACTTGGCACTTCTTACAAAATTTTTTTTGCGTTATTTAACGTTATTTTGCGTTATTTTTGCGTTAGTTAACCTCGAGACCCTAAAATATTACACATGTTTGACAGCACCCTAAATAATTTACTGTGATAGGATTTACTCGAGCTATAGTTTCTGTTTTCTTTTCCAGGAGGTACATATCTGTCGTGCTGTGACACAGAAAGTTCTCGCGAGGTATTTGAGGTGCTCATGTTGTATACCTAACTTGCAACAATGTTAGCATGCCTAAGAGGCCTCATTATCTGTAAGAAACTAAGTGACGATATCATTGCAATCATTCTATCTGCCGTCTGTTAAAGTTACGGCCAATGACCCATTCATTTAAAGGTATGAGAAAAACATTTATATGTGTATTAAGCAAAATAAATTAAAATCTTTGGCTTGATACTGTCAACACTCTAGTCACTCTTTCAGCACATCAATATGCGCTGGCATATTTAATTACCAGCTAAGAGATGTACAGACAGTTCAACGCGGTCACTTTGTTTCAGCAGTTAAGCTATTAAACTAGGAAGGTTTAGGATTAGAGACCGACGGCGAATACCTCCTCAACCTTCGGTTTGCCGATGACATTGTTCTACTAAGCAACAGTGCAGACGAGTTACAACAAATGATTGAGGACCTTAACAAGGAGAGTGTAAGGGTGGGGTTGAAGATTAATGGGCAGAAGACAAAGGTACTGATGAACAACCGGTCAAGGGAACAAGAGTTCAGGATCGCAAGTCAGCCTCAAGAGTCTGTGAAGGAGTACGTTTACGCAGGTCAACTAATCACAGGGAAACCTAACCATGAGAAGGACATTCACAAAGAATAAAAATGGGTTGGATCGCATACGGCAGACACCTTGAGCTCGTGACTGGAAGCTTACCGTTATCATTGAAAAGGAAAGTATACAATCATTACGTTTTACTGTAGCTAACATATGGGGCAGAGACTTGGAGACTGACAAAGAAGGTGAAGAACGAGTTAAGGACCGCGCGAAGATTGATGGAACGAAGAATGCTAGGCATAACTCTAAGAGACAGAAAGAGAGCTGTTTGCATCAAGGAGCAAACGGGTATAGACGACATTTAATTGACATAAAGTGAAAGAAATGGCACTGGGCAGGTGATGTAATGCGCAGATTAGATAATGGTTTGACCATTAGGGTGACAGAATGGGCACCAAGAGAAAAGAAGTGCAGTAGAAGACGGCAGAAGATTAGGTAGTGCGACGAAATTAGGAAATCTGCGGGTAGTAGTTGGAGTCGGTTGGCACAGGGCAAGGGTAATTGGAGATAGCAGGGAGATGCCTTCGTCCTGCAGTGGACATAAATAGACTTATGCTGCTGCTGCTGATGAGGATGGTGCATTTCCCATATGTTGTCCTTGGTGTATGTTTGTTGGCTGCTGATGATGATCGTTAAAAATCGGGCGCCCCGGTTAGCGCCATTTCTACTCGTTCATATATTCTCGGTGATTAATGCTGCCATGTTTGAGACGCCAAAACAACGTCTGCATTGATAGAAAGGAACAATGTAAATAGAATTTTTAATTGCATTCATGACCTCTTATATTTTATGGTTCCACATAAGTACTTAGCCTGGCGGAGCAAAGTTTACTTTCCTTTGATACTGACTTATGCTTCTACAGGTCAGGCACGGACTGCTTATCAAAGGAAAACTATATGGTTCATGGATCATGTGATCGAAAACATAAGCCAACTGGGCGTCCGCTTGTCTGGGTGCGGTACCCAAACAATGCGTTAGTTTCCTTAGTGGGTGACGTCTTTGAATTGTCGCAATCTCGACGTAATTTCCTAGCGGACCAGTGTAACAATTCCAAAAGGAAAGAAATTGCCGCATAACCCATCTTACGATGATTGTCGGCGGTAATGCCTTAGCATTGAATCATTATAACGACACAAATATTGCCACCGTCAAAACGAGGTATGTAGGATGCATATGCTGCCGCTGGACGCCATCTCCAAGCTTCTCTAAGAACACTCGGCGCCATCTAGCGCCGCTACAGCGAAGCCTGCTCGTGCCCTGCGAAATGCATGACGCCGGAGATTCGCACCATGTATTTTGGATTGGATTGAATAACTTTAATGAAAGGTCCTGCGAGCTACGGGACGCAAGGCACCATGTAGCATCGGGCTCCTCTATGCACTTCTTAGTGGACTCGCTGCGCCATCTAGTGGCACTGCCGCGAAGTCCCGGCTGGGCTTCCGAGATGAAAAGCATGGCGTGACAGCCCCAGTGAACGCAGACAATGTTTCGAGCTTTATGCACTCTCAATGGCTCATACTAAGCAATGCAAGCTGCCGAAAGGTTCATTGAAGAGTGGCACAAATGTAGTGCGTACATGGTGCAGCTCGCTAAAGCTAAACATTTCTTGAGACTGCTGTGTTTCGCTTATGAGAACAAAGTTAATGTGCCTGCTAGAGTGTCAGGGTATTCTGAAGCTCTTCTCGAGTTGTGTTGGTATCTTCAACTGCAAATATTATACGTGTGCTGGAATTCTTGCAACTGCATCCAGTGACCACTTACCAATTTTCGCATTCATCACGTCAAACACAACTCAACGAAAAAGATTTGCCTCAAGTTATTACAGCAAGATCACTATCGAGAAAATCAAGCCTTTTAAAAAAGTAGTTGCTGAAGCTCATGAGAGGCAAATTCACGAAATCACTGACGCTGCACTTCCGTGTGAAATATTTATTGTGAAACAGACAGAGTCTATAAGTTTCATTGTCCACCTGTATTGAAAAAGATGGACAAAAAAGCGCGAAACCCATGGATCACTTTTAGCCTCCCCTTTAAAGGAGAATGAAAGAGACAGATGAACTACTCAACACCTTTATCGAAACAAAACCGATGGTGCACTTGATTCAATTTGAGCAGATAAGGAATAAGGTATTAGCTTATATAAATCGGGGACGCATAAACTACTGCGAAAATAAGTTTACAAGCCTTATGAATGATCACAAAGCAGTTTGGAGTACTCTGAACGATCTTTTGGCAAGAGCGAATGCAAATACTATTTCTGAACATTTAACGGAGGGTGAATTTCGCTCCAGGCACATTCCTCGCTGATATGTTCAACGACCATTTTCTAAGGTCGGAGGAATTTTCTGAGATAAGTAGCGATAATCTACAAATTTTATATGAGAAGTCGTATTAAGAAATAAATTTTTGTGGCTCGCACCGATGAATCGGAGACGAGGTTAGTGATGATGTGCGCACGGAATAGTTGTGCTGCCTGTGATGATGGTACAAAAGCTGGCCATTATAAGAAGTTTAACAGCTTACCATTTTCACATACATGCAACTTTATTCTCATCACTGGAATATTTCCCGATAAGGTCAATATAACCAGAGTTTCAGTGATCTACAAGGATGGAGACTAAAAGGACATGGACACCTATATGCCGACTTATGTGTTGCACATATATTAAAAAAATTATAGACATTGCCCCGCAAAAACTAATTTCAAACAGCTTGTAATTAAAGGTGCGAACCGCAGCTTTCTTTCCGCGCTCCTTTGTCAAGGAAATCAATGAAATACAATTAATAATTTAATTAATTATAAATAATTAATTATTTAATTATTTATTTATTTATATTATATTGAACGATCTTGTAAAATAGCACCAATTCGAATTGCAGAAAAATTATAGTACCGAGAAAAGCTTCCTAATACAAGGCCAAATTAATTGATAACTTTGGGCAGAAACGTCGCACAACTGGAATATTTCTCGATATTCAGAAAACCTTCAAGCGTGGAATTCTCTTGGAAATGTTAAACCAATACGGAATAAGATGTGTTTGCCTAAAGTTAGTGAGTAGTTATGTTAGATATTGAGTTCAGCGCACTAGCATGCAGCACGTAATATAAAAAAACGGGTAAAATAAAATGCGGGGTTCCACAGGGGTGTAGAAATGGCCCGTTTTTTCGTGTTGCATAGAAATGATACCCTATGTATACCACTATTACCAAGCAACATTACATACGCTGATGGCGCCAACTTGCTTTTCTGTGGTAATAATTCAAGTAATCTAGAAAAGCAAGATAATAAATTGTTTAATCATTGTCAGTATATGGCTAAAACAAATTTGAGCTAAACACTAAAAAGACAAGGTATGATTGTTTTGACTACGAATAGAACGTATACTGCGCGAAATTCAAATTATATTTCGAGGGGTTTTCTTTGAACGAGTTGTATGTCAATGTTGTTCGGCCTCAATTTCCATGAAACCCTAAACTGGCCATTCCACCTCAACAAGCTTCCCACAAATATGTCACGGTCGATAAGTCTAATGAATAAAATCGGGAGTTTATTGCCGCTTTATGTAGCAAAGCAGCACTATTATGTGTTTGTGTGTTCACGAATTTATTAGTTTGTTATTTGGGGCACAGCCGCTGAAATAAAGTGCTCAAACTTTCCAAAATAGAATCGTAGGCATAAATAAAGGCGTTCCCTACCGAACGCATTCCGCCCAACTCATTCACAAGCACAACAACGTAACGTTTGAAAATATTTTTACAGAAAAATGGGGACAAATATTTACGACCAAATTACCTCAAACAAGCAACCATACCGCGAAGCCTACTTTTGGAAACACATACCCATAGTTTCAGATACACTACCAGTAGTACACTGCGAGAATCCGGTCAAATTACGGCAGGCAAAAACTTGCACACCTGGTTCCTCAGCTAATGGATACAGATCATGTTCATCATGAGCAGCATGACAGAAGAATGCCGCTCAGTAGCGCTTTTTGGAAGGGGATCCACGCTTATCTACTTACGCTTCAGTGGTGAAGTTTGGTTATTGTGTGAAGATGAAGTTTGGTTTCTTGGGGTTTTGTCTTTCCAGACGCATGTTATATCCATAGATGCGATTCGCGAAGGCACGCTATAATGTAGCAATATTATACATTGATTTAACTTTATAGTCTGCTTTCTCATTTCTTGTACATTTGAAATGTTTATGACCTTATTGCTGGGATCAAGCGTCGGTAATTTTATTTTTTACGAGCTGTTTGTAAAATGCTGGCTGTTTGTGCTTCTTGTTGTTTTTTAAATTTTTTATTCATAATTGTAAAGGTACGCGCTTCTTTTACTACCGTTTTATTAAAAATGTAGTAGCCTATGGTGATAATTAAATTTCAATTATAATGTAATAAATTAAATTTTACGGCAACATAACAATACCCATTACTAAGGAAAACGCCCATTGAAACATCCCTCGTATTGCTTGTTCCTTTTTTTATTTTTCCTGGATGGCCCTTTCTTTTGTGTCTTTTGAGTTTCCTCTTGCTTACAATTCTGAGAGCTTTGTACTGTCGTTTTCACCAATTTTTTGGCATTATCTTTCAGCGCATTCTCGCATTTCTTGTTTTCTTATTGAACAACGGAAATTTAATTAATTTCGGATGTCCAAAAAGAAAAATACAGAAGGCAGCGATCGCAACGAAATGACTGGCTATTCTATCACACAATGGAGTCTTTACACAAGGACTCCCTTATGTGACTAAGGTAACGTTATGAAAGGAACGTATTGTGAAAAAAACAAAAAAGAAAACGTACAGTATAGATGTCGCTGAAATAACATAGGGTAGCTAGTTTATATATGGAAGAGGTATATACACGCAAAATAAAATGTGCAGTTTTCACCAATAATCGTAGTAGAAAATCAGGCATCAGGTCGTTTCCCTACGCCACGCTTCACAGCCACTGTAAACACTTGCTAGGATACACTTTCGCAGTCCTTCTTGTTGGTGTACTGCTCCATGAAGCCGTTCAGCTTGCGGAGCAGCTTCAGCCTACTGTACTGACCCGTGTATTTGGTCTTATTGCACGGGGCTGATGACTCGTCGGCATCAATGTCGTACACGGCGATGCCGAAGTGTAATTTGTTTACTCTTTCCTTGTAGGCACACATCTGCGACAGGATGTAGAGTGCAGAGACCTTAAAGCACATCACAGAGAAAGTGGAAATCACTTCCGCGTTAGGCAAGCATCCTAGGTCTTTCTGGAAAAAGTAATTGACATTCTGCGTAAGAAGCCACGCTGTTGATAGCAGATCGCGTAATGTGTCCCCCTCTTTTTTCCATTTAGCGACTTAGAAGCAAGCTCACGCGAACAGCTTTTTACGACAAGCTTGTTTGACAATCATAAATCTGATAATCAATTATAATCGATGTGTTTCGTCGTTCACGCTGTTTTGTATTACCGTCTACCTAAATTCTCTGATTCTCTGACGGCGGATCCGGATCATGAGATGGAAATAATCAGAAGAATAAGAATGGGCTGGAGTGCGTTTGGCAGGCGTCCCAAATCATGAACAGCAGGTTGCCACTATCCCTCAAGAGAAAAGTTTATAATAGCTGTGTCTTACCAGTACTCACCTACGGGGCAGAAACCTGGAGGCTTACGAAAAGGGTTCTACTCAAATTGAGGACGACACAACGAGCTATGGAAAGAAGAATGATAGGTGTAACGTTAAGGGATAAGAAAAGAGCAGATTGGGTGAGGGAACAAACGCGAGTTAATGACATCTTAGTTGAAATCAAGAAAAAGAAATGGGCATGGGCAGGACATGTAATGAGGAGGGAAGATAACCGATGGTCATTAAGGGTTACGGACTGGATCCCAAGGGAAGGGAAGCGTAGCAGGGGGCGGCAGAAAGTTAGGTGGGCGGATGAGATTAAGAAGTTTGCAGGGACGGCATGGCCACAATTAGTACATGACCGGGGTTGTTGGAGAAGTATGGGAGAGGCCTTTGCCCTGCAGTGGGCGTAACCAGGCTGATGATGATGATGATGATGATGATGATGATGATGATGATGAAATTATCTGAAAAAAATGGCCGAGTTCTCGCGATCACGTGGTAAGCGCTGTTATTAAGAATAGAATAATTTTCGGGCATCCGGTATTCCGGCAAGCGATGGCGTATTGCCGGTTGAGCGGGGGCGCAAACGTGAACTGCCAGACTGATTGCGCCAGCTGGTAGTGCAACGCTCAACCACACAAAAAGAGACGTAATTACTATATTTTGCTTAGCTGCTGGCGTAAATTTTCGAGAGGGGTGTAATCGTGCTCACAATTACGCCGCTGCCGAAAATTTGCACCAGCAGGAAGCAGGATATACTGGGTTACTGCAATTTTTGCTCTGTGTTTGTCTGGTTGAACTCTACGCCACCAGGCGGCTGCAGCGCTGCGGCCGCTCCCGTTCGCGCCCCCGCATGTGCGGCAGTTCACTCAAACCGCCCCCGTTTGCCGGAATCGCGGACACGCTAAAAGTCTCTTTTTGGTGGTCTTATCATCCAAGTTCAAGATAAAACGTTTGTTGCAAGGAAAATCTTTATTTTTTTATTCTTAAAGCATCTGTTCTCTTAGTATTAAGACATGCGACTGCGATATTTGCAGTAAACAGTTTCTATTTTGCAGTTTCTTTTACCACCCTCACGGGAAAGCGTTCTTGTTCGCAATGATATTCGTGTCAAGAAGTCAGATTTGGTACATCTGATATCTTTGTTGCAACATATTAAAGAAATTATCTCGCAGATTACGGTTTTGGTCGCATGTCGCTACAAGGAATTTTTCCATAACGACATGGTACAACAATGGCTTACCAAATTGTATGGCAAAAAACTATGGAACGAACCTATCGTAGACGATTGTCGAAGTCGGCTACACCATTTTTCGCGTGAGCCTTCCTTCTTTTTCCGCTCCATTCCGGTCATTCACGCCAAACCTTATACTCGCAATTTGATTAGGCAAGTCACGTATACATAATCGAATTCCAGGGTTATACGTGCCAAAACAGCGATTTCGTGACGAATAATGCCATTGTTGGGTATTACGGAATCATTTCTAGTACCTTGAGTTCTTTAAACAAGAGGAGGAGATTTTAATTAAGAGAAAGGAGGAGAGGGTGGCGGAGACAGCATGCTTCTAGCCGGCTACTCTTCAGCGGGGCGAGGGAAGTGGGAGACGCCGATAAGACAGAGATGTAGACGGCAGGTGACTATGATGAAATGGAATGAGCTACAATATACACTTTGTCCAATACGCGGATGCGCGCTATGCAGACGCACTACATGCAGGAGTAATCGTCTCCCCGTAAAAACATTCCCGCGCAAGCACATTTCGCACGCTCTTCACATCCTATGACTTAAACACGATCGTCTAAACCTCTCTGCCATACAAAGTTAATGAGTGATTTTATGGAGCGTTGGACATGGGTTCTTCAATTAAGGTGCACCCAACACACGGCGCCCGACAGCTTTTGCATTTCGCCCCTATACTAAAGCAGTGTGGTTGGCAACGCAACGCCAGTGCAGTAAGCCAGCCCGGTGGGTGGTTAGATAAGCACCTGTCGGTCTCCGCGCACAATCGGAGACTACATTCAAGAAATTTTGATTCAGTAGGTGTGGCTTTCCCTGAGTTATAGAACTCGATAACAGTGTTCCCACGATGAAATCAGATATCCCTCTAGCAAGTGCGTGACATCGCTTGACGCACACAGTTCGCATTGGCGACGGACGTTCTTTCACGGATTTGCCCGGGCGTCGCTCGCATGCGTGACTTGACAGGCGGATATCTAGGGAATCTCGCTTCTCGGAGTCTGTCTTTTCCCTAGAGAGTATACTGTCACGGAGGAGGACGCGCGTTGCTCCGTCTCTCTCTAGCCGACCTGCACTACGCGGCCGCAGGTAAATACTCCTAAATAAGATACTCTTTCCTGATGCTTCGTGTCGTAGCTATCACCGCACTGCACTCGTTAATTTATAATTCCGCGGTCCAAATCGCATGCTAGACAGTTCTCTTTCGTTCCCTGATTTTTTTTTTCACATGTGCACTATTATAATATTTTCCCGTTTCACTTCTCCAGTAGTTGTTTTCTATGTATACTTCCCCACCAGACTTGACAAGGTGATTTCCTGCCAAGGGGAGCAAAGCACGGAAAGGGGTATCTGTGGAGGCGAGGTTAGGTAAATACAACTTTAGCGGCCGCCAACCAGTAAATAATGACACATTGTTGCTGCGATTTTCGGTCATTTAAATTACGCTTGTTGTGTTCTTGTTCACGACTGGATGGCGCCAGCCCAGGACGCGTCCATGCGGCACAACAACGTGGCATTGCAAGGCAGAGCGCCTAACAAGCACTGCGAAGCGGCAGAGTGGAAGCCACGTACGCCATAATGGGACGGGCCAACCACTGACGACAAAAAACGTTCGCTCGCCATGGCAGACGCCGTAACATGCCGCTGTGATCCAGTTTGGAAGTGTAAGCGGCACACGAAAGCAATTCGCACTGTCCTCCGTAGTACCTAGGCTAGCACACACTAGAAGCATGAGTCCGGTGCGAAAAGTCCCCGGATTTACCCCTCGCAGGTCGCGATGGGCACGACGCTCGGCCTTATACTAAAAAGATGTTCTCGTTGCCAATCAAACACGAAACTGATGCGTTTCGCTGGCATTCTGCTGTGCGCGGTATAAGATCTGCAAAGCAATATCTCTTCTTTGGCAGGTATAGAAAAAAAATAAAATAGAACAAAAGAAAATCTGTAAGCTCATTTTCTCTGTTTGGCGAATATGCCCACATAACACGCCACCTAACACTCGTCAACCTAAATTCACCGACGATTACCGTACTCCCTAATGCAAAATTTGAGCGCTACTCTATACGTGTTTTCATTTCGCAATTAACATAATGGCTGGCGCGAACAATCCGTCTCGTGCAGCACGTTGCAAACGGAGCCAGGTGTGGCGCGACCGCTTCGCTAATCTGGAGATCACGAGAGCCAGCGCGCGGGTCACTCGTTGTCACGATTCACAGCAGCCGCCGCCGACCGACTTCCTCATTGACACGCCCTAAGCTGGCGCCATCTCTTGACCTTCGTCACCGCACTACGCTTTTCTTCTCACGCTTTCGCCACACCTTCCTCCGCTCTCAATTTCGTCGTTCCACTGCGTCCTCCTCTCCACTTCTCCCCTCGCCTCTTTCATTTCCCGCAGCGCTGCTGCTTCGCTCGCTCATCCTTCCCTGTGCTCGTGCGATCGCTTACGCCGACGCTTGCCGTGGGAACGGGCGCCCAAGAGCTGCTGCTCCTGAAACAAAGACTCTTGTGAGGTTTGACTCACCTTAGCCCTCAGTGCCTCTTCCGTGTCAAACGTAAAGACCCGAGTAATGTCGCTGAAAAACGCTGACTCATAGTTTTTACTATAGAAGTAGTCGCCTTTAATTTTGCGAACGCAGACCTTTGGTGCAGAGAAGAAAGAAACGAAATGCAAGCATTAGTCTTAAGGTGACGAAGATCTTTGGCAGACGAGCGAAATTGGTTCAGTCACGTCTACATGCAGGCGCTCGTTTACTCGGTTTAGCTTAACTGTAGGAGCATATGATTCATTTCTGTGCTAATGAGTCCTCCAGTGTGATAAGGAGTGCGCGTTTACATAGAATAAAGAACGTATGGCGATGAAGACAGGCGCGTAGCTCACAATTTGTTGTGGAACCCAAACAATATTTAGACAACTATTATTATCCGACGCCACACAGAAAAAAATAAACAGGAACTAAACGCCCAAGCAACAAGAACGAGCACTCGAAACACACACGAACACGAAATCGACCAAGGTAACGAAATCGGAAGAAAATGGTGCGCCTGGGTTTTAAAGGGTGCACTACGTCTGTGCCTTAGACCTGGTCGCAGCTGGCTAATATTCCGAGGACCGCATCTCGTACACATGCAGAAATATCCTATAGTTTAGATGCCTCAACATTCGTCGCATTGGCTAAATTTATACAAGATCAAAGGCTTAACGACTAAGATAGGGTTTCGGCTGACACCGGGAGAAGAGATTGAATGTGATTTCCTCCATTGCATCGACTTTTGCCTTCGGGCGGTTGTCTCTGTCAAAAATTTACCAGCTTCTTTTATTTTTCTCCTTCAATATGAACATATACAGCCTAGTGCTCTAGCGAAAAACAATAGAATAAAGACATACAAAGACCAACGTTTTCAATTTGTCTGGCAGCTTCACCAGCGCGGTAGTCTAGCAGCTAATTCCTTCCCATAATTCCTAATGCGACGATTGTCCGTTTACATGCTCCGCGCGAGTCGATTCGCGCCCATAATTCTACCGTCGCCAGGCGCAATAAGTTGATGCGCCTTCCCAGAGCTTTACCGCTGTTTACATGAATGCGGCGCCATGCGACACTGTCGCATTCATGTAAACGGAACTACTTATGGCATCCATAGCTTTGCAGACGTCATCCCATTGGTATATGTGAGCACTTGTTTATAGTACCCAAGTTTCAGATGTTAAACTATTCGGCTAGACAGTAGCCGCAACATCCCTGGTAAAATACTGCGCTGGGTCAAGTAGAAGATGAAGAAAATGTGGCAGAAACCATTGAACCGTCAAGTTAATGCCCAACCAGCACACGCGGGCCGCAAAAAATGAAATTCCCCCTCTGACAAATGATTCCAAACTATGCTCCGGTCATGAACAGCGTTGTTTGATAATTGTCATATTCTTATAGTCGAAGGAATTGATAGGTGGAATAACAGCGTGACGAGGTCCTTGTTGTGTCGCGTTGGAACGATAACGACGGAGGTGATCTCGGCGCGACGACACCTGCAGTGACCAAGAGGGTGTGACGACAGAATCACGACAGCCTGATCATGACGGCATGACGATGGCAGTTTCACGGCAACGAAACAAAAGCGTGACGAAGTTGGCAAGACAGTAGTTTCGCACGTGCACTTACTTCTTCACTCGTTCACTCCGTGAACGTCAGACATTTCTGCGAGTATTCGCTTTCAAATTACGCACGTCCTACGCACAGTAGGAGCCAGTCTAAGCGATGTTGTGGTGAGCGACGACGACGAAACAGGGCATCTCTACACAACGCGCGCAGCGTAGTTCGGCAAGGATCGTGGACGAAACCATCGGACCCGGCGGCGGAGAACATGACACAGCGCCGACACTGAGCGAAGGATCCAAACTTGGAGACGTCAAAAATTCACCACCACTTCCAGCACGTGTAGATGGTCGAACAGCGAAGCTGTGTTAGTTACACCAAATGCTACAACATGCGAGTCAAACTTTGCAAGCAGCCTATATCGCGGAATGGAATACGGGTAACCACTAATTCAAATCTCTGTATCGGGGGCGCAAGGTGCACCACTTCACATGCGGACGCTGCAATCGTATTGACTATTGGCTGGATTGCTACGACTGGCTACCGGCACTTCTTGCTCGCGCAGGAAGTGCCGGAAACCACGCGATCCAGGTATTTTGTTTCGGTCGCTGGGCACTGTTCGTCAGCCTCGAATCGCCAGCCTAACAATTGTTTCTTTCACGGCAGGGTGCAATGAATCGTCGATAAATTCGATAAATTCAATGCCGATCTGGCTTGATCGCCGAAAATTCACCGTGCGATTCGCGTATAAGGTAGCATTGTCACAGGCGGGAAGGGTTCACTCCAACCCCTTTCCCTCTGTTGAGCTTTTCTTTTCCTGTCCTGCAAGTTGACGTGACCCCTATATAGCGAAGTTCAACAACGACGGCACGGGGTCTGCATTAACAGCTTCACTGTAAAAGCTCTCGCGCGAAACTTGTGCGCATCAAACAGCCAGTGGATGTTGGCACAAGTATGCGTGACTCAAAGATCACCAACCTCTCGAATAAGGAAAACGGGAAAATAGTAACAAAATGCCGTTAACAAAACTCAAGGAGCTTTAAGGTGAATATTTGTTGCAGTGATGGTATATAAGTGGCGTCCGTCGTTGAATTCCTTTCCTCTGCGTAGAACTGGGCCGGCCAAAGGCACATCTGTAAGATACTACAGATGGCTATGCGTATGTTAAGCGGCTTTGTTATATCAACGCTGTCCTATAGGAAATAGCTAACCGGCAAAAGAGCAGCGGAAGCCAGCAGAAACCAGCAGCAGCGACGGCGAGCGAAGTCCGGTACGGTGCGCTACAAAAACTTCGCCTTGGCTTGGGTGAATATATGAAATTCGCAGATTCACTACACAAACGTGATGCTCTTCTTTTGCTTCAGACTACCGCTGCTGTGGCACGCGAACGTTAGGTCGTATATGCATCGACGAGTAGGCTGACGTGCGCTCGCTCCAACTCATTTTAGAGACGTGAGACAGCGTATTAGTGAGTGACGATGAGTGCGACTGGACGTGGGTATGTACGTGAGACCTTCTTGCCCTTCTTGAAATAGTGTCGACGACTGTGAGTGGGCGTGAATGAGTGCAAACGACAGTGAGTGGAGGCGAGTGTTTGTGTGAGTGCAGGCGTGTGTTGGCGTAAGAGAGTACAGGTGACAATGAGTGGAGGCGTGTGCTAGCGTGAGCGAGGTCAGGTGGCTCAGTGTGGGCGAATGTTAGCGAGAGTGAGTGCAGATGATGGAGTGGATGCCAGATTTAGCGTGAGTGAGTGCAGATGACTGAGTGGAGGCAAGATTTAGCGTCAGCGAATTCAGGTGACTTAATCGAGGTAAATGTTAGCGTGAGTGCTGGTGACTGTGACAAGACGCGAATGTTAGCGTGAGTGAATGCACGTCACTGTGAGTCGAGGCGAGTGTTATTGTGAGTGAGTGCAGGTGACTGAGTGGAAGCGAGTTTTAGTTTCAGTGAGTGCAGGTGACTGAGTGGAGGCGACTGTTAGCGCGTGCGACTGCAGGTGACTCAGTGGAGGCCAGAGTTAGCGTGAGTCAGTGCATGTGTCTGTAAGCGGAAGCCAGAGTTAGCGTGAGTGAATTCAGGTGAATGAGTTGAGGCGAATGTTAGCGTGATTGATTGCAGGTGACTGACAGAATGCAAATGCTCGCGTGAGTGAATGCAGGTGACTGTGAGTCGTGGCGAGTGTTAGCGTAAGTGAGTGCCGGTGACTGTAAGTGGAGGCAAGTGTTAGCGCTAGTGAGTGAGGGGACTGTGAGTAGAGGTTCAGCGCTGGATTAAGGAGAGGGAGTCTAAGGGTGCTGCAGCCCCGGGCCTCACTTCGGACAGTAGGAGAAGGGGGCCCATTTATTCTAACCTGCTTAGTATACGGAACCATGGGCAAAGGAACTTCGAGCTACATGTATGAAGCGAGAAAAGCGGAACGAGCAGACGGGGCCCCCCGCCTAATGTAACAGCATGCGTTTACCCTGATCACTTCTGAAGAGCTTGTCTAGCTGCTAAAACAGGAATCCCCCGCCACCCCGGCGGGACCCTATTTCTTACGAAGCGAGGTGCGTTTGCTTGGAAGAGTTTTAGTGGTTTCCTGTCAGTCCGTCTGTCCAGTGTTGTCTGGAGAGGAGGGGCAAGGAGGAAATACCTAAAACATGTAATGTAGGATGAGAACCTGAATCTCCCTTGCCCCTCGTCACCAACAAGCAACCCTCCACCTTTCAAATAGCTCCGCCGCTGTCCTCATAGAAAGGATGTGCTGCAGTACCCAACAGTGCCTCCCGTTCAGCTTTTCTTTACCGTGATGGTAATTTGGGTGGGGAAGGATGAGTACGATAGCAGATGATGATGAGACTGATAGCAGCGTCTAGGCGGGAAAGGAAAGAAGACGTCACACGTTGTTTTTCTGCGCGTGCTGTGGGGCATGAAATGTTCACCGTTCGGGCTAGGGTTGTGGAAGAGTGAAAGGGGAAATTGGAGAACTGGACCCAAAGGCCTGTCTCCAGGGCCCATTCCTGCCTAGTGCCTGCGCACCCTCGTGCGCGCTCGGCGGAAAAAGTAGGTCAGACTGCCCGCCGAACTTTCCAGCAAGAAGTAGAAAAAGATGGTTCAGAGGCGATGGAGGGCGCGGAACTTCGCCCGCGCTAGGAGTCGCCCTCTCCCCTTTGGTCTCGCGCTCGGCGTCGACGGGCGAAAGAAAAATTGAGAACCTCCCAAAACAGAAGATTGCTCCTTGCTAACAGGAACACGAGACCGGAACGGGAGAAAGAGTGAGTTTGTGCGGAGAAGGAGGGAATTTGCACAAGGAACTCTGCGTATGTGAACGCCTGCTTTGGCGCTAGTAGCAGACACACGCAGCGCGCGTCTTAAAAAAAGAAATTGATCGTGGGCTGGGATTCAGGCGCGAGCCGCCGGTTAAGCTTGAATAAGCCCGCCCGCCGAGGAGCTCCTGGGGGGCGCACCACTCTCGGCCAGCCACGGCCCATCCCGACAGCTTGCGCCAGTCATCGGGACGGCCACCATTGGACACCTGCGGTCGCGTCGGACTGACAAAGTGCCCGGTCAAAAATTAGCATTCATTCATGCGAGAATGCTCGGTCGGAAGCATCAAAGTGGTGCGTCTAAACGAAAGACGAAGTTAGAAAGAGAAGAGCGTGAAAAGAAGCTGCCAAGGATGACAAAGTACCTACTGAATGCAGCTTACGCGGAGCAGTATGATCGCTCTACCCAGAGTCCGCGTCAAACTCCCAATAGTACCGATTTGCTTCTGTGGAGGACTTGCCAACTCCAACACCCCGGTTTCTTTGCAAGAAGCAGGGTTTGACTCATCTTGGTAGTCTGGACCCTGTGAAAACGGTGCCAACCTCGGTCATCCATATTTCGGAGCAACCGACGCTAAACGAGCGCTGTCCTGTTCCTGAGTCAGTAACGTCTATGCTACTCGGCGGGGCCCCTGCCACAGAGCTCCAGGTGTCCGGTCCGCCACGCCCGATTTCTACTACTGCTGATCAACACGTGCCAAACCTCCCCGATGAGCGTCCTTCTACTGACGAGAGCCAGGAAACAACACTCCAAAAACCGACTCACTTGTTTCATGTTAGTTTGGCTTCAAATAATCATGTTCCCGCCCACAAAGTGTGCCGTGAGAGGATGAATGAGACGGCTTCTCGTTGCGGCAACAGAGAAGTACAGACACCCCCGCAGTCAGAGGGACGTGGCGAGATCCTCTGAAGTGACTCTGCTAAGTGGCCGGACGTTATTACTGACAGCTTTCGGAATGTATTTTTCACTGTAATTCAGAGACTGTATGTGTTCTTTGCAGCCTCACCTAAGCAATGGACGTATCTTTTGGACAGCATGGGCGGAACTAGCCAGCAGCTTGTTTTGAAAAGTCTCTCTGAGACCAGGTGATCATTCTGAAAAATTTCAATGCAGTCTTGTGTTGCCTTGAAGCTATATCAAAGAAGGAGAAAGAAACCGGTGACACTAGGAACGAAGCGCACGCTCTCTTCAAGAAAATGAAGGAACTAGAGAATGCATTCATGGCGATTTTCTGGAGGTAAATCTTGGAGCGCTTTGAAAAAAGCGAGAGTAGCACTTCAGAAACCAGGCCTAGACATTTCAACTGCTGTAGACCTGCTGAACTCTCTAGAAGGCTTTGCTAATTCTTTGCGACCTCTCCTTGATACCTTTGTCATGATACCAATGTCATATTAGGGAAAGGTCGACACTTACAGAGTCCGGTGGTGCATCGTTGGTTTTGTTGAATTGCGTGCACTTCTTGAATATTTCCCTGTTTTGGTCTACGGGCCTTTTTGACGTAAACCAGCGGCCTTTTAACGTCACCGACACCGATACCGGAACCTTCTGGGACGCATTCAGAAGTTTTCGCAGGAACTTTGACGAGTCCTCCTTTACGGTCATGGAAAGAGACACACGAAGGGTATGTATTTCGCATGGACGCACATGTGCTTACATTTGCAGTGAATTTACCGGGAACTTTGAGCGTACGTGTCCTGACCTCAGGTTTTATTACAGATTTTTTTTATTCTCACATTCCTGCTTTTTTATTCTATATATGTATGCCTTACTGTCGCTAGAAAAAACGCCCCGCCATGCGGTGGTGTGTTCAGCAAATACATCGATGGTTGGACCCCTATTACTAGCCGTTGCTGTTGACAGGGGTAACCCTTTCGCAAACTATATAAAACTGAAAAGAAATTAGGGATTTCTTACTTACCAAAGTGCCGTAGTAGGTCTGGTTGTAGTGACTGCTGTAATTATGTATAGTAGGTGGCACGATATAGCAGTTCGTGGAATCAAAGCTGGCTTTATCATCGTATGGTGGCAAGGCGTAGTTTGCGAACGATGTGTGGCTGATGATAATAAAATTAGTCCAGTACGGGGGCATTCTGTAACATACCAGTCAGAAATCTGGATTTAATAGGCCGAACATCTCTAAACAACTCTTACAATAAGTGACTAGGCCATGTGATAAGTTAGGTGAAGCTATAGTGCGAAAAGTATAACTGTCCTCACTAACCAAAAAGAACTGGGACTCCTTCCCTTCATCATAGGCCAGCATAAGGCTTAGTGCGTTACTTCAATTTTTTTACTGTTACGATTACTAACTGTATATTACTCTGGCTAGTGCGATTTGTAATATTTTTGCACGTTCCCCTATGTTGTGCATTTGGCCTTGAGGATTAAATGAATAAAATAATAAATGTAATGACTATACTTCAATATATTACGTCCTCATATTGGCAGGTAGAGCAAAATATGTACAATCTCAAGAATTAAACAGTAGTTCACTGGTTACGTAGTTGGTATTACTGAAATAGTGCTGGCAGAACCCTTAACATGACATTTGCTACCTGTTATTTTTCTGCATCATATGAAGGTTGAAATTGTCGAAACCCTGCAAAAGGGTGTGGCAGGCGCCTGAGACAAAAAATTATTTACCGATGAGACTTCTCTCTGCCAAACATTTTTGGTTTCAGTATCAACGAGGTGTATGGGCCAAATAGTCATGACAAGGTGGTTTTCATTTCGCCGTTCGTGCTTTGGCTGTGGCTGCAACCTTGCAGCGCAGTCAGAAGAAACAGGCGCATTATGACCGTTAATTTGAACTTTTTTCTTTGTATTAGCAGCATCATCGTACGTAGGCCTATGGCAGCACAACGTTAGCATACGTTACTCTCTTTTATGGCTCACAAATATGTCGCATATCTGAGTCCAGGACGACGTGGCAGAGTTTAGTTTCAGATTAGAATTCTGCCAAGTGACCTCCAATCTTCACAATTGCTAAGTGTGTGTGGGATCTCCAACCTTGACAATTGCTAATTGTCTTGCTACAAAATGTGGATTATACATATAAGGTTGTCTAAAGGGTACCTGCGATTAGTAGTCTATGAAAACCTAAAACACAAGCGGGCTTACGCGAACAGGTTCCACTG
The DNA here is from genome assembly GCF_050947875.1 of Dermacentor variabilis. Lineage (NCBI taxonomy): Eukaryota > Metazoa > Arthropoda > Arachnida > Ixodida > Ixodidae > Dermacentor > Dermacentor variabilis. The sequence continues at coordinate 65,044,605 of NC_134575.1, read as the reverse complement.
TAACTACAGGTTAAATATTTCATGTGAGGTTAGTTAACTGTAAATAACACTGTCATAAGCAAACAGCCTTGTGATTGAGGAAAAATCGTTATGGAGGTCGTTGAAGTAAGTTAGAAAGATTGAGAACCCTAATATCGAACCTTGCGGTACACCAGAAGTCGCTAAGTGCAATGAAGTGCAACTCATATACATTGGTTGATGCATAATGCCTTCAAGAAACCAGAATTTAAATTTTATACTTATTTGGCCAACCTTTGAGATAGTTGTTTGCGATTGTGAACACACACACACACACACACACACACACACACACACACACACACACACACACACACACACACACACACACACACACACACACACACACACACACACACACACACACACACACACACACACACACACACACACACACACACACACACACACACACACACGCGCGCGCGCGCGCGCGCGCCAAACACGCACAATCACACACACACAAATAAACTCACTAATCAAGTTATCGACGCGCTAACTCCGAATGAAAAACGACATCGCGTTTCTGTCAGCTTGATATAATAAAAAGTCTAAAGCGTACTTCCTTGATGCATTAGACACAGCTCTTCAATTTATGAGTAAAGCTTTTGCTATGCTCTGGGAAAGACTGCACATATTCAACGTTGCCTGTAAATACATGCATCAGATTTGTCCGCTCTAGGTGCTCTAGAAATACAATTGACAGAAATGTATTATGTGCTTTCAGCGGACATCTTTGTCCATCTTTGGACATTTTTTCGGTGGAGATCAATACAGCGGGCTCAGCTTTTTTTAAACCTTATGTACATTTTTCCGAAGCTCCTGCGAAAATAACAGACTAAATAAAATTCTCCTTCTAGACTTGATAGAATGTAACTTTCCCTACAAACCAAACAAATCTTGAAAAAAACACCAACGACATTTAGAGGAATTACCTATCTACAGGGAAATTTTCTACCGAGGCAGACGTCTGTCAAAGAAAAAAAAAGAATTCCTTAACGAAAGAAATTATGCACAATAGTAAGCTTCATATTTATAAACGTTACTGAAGATTTTTATATGAAAAGATCGAGGGAAGCGATACGGAAGTAAATTTCAAGTATCTTAAATTGTAAAACAGCTACGTAAGCCGAAATACCTGATATCAATTTATTCGTTCAATTTACCCGACAGCGCACGCGGCCCGACGAAGCACGGCTCTCTGCCTAACATTTTCTGAGTTTGTAGCGCGAAGTGACACACACACAGAGACTAGAAGAAGGCAGGACGAGCGCTAAGAAGAATACGTTGCCGTATACCAACTCGCCACACTTTCTATACCTTTGCATTATCTATCTGTCTAACCAGTGCGAGACGCAACAGAGTAGCGTAAAATGGAGCTAGTGTTGCACTCCCCTCTTCGCACGAGCTGATTCTGATTGGTGGCTGTGCGCAACTCCTTAGAGGAAGCATAGACACTTCAGCGGCAGAAGTGAGACAGGCCGCTTTATCGCACAATATAGCGAAGCTTTTTATTAACCACCGCGCCACAGTGAATTTGGACCGCTGAATGCGCTTGGTGGCGTTGCGTGCGTAATTATGTAAACTGAATGATCAATTTCCACCCAGCCATTTTGGCCTGCGTAAGCATTTTAAAACGTCGAAATGAGAAACTAGACAATTATGGCAATTGTTTTCAAGATTTCGTTCTGAACATGGGCAGGGACGTTTATAATTAAAATGTAAAGCTAGTATGGAATACTTACTTTTTTTTGCAAAAGACAGCATCAGTAGATGCTTCACATTTCGCGATGCAAATTGAGCAAATATTGTAGGTTTTTATTTTAAGAGAGTGATGGACGTAAAGAAATGGACCCTGTATTCTAATTGGGAAAACAGAGTTACACCCGAGCTTAAGTTTCTTCTTAACCTAGGACTTAGTAAAAATGAGCGCCTGATGCCGCCTGTTCTTACCTCTTGTAGTCTTCAAGCACTTTCTTAACCATGCTTGGTATGTCCGTACTTGTGACACCCAGCACCAACCCGAAATCGTCTTGCACCCCACTAAGGCTCTCCAATTGCCTTCTTAAGAACTATGAAAGTAGAAAAGAAACAAGAACGAACGGAGTAAATCGAAGTAGTAAAAGCGAGCTTACGCTTCACATACAAGACGTTTTTCAAAAAGCAATGAAAGTTGGACAAGTCAGCGAGAATTCATGGCCGAAATGAAAAAAAGAACAGCTGATACGAACGCAACAGCTGAATATGCTCTTCGCCTAGTCCTGATGCCAGTAGTTGTCGTTACAAAAGTAATTTTTACCCCAAGAACACCGCGGAAATCATTTTTAGCCTCCCACCACCTGATAACATAGTTTTTACGCAAGAATCATCTGAGAATCACAGTAGTTTCCATTGACACCACTGTCGCTGCAAGCTACAGCTGAATAGCATGACCGTCTACCCACACCACTGCGAGGAGGTAAGTGGTGTGATGGCGACATTGCACTGTGTTTCAGGCTATGTTCCTCATCGCCTCATATGGTCCAACTTCTGTGGATTATGTGGTGTATTTCAAATGTGGTATTAACACGTCAGTTCAGGTTAATAATGATATATGCAAATTATATGGCAATAATCAGCTTCTGATACGTTCCATAGAAACACGGCTGTATTCGTAAATAAATACCGCATTTCAATGCAGGCACGGCTATGCAAGCATTTGAAACTGCTGCTTATCGCCGTATTTGTGCCTGAAGATATGGCGGGTGCACTGACGGACTGATTGCGTAATATTCAAATGTGAGTATAAGCGAGAAGTTAAAAGGCATAAAAAATGGGAGCGACCGTAGCTGATAACTTATAAAAATATTTGGAATCTGTTTTAAAAGAGCCTGTCAAGTGCCGTTTTCTGATATCGGGTGCAATCTTTTCATAACACGTGAGATTGTCATGACCGGGTTACTTAAAAACTGAGAAACCGCGTGGAGCGGGACGTTATTGGGAATACACTTATGTGGTATTGCACCCATTAGTTACCTGAATCTTTAGTTCATATTTTTAACCAGTCAACTGCCTGTGGCGAAATTTCAGCTGACTGGCTTAAAGTTAGAGTAGGCCCTATATGTAATTACGGCTGCCTGTTATTTCTCTATAACTACAGGTCTATGATTATTACTAGTTCGTGCTGCAAATGACAAGAATATGTTGTTGCCTATTAAATAATTTTGTCTTATAGGATGGCATCGCCATGTCACCAACAAGGTTTGCATGAAGGCCTTGTCAACGGTTTCGCTGCCCGTGACTAATGTGAACGATTTATCGCGCAGGTTCGATGTGCCGGAACACATTGATGTTCTTTCTTTGGGGCATTTATGAGGCGTTTGATAAAGTCCCTCATACAAATTACTGGACAAAATACCACGTACATTGTAACGCAGGTTCATTATTGTATGTATAAGTGTTTATCACACTAACAGAACATCGTTGATGTCATAAAAAACGGTGTGTCAAATGTGGTTTTTGTCAGTGTTGGTGTTCAAAGGAAAGTGTGCTGGGTCCGTTATCATTTCCTATTTATATTAATGACTTCGTCGAAGTTCCACGCACTCATGTCATGATTACATTATTCGCTGACAATTTGTGTGGCGTTTGAAGAAATAGCGTTTGCATCCTACGAAAATGTGCTACGTATTGATACGATGAAATTGTACTAGAGCCTTCAGTTTTTACAGTCCATGCTTGATGTAGAGACTGTGATATGGTGGCCGGGAGGATTACAAGAAAACCGTCCTGTCACACATTCCCTCGCATTTCCCTACAACCTTCATGATCGTCCAGTTGAACGAGTGGACCAATTTCAATACTTATTTGTCACGTTTGCCGGTATTCTAACTTGGACAACACGCGTCTCAGATATTACTATTAGAGCGCATTGGAAGCTGTGGTTCTTAAAAAGAAAGTCAAGCAAATGATCCTCGCTGCACAAAAAGACTGCCTACACTGGCTTTCTCTAACCTAGGAGAAAGTACGTGGCAGCCTATCGAGACCCTTTTGCCAAAAAGATAGTGCGCGCGTGGAGCAGATGCAATTAAAAGTTATGATAGTCATACTGAGCAAGCATCGACGGGGAGATTATGATAACCTTTTCGACGCAAAGACGTGATGTTCCATTGTTCGAAACGTGAAGGAAGTTGGTCCGTTTAGTACTATGCGCAAGCGGGCCTCTATGCTGGCTCCGGTTTGTCTACAATTTTTTTTCAATTGGCAACATGGGAAAAGAAAACGCTGAAATTTGATGAGTAAAGTCGTTAAGACCCCTTCATTCTTTTTAAAGTTCCACTCGGAACAGAGTCTGACGCGCACATGGCTGAAATTGCGCTGCTGAAACGTTTGCATTTAGTCGACAACGAAAAAAAAGATTGATGAAGAACCTACCCCGCCTACTCTTCAAGAATGCATTGAGCATGCATTGGGACGTGGTTATTTGTAGCACTATATTTCAATCTGTTATGGGCGGCGCTACCACATATCACCTTGCCTTATCCGTGCACGGATGCCAACCGGCACTTCTAGAGCCACTTCTTTAAGCCACGCCTTCGCAATCCCATGCAGAACCCTGGCACCACATCTGATCGCCGACTCCGCGACCAGACGCGCTTTCTCTTGAAAGCCATCTGGTTTGGGGGGACAATCTATGTGGGCCAAAGGCTCGTAGCTTTTCGTGCGCTGTGTTTTTACCGCTCAGTTTGCGTTGAAGCGATAGACAGCACGAACGTCACTATGCTCGCTGCTGCTGCCACGATTCCTCGCGCCAGCGTTTTGACACTGAGTATCCGCGGTGATCGACTATGAAAAGTTCATGTGTGCCTGTGCGCGCTGACACCACGCTAGGTAAATTAGAAACTAAGCGAATGTTTACACTGGGGCGATCTCCCCCGGCGGCTTCGAAGCCCTGTCTTGAAGATGATCTGCGAAGCGGACAGTGTAGGCATCTAGGCGCACCAAGGGCCGATAGCGACGTGTGCTATAGCATCCATAGGCTTGTGCCCGCGCTCCTAAAGTTAAACGTCACTTTAAACGTTTTACGCCAACTTATCTATAGCAAAATAATATGTACGTAAACATTGAGTTATACACATGCACCTAGAAAAGTGAAATGAATTGACAATATGTTGAGCGTTCGCTAAAGAGGACGAAAGCGAAAGCCTGGGTGCTTACGAGACATTCATTCAATTTACATTCTCATTCGCATGCGTTGTTACTTCTTATTACTTGATTTCTCCTACCAAAGGTCGTGGGTTCGAGTGCCTTAATTGATGTTACCTTAATAACTGTACTTTAACTTTTCCATATCTGATAGGTGGAGGGTGCGAATCCCTTCAAATGTCGTGAGTTCGAGCGCCTTAGTTAGATGTATGACGATTAACTGTGCCTTAATTAACTTCTTCGTATCGAAAGAGGTAGTGGGTTCCACTACCACATACACTCGAGGGCTCGACTCCCACCGAAAGTCGTGGTTTCCATTGGCTGAATTATTTTCGTCTCTGTGAGATGGTGTGTGGCATCGGAGCCAGCCGTAGAAGGCGACGACGAACGTGCGAACAGTGGCACGACCGCGAATCTGCGACCACGTGATTTTTTTGTGCCTTTCTTGCCGACGACGCGTTTTCGCTGAGGGACCTTGAAGTTCGACTGAACGATGAGACGTATAAGGCCTTCGCCTTAACAAAAACGACCACTGATTAGCACCCATGCTTCCTCGAACTGATACCTGTAAGTCCAGTTTTTCGTCCCCAAGACTGCGACAGAGTAGAATTCCTTGCCGTGGAAGATGTCCGCTTCCAATGACATTGCAGAAGCGCTTGAAGATTAAGTCTTTGTTCTTTAACGTTATAATGAATTGTACTGTTTTCCCGCTGTTAAGAGATTTCTTTGTTTGGTCTTTTTGTCATTGCATAAGAACTTTCGACCTATTATTCGATGTTTTATAGTGCATTGAACTGTTTTCACGTTGTAATTCATGTAACGCTTTATTTTTGTGGACCTTGCTGGAAAACTTTCCAATTGTGTGCGATGTTTTATAGTGTGTTGTACTTTCTTTGAAATATTCTCGTACAGTTACTTTTTTCCTGACCTTCTTAACTTGAAGTATTGGTGCACAGTATGTATAAACAAAAAGTAATAAAATAAATCAAGCACTCTTTGTACTCGAAGCATGGGGCATTTCAAGTAAGGCGTCAAATTTTTCTCTGCCATATCCCCTTTAAATATTTTCTCAGCCATTACTGAAACCGCTGATACAGGCAATAAGCAATCTGAGGAGCGCGTGCTTGGCTGTCGCACTGAGTTCTCCTTCAGGCAATTGTTGCAGTTAGGTGCATTTTGCATGTTCAATACTGCTACAGCAATTGGTTAGACAGCAGTTACCAGCCGCGTTAGTTGAGCGCCTATGGAGTTAATTCGAAAGCCCAAGGTGACGCTTTCGACTACGGCCGTGATGGCCCGATTGCTTTAAGGGCGGTGGGCGAGAACGCTTGTGTGCCGCGCAGTTTGTGAATTGCGAAGCAGCTCAGGTGGCGAAATTTGTTTCAGAGTTTGCCACTCCGGCATGCCTTGTAGTCAGATCGCAAGTCTTGCTCGTAAAACTGCGGAACGTTACATTTAAGAGCAGTCAACAAATTCTTTACCTCGTAACCACCCCGGACTTCTTAACTAAAATGCATGTAAAACGCTGAAATGCTCCTTAAAAATTATCAAGTCAGTGAACCGAGTTGAGCGGTATTTGTTGAAATGAGGAGAGTATGCTCAGTTCTACTTTCTCTAGCAGGTTCTTTGTTTCTAAGGGCAAGGAACTTTTAAAGAAAATTCTGCAGATTAGCCAGTTTAAATAGAAAGACATACTGTAGGACAACACTTAAGATACGCAATTCTTCACCAAAGTGGAGGTCGCGGTTCGGTAAAGTATATCTACTAGAGAATGTAGAGCCTACAAATTGGAAATATAAGTTGACAGGCTACGTGAAAATTATATTTAAGAGTGGAATGTTCTTTTTCTCCTTAGATGTTTTAGTAGGCGTACTTTACACTATTGTGATACTGTTTCATGTTACATAATCCAAAAGTTTCATTCAATCAAGCTTTATTACTTTTGAATTTCACAATGAAAAAAAAAAGCTTGCATAAATAAAATTAGTTCCCCAACTGGTTTGATCTTTAATTCTTTAAGCTTTGATCGGAAGAAACTTTCTCAGACTCTGTGCGGTGTTTTTCGACAAAAACAATTTATCCCTCGGCAGGAATTTAGATAGAAGATCTGCTGGTAATGTTTCTGCTTAAGTGTGAGCACTAAAAAGAAGGAAAACTAACGAGACTTACGAGCAGTTGGGTCCATAGTTCCGATGCCAGCGCCGGGTTGCTAAATGAGCGGATGTTGTTTTGAAGCGATGCATAGTGGGAACATTTGTAAGTGTTCCACATATCCTCGGTAATTATTCTCCTCTTATCTTCATTGTCGAATATCGATAACATGTTACTGGCACTAAATGAAAAGTGACAAAGTTCAGATCTATAAATGTAGCGTGATACGTCCAAACTCGCAAACAAATGTGAAAGAGCGATTACTTATCCAAAGTTCTTTTTCATATAATAAACGAAATTTATAAATATTAACCTGTGGCCGATGGCACACTTCTAATCATTGCACCAGACTGACGTAATAGTTTTGCGTAAACCCGCAATGTGGAGAGAAGTGATTAATAAAGGGAAAACGAGAAATCCACCTAATCGTAGAAATAGCTACTAAGAAAAACCATAACAGTTCCTCGAGAGAAATGCCTCGAATTTGATGACCAATTCGTCCTAGTCCGGCACACGAACCTTGCACGCCGCTTTTCCGGGGCAGCCGCTCTGTCATTTGAGGTAACCAGACGGCAAGCAGATGGCAGGTTGAAGTCGAACTTATCAATTCGAAGCAAAGGCAAACGTTTGACGTAATAGTTTTGCGAAAACCCGCAAGGTGCAGAAAAGTAATTAACAAAGGGAAAATGAGTAGTAATTGCTACGATTGGGTAGATGTTTCATTTTCCGTTGATTAATTTGCACTAGATTGCTGGAATAAGCGGGTATTGCTTGCAAAATAAATCGAAGTTCATAGTGTAGGAGATAACGGTTCTTCGTTCCTCACTGCAGCGTCATCTTGCAACCGCGTCGTGCGCTGCCGTCCGATCAGACAAATCCGACCGCCTGCATCTTCATCAGAGATGACCGTCATGCGATCCTACTTGCTGAAGCAAAATTAGAATCCCTCATGTTACTCACGGCTATCGCATCGAACCTTGCTGCCGGAGCAGTACTGCAGCATTTGCTCGATAGTGTTTGACAGCCGTTCGCTTTTTTTTACGGAAGATCCCGCAACCTGAGAGCTTTACTGCGTCTTGAGTCCCGATCTGCTGGCGGCCCTTTGCGGGAAGCATTTGCGCCTTTTGCACGAGGGGCAGTAATTTACTACCCTTACCGACAAGACGCTCACCTACGCTCCTACAACTACCACGTCTGTCCACACTTACGACAGAAAGCTGAGCTAGTTGGTAAGGACACACTTCCCGTAAGACGTACTAACACGCCTGCGCATCAGAATTCACAAGTGAAAGCTGACGACATGTCAGTGGGATGGACAAACAAATTGTGACATCCTGACCTAGGAAAATGTCAGCGTGACTGTTGATTGGCGTCCACCAAGGGATTTAGCATTCACGGCTACGCAACCATGAGCGAACAACTGACACACTGACTTCAGCACAATTTAATGGAATTCAAGGACGAAAGTGTTCCCAGCTGCGCAGCTACCTTGGTTTGGGACTCCTCTACCGACTGCGTCCAACCCTACCCCCCTATCTCTCAGCATCGTTTCGTCGCCACCTCTTTGACATTGCACTCCTTGTACCATGGTGTCCATGCAACTGCGCTACTCGTAATACGTGATGCCTATGACCACACGACTAATCACGTCGGTTTCTGGACACGCTGTTTCCAGTGCCAGCAAGCCAAGGTCCAACGACACACGATGACTGTCATCGGTACCTTCAGGCCTTCTGATTACCGCTTCAGCGCACGTACACCTTCGCCCTGTTGACCCATTGCCTTCTTCCAAGAATGGCTGGTTCTTGAAGTGGTGATGGTTCTTTGTTCTTGAACCAGTAACGCTCAGGATGCGTTACCGGTTCATGCGTTGGCCTGAAGTTCTACCACTCAATGACATCACGTCGGAATCAATCACCGCTGGACGCGGCACGGTGTCGCTTAATCGCTTCCGAGTTCCCACGAATATTACCACCAATTGCAGTCGATAGTAAGTTCATCTCCACGCTCATCCACACTTTGACCATAGAGTGACATGGTACACGACATGAGTGGGCATTCGAGCCATTTAGCGGCCGAAGTATGGAGATTCGCCGATACCGCTAGGAAGCAGAGCACATCAAGTTACCGCCGCTGTGGCCATGGCTAACAGCTGGACAGGCGGCTCGACTTGACACGGCCGAAGCTCAGTCAGGCCCTGTCGGAGAGCTCGCGGCGTCGTTATTCTCTCAAATGCTCCCGAGAATCGTTGTTGGATTCTTCTGCCAGCGTCTGACACTACTGCTTCGTCGCCGTTTAATAGTAAGGCCACAGGAAGTTTTTTTGCATGTTAAAGACTTATTATCTTCGTATTTCGTTATGCCACTGTTAGCGGCACGGACGAGTGAAGGACATGGCGGCCTTAAAGCCATGAACAGTTGCTGCCCATTAGCAACGTTGAACTTCGTTTTGCATTCTTTTTTTATCACGGGCAGCAATGAGGGATCATGCCAGCGAAAAGAGCGACGCGGCAGCATTGCAGCTGCAGGTACGTTTGCAACAATTACGAAGTTATAAAATAAAATAACATGGTTTGTTGGGAAATGCGGCCTACGAACACATGCCATTCGGTGCAGAGAACTTTATGTTGATCTATTCAAGAAGGTTATGGACGGCGGCTTGGTGCGCCATTTTTGCATAACCAATGTGACTAGTACAAAAGCTGTTCACGTGGGATATTTGAAGTATGGCAATATTGTGCACGATCTCAACCTATGTAACAGGCTAGATGCGTTCAAGCGTTGTTGGCTGTTCTGCATTGGGCTGAAGATACGTGTTTTCATGTTTTGATTGTGTATGGAGACCTTACCATAGAAAATTCCTCGTTTCTTAGCATTTGTAACAATGCTTTCTCGTCCTTTGATCAGAAAAATATGCATTATACGAAGAATGCAGGATTTCTTTTAAAGAGTTTTGACGGCTCCAGTATGGCTTACACGAAGGAATGCAGCATGCACATTCTATAGCTCTGAAGCCTCCGCTTTCGCTTACCTTCTGCCTTTCATTCTAAGTATTGGAGGAATCTCGACTATTCCTTCCTCAATATACACTCTGCAGTCAAAGGATATCATGCATATTCAACGATAAATTTCCAAGTGTCGGAAGGCGATTGCCATGCTTCGAAGACGGCCTTTTAAGACCCCCAACACAGTCGAAGTGCTTAACTGATTGAGATGCCAATACCTTGCAGCTGTTTAGGGAGGGACTCACTGGATTACATATACGAGATTAGGATGTTAGTGCGTGCCCAATTATTTTGGTAGCCATTTTATTTTGGCACGCAACCATTGGCACAACTTTGCTAGCTTGAAACACCTTTGTGCACTCGTTGTCGCAACAAATAAGTAGACGCACAAGCGCCTGCATCCAATCGCTCGATCTATCTGACGTTATTGGTCACTGATCACAAGAAAGGAATAATAAATGAAATGAAAGTGAAATCTTGGCCTCAGAGATACGGCCACGTGCGGCAACAATCTGGGAGGCTGTTGCGTTTCGCCGATTCCGCAAGGTGCGCTGAGAGCCAAAGTCGGCCGCAGGCACCTACGGGTGTGTCCACTTTTTAAGTTTATTATGTCACAGACGTTGATACTGTCACCTAGTAAGGACAATGAAGAAAACAGTCGAGATGCTGTGAACGACAAAACTAACTTTTTTATTGGGTGAACCTATGCCCACAAGAAGAAGTCATACAGAAAGCACAACGATAGTGGCGAACACAGTAGGCGATTGCCGAAATCAGACCTGCGGGGCAAGTGCGTTGGCTTTTCTATATAAGTTATCAAAGATTCCACAATATTCGCTCGGGCCTGCGTGTTTTCCAGAAAGCTCTACGGAATTCGCGTGGCGCATACAATGAGATTACGCAAGGTTTAATGACAACAGAGAGCGGATAGAAGTCGCGATAACATTCAAGAAAGTTCCGATGCATGTGGGCGCGCCATGCGCTGATCGATAGCATATTTTAGAAGGTCAAACGCGGTCCCCCAATAACGACAAATGAGCACACGTGTTAATACAATGGAGGTAGCACCTACAGTTCATGCTGCTCAGATCTGGCAGCGTGCCTGACGATTACTGCTGCTCAGCGAAGCTTGTTTTCTGCACCATGCTAAATCCACCTGGCTAGTGAGTTCTCTGACCCTCGGGTTGCCCCATCAGTCGATGTAGGAGGCCTCAAGGGTGCCATACGCGTCGTTTATACAGCTCTGTAGAACATACACAACAGCCATTTATCAAAGGTGCTTTAGTGTACGAACGTTCTTGTGGTACAAAATGCGATCAGGCCACCACTGCCGGCGCCCTATATATGAAGGACCCTTCATAGTCGCAAACCGCTGGCCCAACCGCTTTACTTTCCTACGCAAAGGTCTCAAAGACAGCGTCTGAGAATTAAGCCGGCCTTCCTTGATACTGACGCCAATCCTAGAGTCGAAAACGGGTCCGTGACAATCGGGCGCAGGTTTTGCCACAACGCAGCGGTCACCAGCGCAGCGCCCTTAGGGATTCATCGTGCACTTGGCCACTTCCTCGCAGGATGGAACAAGGTTGGGGGAGAGGGGGGCTACGGAGAGCCGGAACTGCAATTTTGACGATGAAGTTTAAGTTGAGCCTCCGCATGATCAAGCCAGCTGGCACGCCGCAGATCATCCGGGCATCTCCATAACAGCGCCAACAGCGAATAACTGATTGTGTGGTCCATTCCAAGAGATATTCTATAAGTGTGTGCGCCAAAGCCATAAATACATCGTACCAGAAAGTGTTTACTAATTGAGATTGTAACCGAATACTTACCCCACATATTGCAAATTGCCAATTATATCCAATCTGTTCCATAGGTATATGCACTTGGAACGACTTCTAAGCTTAGCACCGCTTTCGAAATGTGAGCCTTCAGACATGCAGCACTGTTGCTGTGCCTACGTTGTTTAGCAAAACGACCTTTTATACATTCGAGCAGACAAATAACTGGAGCATCAACACATCTCGTTGTATACTTTGGGAATGAGCACATTGGACCTGGTGCCATCCTGAGAATTACAAGAGAGGCCTTGGAAGCTCGCCGGCTACCATTCGTGAATTGCAAGGTGGACTGTAAGGACAGAAATTTATGTAATGATATTTCCTTGGCCCAAGTTAAATAGACATAAATAGTCGAGCTCAGGGATTTCAATATATATATATATAACTCCTACTGATAGCTTTACGCCACTCAGGCTTAATTCCTTCCTCTGTTCCCGGGTTGGACACAGCTCCAACCACTACCGCAACCATTGGTACTCTTCTGTGAGAGCATATTGAGTTGTGACGTGTGTTTGTTTATCGGGTGGCTGCGCTTCATCGCCGAACAATCGCTATCGCTCAGCGCAGGGGCGCCTGCATGTATCGGAAGTTTCTGGAGTGGTATTGATTGTTCTTCTATCCACTGTCTGTTGTCATCGATCCTTGTAGAACTTTTCGGGAGACACGCGAGCACCAGCGATCACCCTGGAACCTACGATTACTGATGTATAAAAGTCTACGCCCGTTAGCCTTTGATAAGATTGCGAAGATCACCGACTGGTTTCGCCGCTTTCGCTGTGAATTATTGTTACTTGCTTTTGCGGGCGCAAGTCACCCAATAATAAGTTTGTTTCGTCATTTATCATTTTGCAGCAGAGGACCGACAGCCGACACTACAGTCTTCCACGACGATACGTGGAATACTAGCCTGGCGACCGTGTTTCGGTTTCGACCCCTATAGGCCGATGAGGTTAGCAAGAAGCTTTGACGCCGCCATTTCGAACCCTACAATATCTCCCGACGCATTGGCGCACTGGAATGTGAGGTTGTGCCAGACGGCATTTCGCAATCATATCGCCACCGTTAGTGACCTGAAATAGACGATGTTGTGCGAATTAAACCAGCACTAACGAACTTTGGTACTTAGCATAAATGAACTTTGGACTTTGGATACGTTTCTTTGTTGTTTTGTTAATTTTTCTTTAATAAGCGTGCTTTTCTTTTTCGGTCTCCTTTTATGTTTGCAGCATCGGAACGATGCGTTCTAAGAGGGAGGCATTGCCAGGTGCACTTTTTCATCGGGCGACGGCGTTTCATCGTTTAACAAATGTTATCGCTGAGCGAAAGACGCCCCTACATGTATCGAAGTTTCTGGAACGTTATCGATTGTTATAGCCACTATCTGTTGTCACCGAACCTTGGGTAATCTGATTTAATGTATGCGCGCGAAGAATGGCGTAGAACTTTCTGGAAGACCCGCGAGCACCAGCGATCACTTTGGAACCTTCGATAACTGATATATAAAAGCTGACGCGCTCGATCAGCTGATCATATTTCGACGATCGCCGACCGCGTTCGCCGCTTTCGCTGTGTACCTTTTTTGTGGGACAAGTTCGGCAAATAAAAAGTTAGTTTTGTAATTTTGCCGCTTTCTTCACCGTCACTACTACGTGAGAGTATGGTCACCATCGTTCCAAAGGTGAACCTCGTCCACTTCGTCTTAGCTTTTTAAAACCCAATGCCAACGTTGCTACTTAGAGGAAACGCCTCAGCCATTCGCCTTCGCGCCGACACCATACGTCCCGTTCACCTGCATATCGACGATCTCCGTCGCCACCCCACTGCAGTCGCTTCTCGGAAAATTAAAGAATGGAGTTCTTGAAGGTGAAGCTGAACTGATCACCTGGACTCCAAAACCTCTGTTGACCCAATGCGCCACACGCAACCTAATCGAAGTTATTATTAGTATGCCTGTTCAAGCTCTTGTTGATGCTGGAGCTCAAGATTCAGTAACGCGCTGTGATCTCCATAGCCCTCTCTGTAAAGGTCTAACACTTGCTAACTGCCTGTTGTGCGAGTAACCAATGGAAGCACGACAGCCGTGACTGGAATGTACAATGTCCGTGTTATCACGGGTCTCCCAACATCAATTTACTTCGTTGTGCTCCCCCAGTGTCTTTATGAAGTCATCATAGGAATTGACTTCATGGCAGTGAATTTTGTGCTTATCTACTTTTCTGCTGGTATTCTCTGCCTTGAACATTCCCGGTGGCCTGCCGATGCTGCCGCATATCAGTTTCTCCTTCGTAGTGTCAAAGTTGTTCGTCTGGGAACTGCTACTGTGGCCTACTTCCGTGCGAACCCTTTCCTGCCCCTTCTTGACGACCAATACGTAGCATCATTGGTTCATGACGTCATCATTACCCATCGCATAGCGCTTCCAAGAGCCTTCGTCAATGTCACCGGCAACCTTGCCTGGCTTCCCCTTTTGAACTTTGGGTCCACTGTGCATGTAATTCGTCGAGGTCCATCGCTCGCCCTACTGTATTGACTGGAAGACGGTATCATTTCGGCTTTAAATGCTGATTGCAGGTGCGATGCTGTTGAAACTTATGTGCCAACCATCTCGGGTTCAGGACAATTTGCCAAAATACCTGCCGACCTAAGTCATACCTATGGTCCCGCCCTAAGAAGTCTACGGGTTTTTACCACGATTTATTTGGTTTTAGATATCATCCGTTGGTCGTCCTTGTGTTTCCACCTATCTGATCGACACTAGTGATGCCTCTCCTATTCACCGACGGCCTAAGCGCATGCCAGCATTTGAACGGCAAGTCATATAAACTAAGGCGCAAGAACGATCTCCAAAGACATCATTGAGCCCTGCGGTCACTGGCCATCACCCGTCGTCCTGCTCCGAAAGAAGGACAATACCTTGAGGTGTTGTGCTGGTTGACGCAACCTAAACAAGATTAGGAAAAATGATGTGTACACTCTTCCAGGTATCGACGACGCGCGGAACTGATTACATTGTTGGAGTTGTTTCTATTCGATCGATTTAAGTTAGGGTTACTCGCAAATTGCAGTCGATGAAAGCGATTGCAAGAAAACCGTTTTTGTTACTACAGACCAAGTCTACCACTTGAAGTCAATGCCCTTAAGACTATGTAACACTCCTGCAACAACGGAACGCATGATGGACACCCTTCGGCGCAGAATCATGTGTCAAACATTCCTATGCTATCTTGACGACGTGATTGTCCTTTCAGCTACATTTGAGAGGCCTCTCCACCGACTTTCAGCGATTCTTGATATTTTTCAACGCACTGGCCAGCAGCTTAGTTATTGTTATATCTGCAGTATCCATAATAAAAGGGGTTCGGAACACGGAACGGAGTTTATTTAAGAGGACCTTGCGCGCAGCGCTGTCTGAAGTCATCTCCAGTTACTCTCTGTTTCGCTCCTGATCTTTATGTCTCTCCGGGAGCCGGGAGTCTGGAGATGGGGAGAGGGTGCATCATGGCGGCTGGTGCCTGCGGAATTAGGGTAGCTTGTTGACATAACAATTCCTGCCCCTTAGTTTTGCTTTTGTCTGCGGTCTGGAGGGCTTCGCTGTCCTGTCTACTTTCGCTGAGCAGACGCCGTGTTGTCTGCATCGCAACTGTGGCTGGTTTTCTCCGCCGGATCCGCTGGCTGTGTCGGTAGTGTCGGTTCAGGGGCGTCATCATCTTTGATGATAGCCATGTGGAAAAACGCCTGAGGAGGGCTGTATTTGGCGGTGTCAGACGGTAGGGAATGTTGCTGCTAAGCGGCGTAGCTGATTGAGGTGTAGGCGGGTAACTGTCCCGTTGACGTCGACCAGCCAAGAACTCAGGTCGATGCGCTTATACAGGATGGCGGGCACCCACGCGTGCTTTTGTTGAAACTGGTGAGCAAGCACTTGTTCATTCTCAAGTTTCGTGCAGCGCAGAGCGTCTTGGATTCCTGGAGCGGCCTTTGAAAGTGGTTGCGGCAGAAGAGCCGAGGTGTGCGTTCGAAGCTCACAGGAGAACATGAGCTCGGCGGGGCTCAGGCCCTTGGTATTCTGCACGGCTGTGTGCTGCTTCAACAGAAAATGTGCGATGCGTCGCTGTAGTAACCCTGTAGGGTGTCTCTCGAGAGCGCGTTTTACCTCGCCAACGTAGCGCTTAGCCTGTCCGTTTGTGGCTGGGTGGTACGAAGCAGATGTTACCACCGTGATCTCGTTGTCACTGTATAATTTCTTGATTTCTGTCGACACGAATGCGGTTCCGTTGTCTGATACCACTTTCTAGGGCGGCCCAAACATTGCAAACACTGAACGCAGGGCTTAGACGAAATATATCGATGTTGAACTCTTGATGTGGCGAACATAAACTAATTTACAGTAGGCGGCCACAGCCAACCGAAATGTGGACCCGTTAAGGGGGACTGCGTAATCGAGGTGCAGGGTGTGCAAATCCGCAACTGGGGCTCCTGGCAGAGCGCGTTGATTGCTTAGGCAAGCTGTGCACTCTGCCGCCAGTGCCTCGATATCCTTGTCTATTCCCTGCCATCACATGTAGCTGCAGACGCACTCCTCCATTTCGGCCATGCCTCTGTGTCCGGCGTGGATGAGAGCTGTAGGTTGTGGACGAAGTGGGCTTGGAGTGACAACTCGTGATACTAGCGTGATAACGCCACGATGGCAGCTGAACCCCGTAGCTCTCTGGCGAAAAGCGTTTAAGTTGCCTACTTTGAGTTTTTGAACGCTACTTTCCTGTAGAGCCCTGTGCAGCATGGAAAACGTCGGGTCATGTTGTGCGGCTGTTGAGGCCGTGTCGGCTGTTAGCGGAGACCTTGGTAGCGCTTCGAACTTCAACACCCAAGAAACTTGAGGCTGGTCCTCAATTTTTTCCCTGAGGGGTAGACGAATCTGCGCGTCGCCGTTTTGGGTCTTGCTTCCGGGTGGGTACACGAGGTCGAAGTCATACGCCGGCATCTTAATGCACATCTGGTCATACGGGAAGACAACGTCTGCGGAGTCTGCTTCTGCGGCCCCAGGATGCCCAAAAGCGGTCGGTGATCGGTTAGAATGGCCACGTTAGAATGGCGTCTGGTCACGATATGCTGATGAAAATGGGTGGCACCATAGACAATTGCCAGTCCTTCACGATTGAGCTGAGAAAAATTGCGTTCTGCAGGTGATAGCGTGCGGGAAGTGAAGGCGATCGCTGCTTCTCTGCCTCGATCGTCTCTTTGGGAGAGGACTGCACACACACGTAGGGCGACATCTTCCAAGCCAATAGTAAAGGCAACGTCTCGTCGTAGTGCCTGTGCACTGCACTATCACGGAGCAGATCTTTCAAGGCTTTAAATTCTTTCTCATGGCGTGGCGAACTATTCAAGAGAACGTCATATTTCAGCAGGTTGTAAAGGTCGTTGGCCACAGTTGCTTGTTACATGAACAGTTCATAGAACGTTAGAAGCCCAAGAAAAGATTGTAGCTCCTGCTTGTTAGCTGGAGCATTTGCCTCCACTATGACCTGAACCTTGTTTCTGGTGGAGTGAATGCCTTTAGCACCGATCTGGTGACCTAAAACTTTCACGTTGGGCTCCGCGAAGCAATCGTTATTTATGCTCACGCGGAGGTTCGCGCTAGCAAGCCTTTTCAAAACATTTTCTGAGTGAGCTGCATGTTCCTCACTGGTTGTGCCAGTGATGATTACACAGTTCAAGTAGACGCATACGGAGTAAAGTTTTTCTTCTTCCACCGGGTTCTTCTTCCTTGGTGTTTTAGTTCGTTCTCGGCTTTCCTAAGCCGCTGCACTGTTCTCAGATTTGGTATTCCGGGACTAAAGATGCTGCATGTCAATAATTTAATATGAATTTATTTGAAGGCATACATTAGCGGTTACACTCAGTATACATTAAACAAGGAAAACAGGTTCACATTTACCAATGCGACTAAGCAAGGCCTCGGAGCAGTCCGTCGCTGTCTCGCGGTCCATCATCTCTCAAGCCTCAGGTCACACTGCCTGCTCAGCCGCGCACTTTCTTACCCCCAGCCGCCGGACCATGACCGGGCTGCGTAACTCGAACCGGCGGTGGCCGCCGCTCGAACCCCCTCGCACCGCCTCGGCCCGAGGCAAACACACCCCAAAGACTCCGTTCTCCAGATGCCGCTACAGCGGCTCGCTGCGCGATTTATAGCGCTCGCCAGAACGAGTGCGCGAGAACACCTGCCGCTCCCTTTTTCGCCGAACAGCGTCCGGCCACCGCCTTCCCAAAGCAGGCGCTCTCTGGAAGCGGCCCGGGTACAAGCCAACCGCACAACATTGCAATGGAACAGATACACAAAAACAGAGTGGACCCCAGAGAAGTCGAGCACGCACGCACTTCAACCAAACAAAAAGAATACGCACATGAACATATGAACACATGCACACATGCACACATACGCACATGCACACATGAACATTCCCACAACGACCATACACCCCGCACCCAAGATCGTTATTACAATCGTACTGGTTGTAATGCACGATTAACTCTAGGTGTCGTCATGAATGATGCACACACAAGTGGAGACAATACCACAAAAGGGAAAAGATAACTTAGAAGTAAGCATTTGGCTACATGAAAAATACTCTTGGGAGCATGAAAGATTTCAGTATGAAAGACAAAACACGAAATTGAATGTGGCGTTTATGTGCACCGCTACCTTAACAACCGAAACACACCGTGATGACATAATATTAAACTCTGCTAAGTATGTACATTCCATGTCAAAGCACATATAGTCTCTCCGGGTGACTCCCGGGCTCAGCCCCCCAGAGACCACGGGGTGAAGTACTCTTGCATTTCGTCCCCTGCCCACCTTTCCTCAGACTCCC
This sequence comes from Dermacentor variabilis, assembly GCF_050947875.1. Classification (NCBI taxonomy): domain Eukaryota; kingdom Metazoa; phylum Arthropoda; class Arachnida; order Ixodida; family Ixodidae; genus Dermacentor; species Dermacentor variabilis. Next base: position 65,025,538 of record NC_134575.1, on the reverse strand, counting down.
AATCGGCTCTCGTCAGACGCGATAACGCATCGGCATTCACGTGCTTCGTGCTCTTTCTGTGGCTAACGGTGACATGGTACCGTTGTAGTGCCAGCGCCCATCGGACAAGCTTCGCGCCCCCGGAGTGCGTCGTAGTTAAGTAGGTTATGGGGTTGTGATCCGACACGATATTTCTCCGGGCGTTCTAGACCCACGTGTCGAATTTACGAAGGGCCCAGGTTATAGCAAACGCCTCACTTTCTATTGTTGCCCATCTCATCTGAGACAGGAAGGAAAAAGTGGTGAAGGAAGGCAGGGAGGTTAACCAGTTTAGCTTAACCGGTTTGCTACCCTAAACATGGGAGCGGGATGGGGGGCTGAAAGATGGGGAGAAGAGATAGAGAGCACATGACACGGCACACACATCGTTAGTTACAGTCTGTCACTCTTGCGCGGTACGTGACATCACTGTCACAGCCGCTTGTCTAAGCCCGTCTCCTTCATAAGCAGAAGTACCTTCGTCGCCTTCAGCTGCGATGTGTCTGTCGGCGATATGTGAAAATAGTTGCAACTGACAATGGTCTATTGTCAAGGTGCGCTAGAACGGACGTGTCGTTAAAGCGATGGATTGAAAATGATATGGCCCGCTCTTCACCCGATTCGGTAATTTGAGCCAAACAAGAGGCTGTGGCGTTTGCGGGTGCATGTGTAAACAGCCAGTACGGCTTAGAGGAATCCGTAGTCGACAACGTCGCCGCCCTACACAGGGCTTCCTTCAACTCGCAAATGCCCGGTCCGCCTCCGCGCCCCAGGGGATCTGATTCGGCACTTTTCTTCCTTTCAGTTCAGTTAGTCGTTTAGCAATTTCCGCGCAATCTCTTGCATAAATTCTGTAATATACACAGAGACCCAAAACGCTCCTAAGTTCACGCTTTGTTCGTGGTCTCTGTAGCTCCTTGTTGGCCCAAACTTCTTCCGGGTCTGTACCATGTTGCCCTGAGCCTACTATATGTCCCCGGTATCTTATATGATGCGCCCCGACCTGAAATTTCTTCAGACTGGCTGTCAAGATTGCCTCGCGCATTGCGATTAGAACATGCTCGAGGTGTTCGCCCCATGGTGATTCATGGGCAAGGGCAGAACCGCCTTTCTCTCGCCACGCAGAACTAGCTGCTCATAAACCTTGGCGACAATTTTCTCACTGTGAAAAAGCACTCCGTCGCAAGTGCTTGCTTTACCTTGTTTCCATGCACCGATCAGGCTCAGATCTGCTCTCTGCGCCTCCCGAAAGGCCTGATTTTGCTCTGTTCTGCTTGAGTGAAAGCTCGCCTCTCTCTGCACCATTGAGCCAACTTTGGCAGCATGGTCTACATCTGCGCTCGAAGCAGGGTCGCCTAAGCTGTCCTCCTCTCCCCGAATGTTGGAGGTGAGGTCCAAAGCAGCCTCGATCACTAGCCCGCTTTCAATACCTGCACATGCTTCTTTAATCATGTGCCATGCCTCCGCCGAGAGCAGGCAGCCAGCGTCGTCCGTCGCTAATTCCTCAGTAAACGCGCAGATTACAGGTACTTCCCTAGCTAGGTGAACACTCCCGCTGTTATCCAGACCTAGCACAACGCGCGCCAACTTCGCCACGATTTTTGCGCCGAAAGCTGCCACCAGCGTCACATTTCCCATCTCATGTCTCGCGATATCGGGCACGGCGCTTCCTCTGAGCACCTTAATCTCTGCGCTGGCATCAACCAGCGCCCTAATTGAAGCAACGCCGCACCTTAAGCAGACATACTCTACAGCAGGTATTTCGCGTTCTCTCTTATTTCTGGTTGATGTGCCCCAGCAGGCGGGCCCAAGGTCACTGCTTTCGAGTGACACCGCCTGCTGACAACCGGGTACCGCATCCGATTACCGGTCTTTGCCAACCCGGTTCACGGTTTTTCCCTGAGTTTTCCCTCTGTTGTGGCAGTTTCGCGCGAAGTGCGGTCCATATCATAAAGAAAAGAAAACACGCGGCCTGCGTTTTCTTTAGAGCAGCTCCCTTTTTCACCGACGGCACACAAGGTGCATCAACCCTCGCGTCATTCGTTGTGCTCGCCGTGCGCCCGTATTCTCCCACCGTTTTCGACGTCATCTGCCTCCGCGCAGACCCGTTACCGTCGATCTGTTCATATGCTTCAACGAACTTTGCAATTTCGTGTGGCTGTTGCCCATCCGTTATCCTCTTCACGCTTAACGTACTTCCACGCTTCCTGGCTCAATGTTTAATTTCGTCAGTGACTTGAAGCGCAAACAGACCTTTGAACGTCTTTACGTCCCGCGCCGCTGTATAGAAAGCATAATAACTCTCGAGCCTAGACGCAAAATGCTGCCAGGTCTCGTCTCGCATCGGTGTTGCAAACCGGAACTGTCTTAGATAATCGCCCGGCGACAGCCTCAGCTTGGACAAAATGGTCTTCTTTACTTTAGCGTAACTGCTCAGTTCGTCAGTCGACAGCTTTGAAAAAAAATGTGCTGAGTCCTCCCTGCGATCAGCGGCATTACCAGGTGGCTTTTGATGCTCTCGGGCGCTCCGTAAGACCGGAAGACGCCCTCAGTGCCCTCCAACCACACCCGGAACCTCTGGATCCGTTTAGATTGGAGTTAAAAGGCTTCTTAGCATTTTGGAAAAACACCTCTCCTCGCGGGCGGAATTCTGGATGCCTGTTCGCTGCTCCATTTGCAACTGAAGCTTCCAACGCTCTAATTCCATTGAAGCTATCTGAGTCTCATATTGAAATTCGAGTTCTTGCCGGTCTGCACCTGTGCCCGATCCCGCCTTAGCACTCGGCCCCGTAGCTTCCCCGTCACTACTCATGATCAACACCCACTAGTCCCCGATTACAGCTGGTGGTCGCTGTGAACCATGCAGGGGAAGTCACCCACCTTGTTTCCAGTCCCTGGAGACCGATGAAGGGGGTCGCTTTTCCCGGTCGTCACCACCACGCAGCTCTCCGCAGGTTTTCTCTAGCCCATCAGAGGGTGATGCAGTGCGGCCAATAGTCCATCAGTAGGCTGCACTGTACGATGCGCACTCACAAGTCCATTAGTGAGGGCTCCCCGTACATCAATCTGTCGACGCACTGTCCGGGCTCGGTGCGTTGGCCCGTTGAGGCTTATCTTCGCTACTCACGTTCACGTGAGCAGCTCAACTTTCCGCTTCCTCGTTTGAGCAGGCACAGTGGTGAAGTCGTCGCAGTTCTGTGACGTCGTACCAGTTCTCTCACTTTCGTGAATTCTGAATGGTTACCGCCCGAAACATTTTTCCATGTCAGCCTGCACCTCTTAGGCCCTTGCCCCATCTCGCATTCGAGCAATAAGCGGGTGGCCGTCGCGAAAGACTGGGCCACTGGCTAGACCATTGCACGTGCCCTTCCTATCAGCTGTGCAGGTGATTTCACTGATATTATTCTTCATGAAATCATTCTCCACCATAGGTGCTGCTAGACTTGTCACTCACTGTGGACGCTGCTTCCTGTATAGGTGTTCGACGATTCTCCGCCCAAGCTCTACGTCTCACAAGTTCACCACGTCTTACAACCCACACACAAACACACTTTCTGAGCGCATCAACCGCACACTAATGGGCATGCTCTCTATGTACATATCTAATACTCACTGGAACTGAGACATTACATGGCCATTTCTGACGTTTCCGTAGAGCTCATGGCTCCATCACGCCACTGGCCTGCCATCTGTTCTCTAGCCAAGAGCCGCTGCTGCCTCTCGATTCCCTGCTCCACGATCTTCTACGCTCAGGGCGCCATTGTTCGCACCTGTCGCGGCACCTGACGTTGCCCGTGAGGACCTTCTGAAACACGGCTCTCTGACAGCTGCCACTGTGATGTTCCTTTCATGCCTGAGTAAGTTGTCTTGCTTTGTATACTTTGTCGTCGCTTCAGCCTGTGCGAAAAAACTGCTTCCACATTTTACATTCGGCCTTACCAGTTTCTTCGCCAAGTGACCGAAATATCGTGTAAGATATCGCCGTTCACACCACAGTCACCTGCTTTTCCAGTGTCCGATATCGTGCATGTTTCTCGAGTGAAGCCTTATCACTCCAAAACAACAACCTATAGCACACCGAAATGGTGCTGCAGCCACTAGGGGTTAGTGTTACGTTGTGGATTGTGCCGAGTGCTCAAGTGAACGGATGCTTGTACTGGTAGCAGTCTTAACTAATCGCTCCGGTGCCCGCATATATATATATATATATATTTATATATATATATATATATATATATATATATATATATATATATATATATATATATATATATATATATATATATATATATATATATATAGTCATATCATAACAAGCCAACAAACACTGACACCAAGGACAACATAGGGGAAATTACTTGTGCTTAATAAATGAAAATAAAGAAACGATAAATTAATGGAAATATAAAGTGGATGAAAAAACAACTTGCCGCAGGTGGTAAGTTCCCACCTGCGGCAAGTTGTTTTTCATCCACCTTATAGTTCCATTAATTTATCGTTTCTTTATTTTCATTTATTAAGCATAAGTAATTTCCGCTATGTTGTCCTTGGTGTCAGTGTTTGTTGGCTTGTTATGATATGACAAATAAAAATCGGGACCCTCGGTTAACCCCCTCTCTTCTCGTTTATTTATATATATATATATATATATATATATATATATATATATATATATATATATATATATATATATATATATATTTTGCAGAGGATCCGATTCCGCCGCCGCCGCCGGGAGCGTCTGCACAACGAGCGGATGTTTGTTTGCGGCGCCGGCCTCCTCAGCGTGGCACGTACAATAAAGGCGCAGTTTCACCGCCGCTCGGCTGCTCGCCGGTTGCTCTCTAAGTTCGTTCTCTTCTCTCTGCGCGCCTGTCTATAGGGGACGCATTTCGCGCGCCTTTATATATATATATATATATATGCGTATGTGTGTGTGTGTAAAGGGGAAGAATAGGAAGAGGAAGCCTAATTTAACAGATAAGACCGTCAAAGAAATCATAGGCGAAAGTAATTTGTTTTTATTTATGTGTAGAAACGACAAGATAAAGGGATCCGAATGAATATAGATAAAACGCAATTTGCCACCAGTGTGAACCGAACCGTCAACCACCACGTTACACGCACGTTGCACTGAAAATTTTACTAAGGCACTGCGGCTCCAGATAGGGACGACTTGACTAAAAGGATACCTCTCGACATACTCGGATAGTTAAGTAGTGTGAGCGTAATATATAGGATAAAATATTCCTAATTTAAGATGACGGTTACGTAATGAGGTGCAGCACCTTTCTACTGCAGAGAAATTGAAGACATTAAATCTTTCCAGCGGCGTCGCCACATGCACCCACGTGCACGGAACTGGCAAGTAACGGCCACAAATAAGGTGTTTAACTGAACACCATGCAGAACAGGACCTGTATGCGGAGATCACCAGATGTTTTGCTGTGAAAGCAGCGCACATGTATTCAGTATGCAACGGAGGTAGGCGTAGCCTTGGTGTTTCACATGAAAATCCCACTTTTGTCAGCGAGTAAACTATCGCTGCTGATATAAAGCGATATCCAATTCAAAGCGATATATGTAATGTGTATTGTAACTTCAAAGTACAATACACATTATACATCATTTATCTGGTCTGTCTATGGGAAACAGTATGAAAGTGGCTGATGGACCGAACAATACAACAGCGGGAACAGGGACTCGCAAAGAGAGGCAAATGACGCCATCGAATGACGCCATTGCCAGGAAGCCGTACAGAGTTATGGACGTCAGTAAAATGACGAAATGCGCTCGGGAAACAGCCAAGCGCACTTACATGCAGCACATAAAGAGCCTTCATTATATCCGATAAGAGATCGTTGCGATTTTGGACAATCTCTAGCAATCCGACTTATGCAAATCGGGCAGTCGGGAGGACACTGACAAATTCGTGGTTTCATTCTCTTTGAACAAAGCGGAGTGGAAAGAACCTCTTTGTAATTGGGTGTTGTTTTACAGATTTCTTGCGAGCAGTCTTAGTGAAGAAAAGTTTTAGCGATAAGCTGCAGTTTACTATAGGTTGGACCTTTAAAACTGGGCTCGGTCGTTGTGTCTTGGGCGCAGAAGAAGCAAGCTTGAGATGCGCGAAAACTTACTGAGAGTCCAAAGCCAGGCCAAACCTTGTTGTCTTGTTGGCGGTTCTTGCTGTTTTAAGAACTTCGAGAAACTCAGGGAGAGCTCCTGTGAGGGTCCATCGTAAACCTCTGCTGCAGGGCGAGTCTCTGCACACAGAGTCTAGGTATATCTGGTCACAAAGGCCGTCACTAGGGAGTGGTGACTTCTTTGAGAATTTTTCAATGTTGTACGTGCAGATCATCGGCGGCCCTCGTACGACTGGTGCAACTGAACGAAAACAAAAAGAAATAAACTGTAAGTGGATAGAAAAAGAGCGCGATTTCAAAACTGTTCATTAAAGACCCGCAGGCAAGCTGACAACGAGAACAAAAACACGACGAGACAAGAGCGCAAGTCAACAGTTGGTTGAAATATTGAAAGGCGTGATCGCTGTTATTGTTTCTGAATGCGTGACGAGTGTCATGCACGTGACCCACATCTTTCCTTTCAATTATTAACTAGCATGTTACTTCTAAATAAAAATTTGAATTGTTAGAGCGGTGATTGAATGGTTGTCTTTCTGTTGTCAGTTTGTGCGCTGCTCACGTAATTAAAAAAAAATCTGAGCGAACCCTAATAACTTATTAAAATCAAGTTGATCATTATCACTGGCGTATTACCGAATTAATATAATTATTAGCACATATTGCGTTATTGTAAAAGAGATTCTCCCGTGGCAAATATAAAAAACTAAACCACCACAAATGCACCAATCTACACCGGTGTCACAGCAAAAACAAGTGCAGTTGGTACAAAAAGAATATTTTCACTCAATAGAATGAGAATGATGATTAGTACTGGAGAAAAACTTGCCAAACTTCCGCGTGTCTCGAATTTCACTAATGTATAACTTTTTTTCTACATATTCTTCTATAGGTATATTTCTAACTGGATAAATCGTGAGATTCTCCAACCTAAACGTACGATAACATGCAGAAAACGGAAGCGAGAAGAATATACAAATGAAACCTCGCGCCTTTCTTTGATGCTTAAAAAGAAGCAGGTTTCAGAGAAAGAGGAATATCTTTCAGAAAAGCTCACCCAATTCATGAACGCTTCCCCACAGTGTTTTTGGCGTCACCTTTCACTCTCGTACGAAAAAATGAGGTTCAATGACACGGATGGTTGTTTCATGAGCGACCAATCAGAAATCGCCAACAGATGCAATGCTTATTTTCATTCTGTGTTCAGTCTTTCTGCTTCTTCGCCTCCGAATTTCAGTACAGGAAGGTGTGCACTGCGATTTGACAGGCTGGATGTTGTTTTGCCTGAAGAGGATATATTTTCCCTCCAACTTAATTTAAACACAAAAGTCGCCTGGGCCTGATTCTATCCCTAATGAGTTCCTGAAGTGATACGCCGATTGGGTTTCTAAATATTTACCTGTCATACTTGAGGCTTCTTTAGAGCAATATTGATTGGCAGCTGATTGGTTATAGGCTAAAATAGTGCAATTACAAAAATCTCGAAGCAAGCACATTCCTGATGACCATTGACTTACTTTTATAACTTGCGCCTGTTCGAAAAAAAACTTGCACATGTCTTAGCAAAGGGCTTATTCGAATACCTTGAGGACACCAAGTAGCTAATTCCCAATCAACATGGTTTGAGACGGTAGTTAAATGCTGTTACCCAACTTCTAGAAACACTGCATGATTTTTCTAAAGCAATAGATGACAGAGATCAAGTGGATACGCAATTTCCTTGGACATGTCCAAAGCATTTGTCTCTGTTCCGCAAGAAGAACTTGTTAATAAGCTGCTTGACATTGGTGTAAACAGAAATACTCTGTTGGGGATAAAACCACACCTCACCAACAGAACTCAGTTCGTGGAAGTAAATGACTAAATATTTGACGTCCTGGGAGTACCCTCTGGCGTCCCTCAGGGGTCTGTGTCAGGTTACATATTATTATTATGCTGCATCAATGACATTGCAGTTTCCATCTTGCCTCATGTTACAGTCCACCTGTTCACGGATGATTGTTTAATTTATTAGGTTATTTTAAAACAAGACCAGGGGCGCTATAACGTAAAACTATTCCAAACTTTTCTATTCCAATTCTGCTATCAGCCCTCCACGATTGGTCAAAAACTTTTTTCGACCACCCCCACTTCACCTGCCTGTCACGCGACGTCACGAAAACCGCGATACCTCCCCATCTGATATGATGTGTACACACTGATTATGCAGGATTTGACAGAAAAAAGAAAAACAGTTATTTCTGATTCGACTCCTTTTAGTCATTAGCCTTCGGCTATTGGTAAAAAGTTTTCGGGCTGCACCCACTTCACCTGCCTGTCACGCGACGTCACAAAACCGCAAGAACTCACCACGTCAAAGTGACGTGTACGCGATAAAGATGCATTAATATGCCGAACAAAACTGAATTTTCTTCGGAATAGCCGCAGGCTGCCCCGTTCCGAAAGGAATAGAAGATGGCTGCCACCGATCGCTCAGACGCTGGCTACTCGCACCTGCCGGAGAGCATGAGTGTATTTGCGTATAATAAAACTTTTTGCGTGGCCGTGTAACGTTTTCGAGCACTTTCCGCACGTTTACCCCGTCATTCTGCCAATTCTTCTTTGCTGAGGGTCCGTTTTAGCGTCATTCTTGAGCTTCCGTTGCATGCCGCCGCGATTTTCGACCAGCCACCGCAATCTAAGTAAGGGAAAGCCGACCAATCGTAGGCGCCGGCACCACCCTCTTCATCGACTTTCAGTGCAGCCGCTCGGCCCCATCGAATCCCTCTCCACTTGAGTGTCCTCCTCGCCTCTTGTCAGCGAATTAGATAGGACAAGCCGCTCAGTGTAGGCAATGTTATTCGTTTTTCAAGCAAACAAAAGTGACCTCCTATGAACGAGCAGAGCGTTTTATTGGTCTGTTCAGACAACCCTGCGGGTGACCGCCCGGTGCTTGCGTTGGTAGTTACGCAAATTTGACGTCAAGAGATTGGAATAGAAACATATTGGAATAGTTTTACGTTATAGGGCCCCAGTTCATATTAAACTCTGGATTGAACACTGTTTATTCAGTGGTGCACAGTAAACAAAATGAGAATTGATTATGCAAAAATATCATATATTAAAAGTAGAAACAAAACGAAAAAAAATATACGTTGTTTATTACGAAATGAACAGGCAGTTTTTCACACGAGTCAATTATTTCAAATATTTAGGCGTCACTACACTATAATATCTCAATTGCACACAAACGCCGAAATTAAGTTGTGGTTCACCAGAACAAAATTGAACATTGCTTCCACAAAATAAAACTAACTGCCTATCTCGCACTGGTACATCCAACACTGAAATATGCTAGCGTCGTATAGGATCCGCTTCATGCAAACCAAGTTGGCAAGATTGGAAAAGTTAAGAGAAGGGAGGCTACGTTCATTTTAACTAGATGTAAGTTTACAAATTCAGTGACTGACATGCTCCGTGAGCTAAACTTACCTTGACTTTCAAGCCTAAGAAAGGTCTCCAGTCTAAAATTTCTTTATCTGTTGCGCAATAATCACTTCAACCTAAACTCAAGCCCCTACTTGAAGCAGCGTTCCTAGCGAGGTGTGCGAACTTCTCACAAAAATCAGATTACACCCATGACGGTCCGAATTAACTTCTTTAACTACTGTTTCTTTCCGAGAACAATAGAGGAATGAAATTCCCTGCCTCAGGACCTCTTCCAAGCGGACAACCTGCTAAATTTTGAGCATTGTTCGTACCGTTACTTATCGGAACCGAAATTCTTGCCATTCTTTGGTCTTTCTTGTAATGTCTTTGGCTGAAGTTCCGATTTTGAGTCGTCTGAAACCCACCGTACAGTTGTGACTCTCGGTCGATAAAGATGTTGTATTTGTGGCCTGTACCCACAAGGCTGCTCGGCGATTGTGTTATCGTGGTTGTTGGTTTCCAGTTGATTGAAATAGGCTTGAATAAATGTCGTTGTACTTGCGGCTGTGTGCACTTGCTGGGTTGTATTATTTGCATTCACCCTGTAAAGGCTTTACGGCTGACAGTATTGATAAATATTAAATAGATCAAAATAAAGTTTTCTAATTTGGACATATCCGGGTGAGGAAACCTTTGGATGTTACGTCGCCTGGTTGTGTGACAATAAAAGTCCACTTATTTATTAACGATATACAGATAAGTAAACCCGCCGCGGTCACTTAGTGGCTATGGCGTTGCTCTGCTAATCCCGGCCTCGCGGCTACATTCGGATACCGCCGGCGCGCAAGGAGGAAGCGCGGAAACATGCACGCTTGCAGTCTTGGAGGGACGCGCATGCGCGCTGGCGTCGGTCTCGACACCAGGGGTGCGCGGCTAGAAGGGGAGGGGGAGGGTCGCTCCGCGCTCGCGCGCCCCGCGATCTAGTGTGGCCGATTGTAGAAGCCGCGTGACGGTATTTTTTTTCGTCGTTTAAGTGACTGCCGCGAAATGCACAATGAAACCAGACAACCCCGGTAATGAGCTTTCGTATTGCAGCGCTCTCAACCGAGCATCGAGAGAAATAACCGTGCGCGCGCACCGCGGGTTTAAAAGGCACCGGCGTCATGCGTCATACTGCGTCACTGGGCGCGGAGAGGAAGCGCCGTCGTCCGTGATAAGTTTTAGGCTGACCACGCGAGTGGTTCTTACTCTCGAAGCCTGGCCGAGAGGGCTGCGACAGCGCAGTGAATGATCGCCGTCAATTGGTTAGTTTCATATTTCGCGGGCGTTCTCTAAACGCCGAAATATCACCAGGCCACACCTAGCTTGCCACGAAAAGTGAATCGGTCTTTTCTGAACCTCCTCTATTCTTAATGAATGAAACGCTCTTGGCCCTAAAGTGAATATTTAAAAAAATGTATTGTTCTTAGTTCATGAACTAATTATGCGGAATAAAAAAAAAACAGGAGCGGCTTGTGACGGCAAACTATATATCGGTGGTTCTGCCCTGCTGCAGTTAACCATTTATTTTACATAGAATATTCAAGTTACGTGAAACAGCGCGTATACCCCGAGAAGAAGGTTAACATAGGGGCGCCGTTTTCGCGAATCACGATCACATGAAAACAACAGACGATGACTCAAAGGAAACCTAGTGATTTACATGTTCTATTCTAATAGAAATACAGCAATGACAAATAAACGGCAATGAAGGTCCCTTTCTTTATTATTTATACATTGCAATGAAAATGTCATTCACGCTATCGTTTTGAGGGGTGTCATTGTTGATTTAATTTAATAAATATGTATACATATATAATGAACGAGAAGGGGGTTACCAAGGGGCCCGGTTCTTATTAATTATAGCATGAGAAGCCAACAAATAAGGACACCAAGGACAACACACAGGAAATTACTTGTACTTACTAATTCCCAAATAAGGAAATAATAAATTAATGGCAGTGAAAGTCGATGAAAAAATACAATTTGCCGCAGCTGGGGAACGATCCCACGTCTTCGCATTACGCCTGCGATGCGAAGATGAACTCGTTACTCATCTGCAGCCAGCTGTTTTTTTAACAATCCAATTTCACTGCCATTTATTCTTTCGCTTAATGCAATTATTAAGTACAGGTAAGTTCCCCTATGTTGTCCTTGGTGTCTTTGTTGGCTTCTCATTATATAAGTACATAAAACCTCAAGCAAACATTTTTTATGTTTAATGTGCACGCCTACACCTTTTAAGGAATCTTCAGTTTACCTGGCGGCCTCAAGCTAGGGGGGATCGGCAACGTGGTCGGCTTCTTGGTAGTCGTCAGTGGTTTCGGCGGCTTCCTTTCGGCTGCTGTCGGCGAGCGAGAAAGAAAGCTTTGTGAGACACAAACTTGAGCACATAAAATGTGCCAAGCACAAGAATTCCTTGAGCCGGCCTATTTTGATATGTACTGTTTGCCTAAGAAAGGAGGAGTAGCACGCATCACTCATGATGCCGAGCTCTCCTGCAAACATATCTTATAACAAAGGAATTCGGAGTATGAAGGCTACAGCCCACTATAAACACCGGGAGTAGCAACTGGGGTAGATTTTCGGCACGGTTTTAAAACGCCGTACAACGTGAATATCTTACCACAGAATCTGACATTTAAAAATGCCCGGGAAAAATTACTTCGACAACGCTCAACCCTAAGCCTCAAGTGACCTGTACAAACTTTCTCTTTCCAAAAGCCCGTTCCAAATGGCGTTCGATGTTGCAGGTAGAATAGGCTATGTAATTCTTTAATGATTCTAGCTGATTTCGCGCAGTCAGAAAAGCTTTACAAAGAAACTGCGGAGTTGATTAGAGGATTCCAGATGTTTAAAACACTTATGACTACGTTTTCATGTTACCGTAACTGCGCGGCGCGAAGAGCCTAAAATGTTTTTCGCAATTGCTATGCCAATTTCACAGTAATAAACTAAACGAAAAACTATACATACGAGACCGCCGATGAGCCAACACGTTCGCTTTCCTATAGCTGAGCGCCTTCAACGAACGGATAAGGGAAACAGTAATATCGGTCATTACTGCACCGATTCTAGGTCGGACATGGCTTCGTTAGTTTGAATGGGGCACGCGAACCATGTTTTTGTTTTTGTTATCTTTTAGTTCAGTTCAGGTAAGACGTTGGGCGCACGGCAGCACATGATGCTAGGTGAGATCACAGGGCGTTGTCTGAGAGGGGAGGTCGAAATGTCTCTAAAATTTTTGGGCGTAAATATTTCGAGTAAATTGTTCAGTTTTGGAACTTTAAGCCCGCCAGTGTAGTGTCACGTTTAGCTATCATAGATCGCCCTCCCGTGGTCACTTTCGATGGGAAATGCTTCCAGTTGTATTAATCTCTATGGAACTGCGTCAGCAAACGTATATCTTTCATAGTCAATGCGTAAGTGTGGGCCTTTAGCAACCGTAAGTGTAATGCTTGTTGCCAGCTGTGCAGTAAGAAAAAAAAGTGGGAAGTAGTACTACGTAATGAAAATCGAACGCTACCAAAGTAGGCCGGCACTTTATCATGTAATAATTTAGTGCATCGGGCAGCCTTGGCCCTTTCAAGCACACAAAAAAGACGTGGCAGATAATTGAGGCCTTCGCACCAGCCACGTGATCTGGTAGCTAATTGGAAAGCTACGTGCCTCTAGTGAACGATGAAAGAAGTCCCTCTTGGAGGTAAAACGTGGTCAGGCGATATTATAGCGGGCAGAAGGATGAAGAAATGAGTTTAGGCAGTACCTGCATTGCGTGTGGAAGATAACGTGCTGTCTACTACAGTTACAGAATGCATTCATAATACGAGAAAGAGAAAGCGGAGAGAAGATAGCCGCCCTCAAGCTAAATAGCTTTAGCTCGTGGGTTCCTATATATACACAGATGGTAAAGGAGAGACAGCTTTCTCGGTACCCAGTGCACGAAATTTGGTGGGGTTTATTCTGTTTAAAGGAAAAAAATTAGAAGCTTGGGGGTGTTGGAAGGGGATTCTTGATTTAGGCAGTCGAATTTTTTTTATAAAGATTGTCGGTAATGGCAAAATTTGGTTACTAAGGTTACTAAGGTTACAGCTCTAACTCAGCAATGAAAACTGATATCACAATTCTTTGGGTTGTATCTGAAATCACATTTAATGTGAATACAATTGATGTATTTTACACCGCTCGGCAATATACCGTACTTATGCGAGTATGATTTTTGCGAAGCCATCGTAGACATTGTAACGAACTCACATAAGCGGCAAACTTATATAGCCAACTTGTGCGCTTCAGATGCCCTAATAGATACAATCTACAGAATTGCGATATCTGTTTTTTGCGCAGAGGGACAAATTTGCAAGCCTTTGGCTTCCATCTTTTTTAAACTTACACCTTTTAAAATTTGTAAGAACTTTCACTGACGCAATCAAAACTTCCCTTCATACCGCTTGACACAGTCAATAGAATTTAACGTTCTCGCAAAATTAAAAAAACAACTTTGATTAAAATAGACCCAGGGGTTAATTCAGCAAAGAGTTTCGATGTCTTTCATGCATTTGAGTAGGCGGCATTGGTGTTCGCTCGGGGTTAAAGTTTCCGCTGAAACGCTGGCGCTTTAACTAAGACCGATCTCAACCTCAAGGCTTGGTTCTCACGTCCAAGCACACGTTTGTAGCGCACAGCAGCATGCATTTATTGGTACAGTTTCTATGCAGTAAGACAACTTTCATAAAACGAGACTCTCATAATATCTCAATTTCAAAGTTTTTGTTACGGATTGCAAGGTTACTGCAAATATGTTAGTCCGGCACTTGCCTGAAGGTCCAAGGGCTTTCATTGTGCTTTTTTGCAAATATTTGCATTTGCACTTTTGTACAGGTATTTCCATTTTTGAATACATTTTACTTAAGATTGCCATAATCGTCGACATCTTATTATTTCCACTTATATACATTAATCTAACGTCACGTCTTCTCCAAGCTTAAGGTGTGTTTGCGTACGCCTGTGGCAGAAGATATGGTTTTAATACGTTAGGACTTTTCAGTATCTATCTATCTATCTATCTATCTATCTATCTATCTATCTATCTATCTATCTATCTATCTATCTATCTATCTATCTATCTATCTATCTATCTATCTATCTATCTATCTATCTATCTATCTATCTATCTATCTATCTATCTATCTATCTATCTATCTATCTATCTATCTATCTATCTATCTATCTATCTATCTATCTATCTATCTATCTATCTATCTATCTATCTATCTATCTATCTATCTATCTATCTATCTATCTATCTATCTATCTATCTATCTATCTATCTATCTATCTATCTATCTATCTATCTATCTATCTATCTATCTATCTATCTATCTATCTATCTATCTATCTATCTATCTATCTATCCGCCCGGCCACCACGTCATGGCGGGCAACGCATCAGGCACCTCCGAAACACGTCATGCGTGAACCAGGCTCTTCTCTCGCGCTTCTTCCTGCACACGCTGTGCCATCTAGAGGCGCTGCCGAGAAGTGCGCGCGTGGTCTGCGAGAGGAGAAGAGTGGCACACCGTTGCTTGCGAATGGTGATAACTGTTCCCTCGCTTGGCGCGCAATCAGTACCTACGGGCACAAATTTCCGATAGGTTCATTGAAAATCGGCACATTTCCAAACCATCCATAGCGCAGATCGCTAAAGCAATGCCATGAAAGGCGTTCATTGAACAGCAGCACATACCCAGTGCATTTGTGGCGCAGCTTGCTTGTACGCCCGGTGTTGTCCTTGCAGAAGTTCTGTGACGTGGACTCAGTTGCGTTCAGCATCGGATAAAGTTAGAGGATCTTTTCCTGATTGTAGGGCGACACATTCCCAGTGGCACGTAGCTAGTTACCCAATTTGGCGATAAAGATGTTATGGAACAGCGCGACACACCTACTGGCGCATACCCAGGGCAATAAGCTGGCATCACAGTGGGTCATCGCAGAAACGCACAGTCCAAGTGACGAATACCCAGACCTCCAGGTCGGCGTCACAGTTGCTTCAAAAACCCACCCTTTCCCGCGCCCACATTGACCCCGCGTCGGCGTGTAAGAGGTTCGTCGTAGAGTGGGTTCATTTACACAGTTCCACATACTCAGTGATCCAAGCTGATAAGACTGTTAGTTTCAAACCCTTTTACTTCAGCACACAAGCCCGATGTGGTACGAATTCGTCGACTGACCACCCAGAGACCCATGTAGATGGCAAATTGTTAGATACAAAGATACATACATAGTTACAAATATAGATAGATAGATAGATAGATAGATAGATAGATAGATAGATAGATAGATAGATAGATAGATAGATAGATAGATAGATAGATAGATAGATAGATAGGTAGATAGATAGATAGATAGATAGATAGATAGATAGATAGATAGATAGATAGCCCCGAAAAATGCGTGAAGTTTTCTATGAATGCCAAAGCAATAATAACATCGCAATTATTCACATTAGGAGGAATTTTGTACTTGAACACAAACCCGGCCGCTAGGCGAGTCATGTCTTCTTATTTCTTATTTTAATTTGTAGCACATCTTTAGAACAGGTATGCTAACACTGGTTCTGGTCTCGGCATATTTGTTAAGGTTAATAAATCAAATAGCAATCGGCCCTGATTTTGCAATTATGAAATGGTCCTCAAATTGAAAATGTTCGAAAGGTAACAGGGTGGATTTTTCTTATTTCTCCGGACAATGCAATTTGTCGCGAAAGTAATCTACCTCAAAAGGCCGAATTGCGGTATACTACGTCGATGCTACTCTATAAAAAAAGTTCTTCCTGTTTTAATATGTACGCACCCTGTAAATATAAGGTATCCTCCATGAAGCTACAAGCACGTTGCTTTCGGACGTTTCCAGAAGCGCTATTATGCAGTGTGCGTGTAAAAGAAATTAGAACGCATGGTGACCACATGGATCCTTAAAACGTAATAACGCATTGTGGCGTAACCGCAGTAGTCATTGATAAGGAGATGCGAACTCACGCGTTTCTTTTAAGAGATACCAAGTGAGAGCGATGGCGACCATGCCCGCTGTTAGGATTGCGGCGATACCAGCCAGGATCATGAAGGCTGACGTCTCCCTGTAAGGAATATTGAACGTGCGGAAAGCAATATAAGTATTTGTCAAAATTAGACGAGAGAGAGAGAGAGAGAGAGAGAGAGAGAGAAAGAAACTTTATTTGGTTCTTTCAAGGATTTATCGTCTCGAGGTCTCCGTCGTCTTCTTGGGCGCCGGCGACTTGGAGCCTCTTCCGGCAAGACGAAAAAAAAAATACAGGTGCATATGAGCCAAATCACTCCTACGGTAAAAATGAAATGATGTTTAAGCGTCACCCTTCACGCATTTAAGCATTATGGATACTTTTCCTGAAAACGTGATCTAAACTTCGTGATTGGCGCTCGTCTAATCGTTCAAGATACCGTGCCCGCTGAGAGGAGTGGCAATGTCACGAGTCGCCGATAGGTCGCCGAAGGACAGAGAAAAAACATGATTCTGGATTTTACAGATTTACTTTTAGTGAACATACAATGTTTTTAAACGCGGTGTTCAAGTACGATTTTACAATTGTACAAAACATTTCTGAAATCACACCATAGCATTTACTGTTCCATCACGCGACATCAAATGTGTCCCTTGCTAGCTGCCAGACATTGTTATCGTTATTCTTGTAGCGCATAAAAAGGCCTAGACACTTCTGAGTTGACGTGGTACTCACGAACCGTGGTAATCTTATGAAGCGAACCATAGAAATAATGTTCGTCTTGCCATGCATTGAAAATCTGTAGTGAGCATATATAAAATAGCCAAAAAATATTTTTTTCTGCCGTAATCTGCCGAACCTATCGAGCATAAGAGTAATCCACGAAAAGAAAAAAAAATGTCTCGCCGAAGCATTCCCAGCAACTGATTGAGAACATCAGGAAGAAAACTGTTAATCGGCTTCACCCCAAGCCACGTATCGTTTTATTTGGAATTTGTAGAGACGACTCTCGTCCTATTTGATATATAGCGTCATATTTCATTTGCTTTAGATCGCGTCCGTAATGTCATTGCAGCCAGAGATCTTACAACGGTCTGTCTCTTCTGAGCGGGCTTTCAACGGAAAGCCATTCCTGTACCTAACCTCTTTCTCGTCCTGCGCTTCTGCTCTAAACAAAGGCATAACGCTTGATGCCTGCCCCTCAGTGTTGGACGAAGAAATTTAGCCAGAAACTTCGTCCTCAGTACCGAAACTAAGGAATGTACTTTTTTTTTCTCTGGTCTGTCGCCTGTAGGCAAAGCTCGTCTGAAAGATAATGATTTCCGACAAGTTCAAGATTTTATGTTTTCAAAGGCACAATCGCACATTTGTATATCACATGAGATGATTATTCAGTTCATCTGTTCAATGTTTGCGGTTTCTACCGCGTTTTGACAAGTGACATCAGGGAAGGTTTTAGTGGTGGATTAGCCGGTAAGGCCGGAGCAAGTCCAATGTGCGTCATTGCTGTCGTGAATCAGCCCTCATAGAAGAACGGAAGCGTTCTACTGCGGCAATCAGAGAGCCCAGGTGCGACGAGGTAGTTGAGTGCGCATAGTTTTATCGGCAATCTACGCGGTCTTAAGGTCTGATTGTGTGCTATCAGGGCGTGCGGTAAACGCCTGTCGCTCCCTAACGGAATCCTAGGTCATTGTTTGAGACACTGTGTTAGAGAGCAGTGCCGTAGAGATCGGCCCCACGTAAATGGCCAGTTACCCGCCAGCAAAACCCAGTCTCACTCGACAAGAATTCCTCGCATAATAAAGGCTAATCATTATAATAAAAAAAATTGCAGTATTTCATTAGGCACTCAAAATGATTTGCCAGGAAGATTTTCAAGGAACGAAAGTGTCCTGTCATAAAGTTAGGGGCTCTCCTCTTCCCCCTTCTCGTGTTGATGTACGGGAATACTTCTATAGGCATTGCCGCTTTGTTCCGAAAATATAAATACACGCATTTTTCCTTGCTCCACGCTTTCTTTATTTGATGCGCTACGACAATTTGCTACCTGGTAAAAGATTTCCAGTTTGGTACTGGGTATACCACGTGGGCGTCATGTGCATAAGAAAGCTATGGACTAAGCGTGCGCGTGCCTTTCCCATGTTGGCACCTGTCGAATCGGGCTTTCACTGCAAGGGCGCAGCAATAATAACGCGTTAGCGTTAAGGATTCCTTGTCACAGAAAAACCGGCGTCAGTGGCTGTGACGATGTCCCTATGAGGAAAATCATCCCGAACCCCGCATCCCAATCTACGCAGGCCCTCCGCGTGACGCTTAGTTGTTACGGAACTAATTGCATTCCTCAAACTAGAAAGCGTTAGAAAATTCGCGCAGTACGAATTACACACAACCTCCAGAGATGATAGCGTTGGATTGAAAATTGAATATACGAGAAAACATAATTATGTTTAGCGGAAACTCAAACACAGACCCCTTTTTCAGCTGCCGTTCGAGGTCTGTCTTAGTAGGAGCGGTACGCCCCATGAAGCTCTCCTTCATGCACAACGTTAGCCGCCAGCGTTTCTAGGAAAACATTACGGTTACATAACCTGCAGTTGGCG
The DNA here is from genome assembly GCF_050947875.1 of Dermacentor variabilis. NCBI lineage: Eukaryota > Metazoa > Arthropoda > Arachnida > Ixodida > Ixodidae > Dermacentor > Dermacentor variabilis. The sequence continues at coordinate 65,006,301 of NC_134575.1, read as the reverse complement.
GGAAGCGTGGGAACCAGTCAGGGATCTTTGAATGCTATCGCGTAACACTCTTAGAGGCGAAGCTTAGAGGTACTCCAAATTTCGTTCTTCAACGTAAAGGGGCAATACAGACAAATATTAGGTCAAGCTAAAGTGACAGATTAGTGCTCGAGAATATCTAAGATGTGCATATTATCGCTTACAGAGCCTTAATAATCGAGAAATTGTGGTAAAGGCGGGACATAATTAGAGGCACTCCTGGCACATTCAAGTACTTGCCCGATGACAAAAGCACTCCTCAGTTAAGTTCTGTCGCTAGTACTCAAACACTCGTTGCAAAAAACTTTCTTGTATTATAATATAATACGAAATAAAATTCTACTTGTCCAGTTCTATCTCATTTTAAGGAAAAGGAACTGCAAACACGCAAAGAACATAAAAGAACACACGCAAAGTGCGTCGTGCGGCCAGTCGCGCGCCAATTTTGCGTACACTTGCGAGTTTCTTTCACGCTCGGAAACACTTTTATGTATCACGTATTGAGCGACAGAAAGCTGTATAGGGAATTTTTCATCTTGTTATACAATATAATTATGCACACTTCTCACCTAATTACAAGATTGGAGAAGTTGATTAAATAATTAAGAATAAGTATTTAATTAGGCGGAATGGAGAAGCCCGTCTGAGTATCTCCAAGCGACGACTAACAACATTACCTTTGTTCACTCCAGCTACTTGGCATTTGCACATTCTTAAACCCTGGCTAAAGTTGGACACCTTCTATAACGACTAATTGCCACTGTGGAAGCGAGTTATGTATAGGGCGTGTAATGCGAAAGGATCCTCCTTTCGCGCTTCCCCAGAAACACTCAGCGACATCTAGCTCTGTCAGTGCGTGGCCTGCGCGAGACCTCCAGAATGGATGGCGCGCCGGTGCATGCCAACACTGAGAAACGCGTCGTGCGACAACGAGACTCCGCTTCAGAGCTTCGTTCTCGACACGCTGCGCCATCTAGTGGCGCTCCCGAGACATGCGCGCATGGCCTCCGAGACCAGAAGCGCGGAACGCAGAAACGGGCGAACGCTGAGAATTGTTCCTCCTCTCGTCGCACACTCAGTGGCACATAACAAGTGAGCCCAGTCGACGAAACGTTAATTTAAAGGGAAACTGAAGATTCTCTCGAATTCAATAAGAGGCTCATTTACGGATGCGTGAACCTTATAAACCACGCAGGTGAAATTTTTTGGGAGGGGGATTTTTTACTTAGGAGCGACGTAATCGTCGGTTAACGTCGGTCGCTCCGCCCCCAGTCGAGCGCCGCGAGCTGCTGCTGACGATGCGAGCGGAGACCGGAAACCGAGGCGTAGTGACGTCAGCACTGGTGTTCCGTTCCTTCCCAGTCTCCGCGACCGTGCCTGACCGTGCTTGTTTCTGCGTGCGTGCCGTCATAATCTGCTTCACTCGACCTTGCATTCCACTGTTTCTGTCTATGCAGAGTGGTAGTTGATGTGCACAGCATCAATCGAAGTGGTGGGCCGGTCGGGCTGCCGTTAGGTGCAGCCTGCGGTTGCACGAACACCAGCGGCCGCGACGATGTTCCGATGCTCCATTACTTCCCGCAAGAAGCTTTCAGCTAAGTGGGAGGCTGCTGTGAACTGGAATTTCTAGCGCTCAAGAACAACAGTGCTGTGCTCTAACCACTTTCGTGACGACGATTACAACCTGAGTTTATCAATAATGCGTGAATTAGTGAGAGTAGAACTTGCTGCTAGCAGGCTTTCTAAACGCAGCGCGAAAAGGTCAAAGCAACGGACACATAAAGACGGGTGCGGGCACAGGGATCGTAACTGGTCTTGGAAGACCTTATGAATACAAGAACTCGACCAAACCTTGATTTTGATTTACTGTTAGCTTCGGGTTAGCACGCTGAACGGAAGGTGCATGTTTATCTCCCGGCCCTCACGCAGGTTTCGCCGCAAACCGCCGTTAATTTTCTATTCGCACGTGTGTTGTGGAACAGCCTACATGCAGCTACCATAAACCAATGCAAGTGTAAAATCTGCTTGTGTTTGAAAGCCAGCGCACGCCAGGACGCTGCGCTCCCTCTTCTCTCGCGCAGAGAGAGAAACCGGCCGTCCCGTGTAGCCCACGGCATTCACCGCCTTTACGGCTCCAGTTACGAGTACATATCGTTGGGATGGAGCGCTGATGAAGGTCACTACACGTGCTGCAATAGCCGGAAAACTTTTCCCACATGTAAACCGTCTGTGTAGATTGCCCACCGCTTTGGGCCAGCGCACAAATGGCGACGATCGCATCCCCGCTTACGTTCCACGAGGAGGCATGTAGGACCATAACGGTACAGTTGTTTGCCCGGAAACGAACTTATTAGATCGCTGAATGCAGCTTTGCAAATAACATACATAACACGAGCAGATGCTAACACTTCGCTTTCGTTCCCCGTCGAAATCACTGCTTGCTACCAGCATCTTTTGCTTCTTCGAGAGGCCGGCTCCTGGCAATCGGCTCCTACATGTAGGGAGCAACGTCGAACTCCTCAGAAAAACGCGAGTTATCGAAATTTACCGTATCACTAAAACAACAGCGCCAAACCACCTTGCACCGTGCTTCACGTGTAGCGGCAGCGGTCGGTCCGGATGAACACCATTCTTGACGTCACGAGGCGGGCGAGTTTCCCCGAGTCTACTGCTACACTTTTCGTCGAAATAAAGTCTGTTTGCGCTTTCTTTCGCTCAATTTCGATGCGATATTCGAATTCGGAGGGTTGAAAACCATTAGGTACAGCTCCTCACTCATTTTTTTCTGGAAAACCCTTCAGCTTCCCTTTAAGGGTGGCACATTATCCAGTGCATTAACAGTGCAGCTCGCTAAAACATTGGCATAAAAGGCATTAATTGAAAACTGGAACATAGCCAGTGCATTTTGTCGCGGAGCCGGGAAATGCGTCGGGTTGTTGCCTTTGAGGAACCCTTGTGACGTGGGCTGGATTCCGCTCAGCACCGAAGAAAATCGAGATATTTTTTTTTCATTATTGTAGTTACATGCCTAGTTACCCAAGTTCGCATAAAAGACATTCATTAAAGAGCGGCAGACACCTACTGGCGCATACTTGGGGCAACAAGTTGGCATCAAAGAGCTTTGTTGGAGACCAGCACAGACTGAGTGGTGCATGCCCGGTGCTCCTAGTCGGCACAAAAGACTTTCTTCGAACAGCTGCACCTACTAAGTCAAGGGTCTACAGCGAGCCATGCGGGCGTGTAAAAGGTCTGTTGAAAATCGGCACGTATGCGCACATTGCCACATCCTCAGTGACGCCCGTTGGTGTGATGGTCGTTTTCATTGGTGTTACCTCAGCACAGCCGCCCGATGGGCTACCCATCCGACGACGACCTATCCAGTGAATCCGGTAGGCGGAAAACGAATAGATAGATAGATAGATAGATAGATAGATAGATAGATAGATAGATAGATAGATAGATATATAGATAGATAGATAGATAGATAGATAGATAGATAGATAGATAGATAGATAGATAGATAATCCCTAGAAAGGTGCATGAAATACCCCTAAAATGCTAACGCATGAAACAGAGATGTATCCCTGCTCGTCTGTGAGTCTCAGCTTTGTAAATGTGCAGCAGAAATTCGTCTCACGTGGCTGGAACCAGCTCTTCGGGTGCCGCTGGGGCAGCGTCGGCGATCGTTGCGGTAGAGTTTGCCTGGCCAGCAGGAGCGACAGGGGAATCGCTTTCGTCGTCACTCTGCGTCATCAGATTTTTGGTCAGGTTAAGTTAGGCATGCTGCACGAAAGCAAGGCCTGCGTGTGTTTTATGCAGCATACCTTTCGGCAGGGCACACTACACAACAAGCTTATTGGGATTTCTCATGGCTCCACTGCGTCGCGTAAAACGTCCACGGTCAAAGATACGAGTAAGAAGTGGCTCGCAGAATTTAATTTCCCATAAAGGACGAATGCATTCAATTGCGACTAACCGGCCACATGTAATCATCTCTAATTGTCTCGTAGTCTGTGTAATAACCTCAGAGCAAAAAAATCAGTCAATACACCTAATACTCACGAACCCCGAAATCAAAAGCTCTAAAACGTAATTTGCATCAAAATAGGCACACGTTCAGCGTCAATAGTCTATTGACCGCCCTAAATGAAAGAGTAATGCTTTTGTAACCTGAATAATAAGTCACGCATTGGGATCTCCAGTCTGTATGCAAACAAGATTGTTGCACAGCATTGTACAGTTTTACTAGATGCGATCCCAAATTCCTGGGAAATTCTATATTTTCTTAGCGAGCTGCAGCCGTAAACATTTGGCTGCGTCCTTGCTGCGTGACCAAAACAACTTTGTTATGCTGCTGCAACTATTTTGTGATTTTAACATATTGATTCATGGAATGATTCATCTAGATTTCATACATTAATCAATATAAATTCTGGCTAACAAAGTGGCCTGAAGTACGCTCTTGTGCACATGAAGAATATTGTCCACAATTTCTTTGTTGAGGTAGCAACTGCACTCACTTTAACCCATGTTACTGTCGGCGAAATCTTCCTTGAATTATTTTCGTTCTCTAGTTAAGTGATTAGTTTATTTATTCATTTTATTTATTTAATGATACCTCAAGTGTCCAAAATAGGACATTACATGAGGGGTGGGCATGTAAAAGGCGGGATTGATGATGTGGAAATTAGATGATTCGGAACACTCAATGGCAGATCTAAAGCGTGCTGTATCGCGGATGAGCGCAGTTTGTCTGGGAAGGCCATTCCAGTCTCGGGCAGTTCGGACGAAGTTAGAGTTAAAGAATAGAGAAAAGAATTCTCGTCGTAAAACTTATACTTACGGATGTTTGCTCATCGCCTGTTGAGGAGAGAAATATTACGACAATTTAGGTGCTTATCAACACTTCTTTTCTCAAAAGGATTCGAAATTATGAAGGGAATATGAAAAATGTATAGTAAAGTTAGCTGCGCAAAGTGCTTCATTGCGGAGAGAAGTGTAAGCACGGAAGTGTTCCCCCATAGAAGAGCGCTAGCCGTCCAGGCAAGGTATGATACGTTTATGACACTAGGCACAGCGTGAGAAATACGGAGGCAATAGCACACGCTAACAGTGCAGTCTACGTCTATTCCTGCCCGTATTGTATTCCTCGTGGTGTAGCTGCAATGATCGACCACCAAGCCCAACTTTCTGCACTTCTGGAAGTAATGTGGTTAATTGTGTGAGCACGACGTGATTTTCGACGTCGGCATGATCAGCTAAATTTGTTCAAAATATCAAGTGTTCCAATGCTCCGAAAGGACCATTCTAAAGTACACTTGAAAGATTGAGATGTAGTAAAAGATAGGGATCTTCAGCATTTAGGCTAGCACACAATAATTCTACTTTATACAACATGGCGTTGCCTGCTCGCTTTAGAAAGAGTCATTCCGTAGCGCATAGTGCTTTCCAAATTTCATTGCAGACCTTGAATCATTCCCCACAAACGAGCAACAACATCATTAAAAACATGCGCTTTATTATTAAGAGGGTATTCCCTACATCACAGCCTAACAAGAATCATTCCGTTATTATATGGAGTATTGGCACTGTGGAGACGGCAAATATCAGGTCAACCAAGCGGCATTTTGGGTAAGCGTTTATAAGAGTGTATAAAACAAACCATTGCACTGGACAAACTGCCGTTGGTATTTCTTAGTGAAGTTCCATTCAGCTTGGAGAAGTGCCCGTTTCACTTCAGTGGCATGAGAAAAAATTTTCGAAAACCCGAAATTTCCCGTGCATATGTGGTATACATTCTACTACGTTGTTAGTACGTTGTTTGCGTTATCTGCGAGCAACAATTTCAATACGCTTCAGTCAAGTGGCAATTATTTCGGCAGACACACTTTAGTGATTTCACCATTATATGGGGTCTTTACCCACTTTTCGGTTTGTTGTTTTGTATCTAACTTATTTCACTCAGTGATCAGGCACTCTACTTTGATGGGCCACTAAGTTAAGTGCTGACTGCTCTCTTGGCGGGCATATAAGTAGGTGCCCGGATAGGTAAATTGCCGTTGGCGGCTGTCTGGCTTAGCGGACAACTTCGGTGAATACGTACATGCTATTGGGTATTTGTGCCTCAACAGACCACTTTGGCACTGCATACGTGATACTGGATTGTGACCATTCTTTGTTAAATTACACAATATATATGGATGCGCCAAGTTTATACAAGGGATATGTAGCATTGAATATATTAATGCGATAGTGTCTCGTCTGCAAGCGGGTACTCACTCAGCGCAACGATATTGCAGCCATTATACTAGGGATATTCAGAGTTGCTACGTAAGGTGCTTCAACTAGGAAGTAGTAATTATGACATATACTGTATGGTTGCATCATTCGGCACTGTCTTTCGCATTGATATTACCACTTCGTGTGTCTGCTGATGCGACCACAATGTTACACGATGTACGGATGAGATGGGTATATGATATGGTCATACATTAGTCATCATAATAATCAACAAGACATATGGACCCATTAGAAATCCATAACAAAATATTGCTAATCGCACTAAAGTTTCGGAAGATCTCGAAAATATGGATGCGCCAACAATTTTTTTAATATAATAATAATAGCACTGTATATAGTCGAATAGCTCTGCCGTAACTGCAATGTGCAAACTCTGCATTTCGTCCTCCCTCAAAGTGCATGAAGTAGGCAAAGAGGCACACTGCTTCAAGTGACCTTTGAAAAAGCAGGCTGTGAATTACTCGACAGCACATCTCAAAGTAGGCGTGTTTAATTTGCGATTATGAGGCTGCTGCACTGTCATTTAGGCGGCTCGTTCGAATGAGATTAAGCGCCCAGAACAATGAGCTTCACGCAAGCGGTCTTTCGTGGCGGAAAAAAAAAATAACTTTAATAACTTTTAGTAGGACCGTTTCAAATCGCCTAACTTAAGTACTTCTGAGGCGCAAAAACTTTCCATGTGAACAGGATGTTCTAGGGGTGTCATTTCTACAGAAGCATCTGCCGAAGCGATCATTCTGATATGTAGGAATAGCAATTAACATAAGCGAATATAATTTTGCTGTCATCACAAATTTGGCTACGAAACGTCCGTCACGCTTAAATTTGATTGAATAATCCATTGGTTGGTCTGTGGCTATGACGCAGTGTTGCTAATAATGAGGTCGCAGGTGCGATGACTGGGCGTAGGAGCTACATTCGCACCGAGGCAGCATCGCTGGATATGCAGTTCAGCGGACATGTTAAAGGAGCCCGGATGGTTGAAATTACTCCGCTTCACTCCTCTACGATGCGACTGATAAGTTTCCATGGTAGAGTGTATAAGCGGGACTGAACGAGGACGCAGAAAAAAACAGATAAACAGAGAAGCGCTGACTGTGTATCTGTTTCTTTCTACGTCCTCGTTCAGTCACGCTTATACACTCTATCGTGAATTCTAACCAACTAGCCCGCCAACGTCTGAGAAGTTTCGCTTACATAAACTCCACACTAGCGGGTCGAATCAGAGACCAAGGTGACCCAGCGTGACCCCGCCGCCTTTACAGGCACTTAGCCCGTCAGACGAGATGACCCACCTATGGCAGAAGTCACCTCTACGTTGGCTTGGCTTGACCTGCTGGAGCTTAAGTGAAACCGACCACCGAATTTTGGCCCGAAATCAGACTCGGCTTCTCTCTATATCGGATTCACGTAAACGTAGATAAAGCTCGAGCGTTGGTTTTGAACGTTCAATGCCGTCGATCAATCACCGCTAACGAAACATGCATCGGTGCCTTTGGACCTTCCGATGACCTTTTTTACGTTGTATTTAAAATCCATACGTTCGAAAAACAACAGGACGCGAAGTGATTTTTTTTCTTTTGCACCGCCTAAATTCGGAGTAGAAAATAGACGTTATCATCAACGGCTACGCGCACATTTCCTGCATAAAAGGTGCAACAATTATAGTTACGTAGTTTTAGTATTAGCGAAAACGTTGATAGGGAGGCCTAGGCAATGATAAAGTAGGAGAGAATGCCTACTCATGGTTTCGGGAGCACAGGTGGCGGATGAAAGGCGAGGACGTCCAGCGACTGGTCACGACGCTGAGGACAGGGTCAGTATGCCGGATAGACACGCCGAGACCAGCAACGCCTTGTACCTTGGGGGAACGTCTGGGGTGAGAAGTCGCTTTGTCGGAGCGCAGCAGCAGAACGACCGCTCGCGGCTAACGTCGTCTTCTTCTTCTGGCGGTTATCAGCCAATGCCCACGTGATCACGCGATGAAGAAGAAAACCGTAGTATTTATTGCAGTGTTCATGATAATGACGTTCATTAGGCTTAGAAAAATCGCACGTAACCATAGTAAGGGATCAGCCGAAAATTGGGTGACTTGAACGCAACTTTGTTTATTGGAACGAAAAGATAAATAAAAAAGTTGAAAAGTCTGGGAAGAAAGTGTTATTTATTAGAGTACTCTAGAGTGGTAAATGTGTAATTGCATTGAAATATGTAAAATAATGTTCCTGGAATAATTTTGACTCGAACTAATGAACAATGAAAATAGCGCTTATAAGAAGAAAACTGACATCAACACGGCAACCATTTTGTAACTCTAATGTAATCACACACAGCCTCAAACACGTTCTTTTGGGTAAAACATACTGGGGAAACTCCAATAGGGAGCATAACCAAAGCACTCGTTTGTACTCCCTATTTACGAAGCAAATCTCCATGTAGCCTTTTTATTGTACTGTTAACTGGCGGCTGAATAAAAGATAATTACAGTTAGATTGACCTTCCATGAAAAAAAAGTAGTGGAGAGATCATGAGACCGCACACCCGTAAATGTAGATTTAGTGGGACATACCACAGCATTTCCTTGTAATCAATACCTCTTATTTTCATGACGGGTACCTTTTAGTTCTCCAGCGAAGGCCGAGATCTTGGAAGCTTCTGAAGAATGTTATTTATATTCCGATGAAGTTTCTATATTGCAAATATTCGTTTGCTTCTCACTGTGATGTGAGCCGACACTCGAAAACTAGAAATTACAGGTCCATTCAGAGTGGTCTCCCTAAATAACCAATCAGCCATCTTATTTGAGTATAAGAAACAGTGAACCAGTACTCTTAGTGACCTGATCCTGATGATATAGGTGCAACGGAACAGTTTTATTACCACTGCATTTTATGAGGCGACAGGCAAAGCACGAGCTCGAGATAATCTGTTATAATAACAGCAGTGACTGCGTTTAAAGTGAGCTTGCACAGCGCGTGACTCATCTAAAAAATCTCAGCTTCTAAACCTGGCCTGAAATTTGGATGTCATAAATAATAGAACCAACCAAGCGAAAGGGGCAAAAAATGTTCCCGAGCCTTCTTATAACAGAGTTAAGGGTCTGTAGGTTTTGTGTTACTAATTCGCAAGTGCGGAAGTTAATCCTGCAAGCAACTTTTTCAATTGATCAACAAAATGTGAAATTTCGTTCAGAATTTTCGTTTGATAGTTTTAGGGAAGAGCATAAAATCTTCGAATTAGTCTGCAGAACATATATTTATTGCTATCCGGCCCAGGCTTTGCCCGTTTCTCTATGATTTGCAGCGCAGACTTCACGACAGCAGGATTTCTTGTCACAGCTATGTTGTCCTTTAGGTAAGTTTTACGTGCAAGGAAGAGTTCTTTTGCGTAAGTAAGGATGCGCCAGATATGTATACATAGAAAGAATGTAGTGTGGGATTCGTATGTGAGTATCGTACCTCGGAATTCGAAGCCTTTGTACTGCTTTTGCTATATCTTATACAAAAAGAAGCATTGAGAGCATCAACGATGAAGACGAGGTTTGACAAAAAAATCTTGGTCAAACAATAATTAAGGCATGCTGTTCAGTGTAAACATCTGCATGGAAGATGGCAGCTCATCGCAGTGCAACATCAGTGAAAGTTTTGAACGAAGAAAAGTTATTTCCCTGAACAAGGTGCTTGAGCATGGGCGTGCAATCTCAGCTCTAGCTGATGTGTGTCATTGTATTAAGCTGTGCACGCATTATAAAAATTACGGGGGCAGTTTTTAGGTAATATAACGCAATAGAATGCCACCTTTTTACGCATTTATTTTGTGACAGCAGTTTTGAATACGCTCCTTCGCACGAAATTCCGAAACCGGTATGGAGATCTCTCTGTTTAGACACAGCACTTCTACAGCACCTAGTGTGTCTGCAGGCTATTGGGCGCACTGTCTGCTAGAAATAAATAGAAATCATGAGCCATTCTATTCTGTGAAGATGAATGACCTGCGAAGATGTTTAGCACGCGACACTGAGGTCACACTGAATTATGAACAAAGGTACGAGCACAATTATTTCCCTGATCGCAGGTCACCGTGAAGACAGGCACGCACACAGATTCTCATATTACCTCCTTAGGCATAGGAATGCTGGAGCATTTCTACACCTTCGCAACGAGAAATTTGTTCATCGCGTAAAACAATGAATTGCTGATTCCCCCGTAAGCAAGGAAAAAAATTCTACCTGACAGTCTAGTGAGCTTGAAAGTAGCGCCTATTGATAACTAATCTGCTAAAAGTGCATATACAAGTGATGACAGGCATACGCTTTTGCATAGAATGAAGAGAATTTGCATCTAGTTTGGGAACTGATTTTTTGCACACGCAGAATTGTCAACAGACACAAAAAATGCATATAACCGTAGCCATAAACAGCTTCGCTTTAAAAAGTCGCAGTTTCTGCCAGAGGCAAAGAATTGATAGAGACATAAGCACTAGACCACTACACCATTACATTACGAATGGTTGCTAGTTCTTTTGACGCCGTACATGCTACAGTATGACCAATGGAAACTGACCCTGGAAGCATTCAACGCCAGAACTCTCTCGAGTGAAGCTAGCTCAGTAGTGCTCTTTGAGGAACTATCAGGCATTGTTTGCGATATCATTGGCCTTAGTGAGGTTAGAATAACTGGTGAGGCTTACACAGCTGACTACTTCCACGCCCTCTACTATAGAGGACTTCCAGATAAGAAGCAGTGCGGAGAAGGATTCCTAATCCATAAGGACGTAGCGGGCAATATTTACAATTCTCAAGCTTTAATGAGAGGCCAGCAGTAGTCGTAATAAAACTTATTAAAAGGTGTAGATTAAAGGTAGTACGAGCCTGGGCTCCAATCTGCAGTCATAATGATGATGAAGTAGATCAGTTTTATGAACATGTGGAATTAGCGAACAGAAAAGCGCAATTTGTGTATACTGAAGTTATGGGTGGCTGTAATGCAAAAGTGCGGAAAAGCTGGCTGGTGAACAAGCGATCGGCTAGTGCGGCGTCAATTATAGAAACACTAGAGGAGAGATGTATACTAGGCAGAATTCGCGGCAAGGAATAAGCTGCGAATAATGAACAACTACCTGCGACAAGTAGCTTCTTCATCTAATTTCATTGCCAATTATTTATCATTCCTTTAATTTGATTACTAAGTACAAGGAATTACATTGGTAATTACAAGTACAAGTAATTACTAATTACAAGTACAAGTACATCTGCAGGCTTGGAGTGACGCCTGACACCGGCGAAAGGTGCCTAGAGCGAGTGGGGCTATACTTATCTAAGTACAACCAAATTAGGAAGGCCCACTAGGCTTGAAGAAGGACACACCCTCAGCAGAACAGGATTTGGCCTCCCTGGTGCAGTATTCGGCCACAACCTTCCTGATGATATCTACAATTAACCAATGGGCCTCAGTCCCCAGCAGCTGCGGAGCACCTGACCAAGACGGCGGTCAGACATATAACACTGCAGAGGGCGCTAAGATTCTTAGGGTCCGGACAGGCCACCAATGAAAACTGACCCTTACAACGTTTAACACCAGAACCCTCTCGAATGAGGCAAGGTTTCAGGACTTTTTGAGGAACTATGAGACATTGTTTAGAACATCATCAGCCTTAGTGAGATTAGAACTGATGAGGATTATGCATTGCTGAATAAGGAACGTGTCATCTGCTATAGAGGTCTCGTAGATAAGAAGCAATATGGGGTAAGATTTCTAATTCATAAGAACATAGCGGGCTAGACTGACGAATTCTACGGCCTTAACGAGAGTGTAGCTGTAGTCGTAATCAAGCTTAATAAGACGTACAGATTAACGATTGTTCAAGCCTATGCTCCAACATTAATTCATGAGGATGATGATGTACATCAGTTTGATGAAGGTGTTCAATTCGCGATGAGAAAAGTGCAAACTCAGTTTATGGTATTTATGGGCGACTTCAATGCAAAAGCGGTGAAAAAGCAGGCTGTTGAACAAGCAGCTTGAATTACGGCGTCGATTCTAGGAACGCTAGAGGAGAGATGCTGGTAGAATTTGCAGAAAGTAATAAGCTTCGAATGATGCACACCTTTATCAGGAAGCGTATTAACAGAAAGTGGACCTGCAAAAGCCCTAATGGTGAAACAAGAAATGAAATTGACTTAATACTTTCTGTTGATCTGAGCATAGTGCAGGATGTCGGAGTGATAGATTGGGTAAAGTGCAGTGATGATAGGATAGTGAGGGCTAGGATTCACCTCAATTTGAAGAGAGAAAGAATAAAATTCGTGAAGAAGATACAGGTCAACCTAGGGGCAGTAAGGGTCAAAGTAGACAAATTCAGGCTGGTACTTGCAAACAAATATACAGCCTTACAACTGAGAGATGATGACATAGAGCTAATGAATGAAACGGTAACCAGGCTGGCTTCAGAGGCACCAATTGAAGTGGGAGGCGCGGCACGAAGGCAACCAGTATGAAAACCAGTAAGAAAAGACAAAGAATGAAAGTGTCCAACTCAAGAGATAAGATAGAATTATAACTAAAGATGAGGTCAGAAGGGCCTTGCAAGACATGAAACTGGGAAAAGCGGCAGGAGAAGATCAAATTACAGTCAATTTCATCAAAGATGGAAGAGACATAATGCTACAAAAACTGGGTGCTCTCTATATAAAGTGTCTATCGACTGGAAGCGCCCCAGCAAGCTGGAAGAATGAAAACATTATACTAATCCACAAAAATCGAGACTTTGAAGAACTGAGAAATTATAGGCCCATTAGCTTACTTATATAAAATATTTACCAAAATTATCTGCAATAGAATACGGCCAACACTGGACTTTAGTCAACCAAGGGAACAGGCTAGCTTCAGGAAGGAATACTCTGCAATTGATCACATCCATGCGATTAATCGGGTTATCGAGAAATTTTTAGAGTACAATAAGCCCCTCTCTATGGGTTTCAAAAATTACAAAAAGCATTTGATTCCGTAGACATACCAGGAGTAATAGAGGCATTCCGTAATCAAGGAGCACAGACTGCTTAAGTATATACCTTGGAAAATATCTACAGAGATTCTACAGCCGCCTTAATTCTACACAAGAAAAGTAAGAAAATACCTATACAGAAACGGGCCAGGCAAGGAGACACAATCTCTCCAATGCTATTCACTGCGTGATTGGAAGAAGTATTCATGCTATTAAACCAGGAATGTTTAGGAGTAAGGAGGGACGACGAATACCTCAGCAACCTTCGGTTTGCCGATTACATTATTTTATTAAGCAACACCGCATACGAGTTACAACAAACGATTGAGGACCTTAACAGGGAGAGTGTAAGAGTGGAGTTGAAGATTAATATGCAGAAGACAAAGATAATGATGAACAACCTGTCAAGGGAACAAGAGTTCAAGATTGGAAATCAGCCTCTAGAGTCTGCGAAGGAGTACGTGTACCTAGGTCAACTAATCACATGGAACCCTGATCATGAGAAGGAAATTCACAGAATAAAAATTGGTTGGATCGCGTATGGCAGACATTGTGTGCTCCCGACTGGAAGCTTACCGTAATCATTGAAAGGGAAGGTACACATTGAGTGCAAAGCTTGAGAACAAGTTAATGACAGCACAGAGCGCGATAGAACTATTAAAGAGACGCAGTTGCGCAAGATGTTTATTGACGACGACTGGCGGGTACATCACCCAAAAACCCAAGACACGCCTCCTGCTTGGGTAGGCTAGTTATGTTGTACTGGTGGCGTTGGAGTGCCGACAAGCGTAGCCCCAGCTGGTTACAAGACACACCTTTCTTCCCTTCAGTTGGTTACTGGTACCCGTACCTTTCGGGCACTCGCTGGATCCTAGTGGATCACCGCTGCAGCACTGATCCGACTGACTGCTGTGGGGTAGTTTGTTCGGTTGCTTGGCCCTCTGCTAATGGCGCCGCTGTTGAGTGAACGTGAGTGCTTCTAATGCCACCTCCATCGGCAAAAATTTCGGGGAGTGCCTTGCTTTGGGTTTCTGCCGTCTCTTAAAGCGTTATTTCGGAGCAGGGAGCCGTTGTCAATTCCACTTTACATCTTAAGTGATCGGCATGACAATACCTAATAACCCCACTTATGCGTACCAGGAACGTCACTTTTGACAGGTTCTTTACAATTTTCCCTGGCCTCCAATTCGACCTTTCGTTGCGAACAGTACGGACATATACATCTTCGCCTTGTGTAAAGTCACGCCTGTGACCAATTCTTGCATCTGCCGTTAGCTTATTTTTTTCATCTCTGGTTCAGTCTGGTTCAGACTTTTAATCCGAGAAGCCACTCAAAGGGCGCTGATTCTGTGAACGACTGCGGTGTCGTCCTCTATGAAAACAAGAAATAGTCAATGCGGTGCTGTAACGACCGCGTCTGGCCGGCTCTTTTATCTTCTAACTGTAATTTCAAGATCCTCCTCTTCGTGGTCTGCACCAACCTTTCCACTGCACCGTTTGACTGGAAGTGATACGGGGGCGTGAAAAGCGACTTTACATCGTTTTGTCCCAACAAGTGTTGAAATTCCCTGGATCTAAATTGTGGACCGTTGTCGGTGACAATGACACTGGGCAGGCCAAACGCCGCAAAGCTGCTCCTTACCGCCTCCACCGTGGCAAAGGATATGTCGTGCATTACTGTTACCTCGAGCCATTTTGAGTATGCGTCTACCATTACCATCAATGATCTCCCTTCCACTTCCACAAAATCTAAATGAACAAAAGCGTTTACAGTTATTGGCCATGGTTGCACCGCTACTGATTGCGCCGAATTACGTACACTTTGACAGACCTCGCATGCTCGTACCATGTCTTCTAGTTCTGTATCAAGATTTGGCCACCGAATCCAACTACGCGCCAGCACTTTGATTTTCGTCATTCCTGGGTGGCTCTCGTCTAATAAAGACAGAACCCTCGGCGTAAGAGCTTTCGGGATAACAATCCGACTGTTCCACAACAAACAACCCTGCTCTATTGGGAACTCGTGTGGACGATCAAAATATGGGCAGTATTGCTCTTCTGTTGCTTGACACCAACCACGCCATGTCATGTGTACTACCGCTCTCAGAACCGCATCCCTGCTTGTTTCTTCAGCCACTTCGTTGGCTGTAAAGGGAACCTCTAGTAGAGGCGAAAAAATATTTTTCGTGCTGTTCCCCCGTAGCTGTTTCCAACGGAAGCCTCGATAAGCCACCTCTGTGGCCCCCGTGCTGGCCCTCCTTGTACTTGATGGTATACTGATAACAAGCCAAGAAATGTTTCCATCGCTGCTCTCTTCCTATCACTACTTGACTGTTGTGTCTCTTCGGATAAAACAACTGCGTCAGCGGCTGATGATCAGTCACTATTTCGAACTGCCGACCGAACAAGTGCTTATGAAACTTTTTAATGCCAAGCATAATGGCTAGAGCTTCGCGCTCAATTTGTGCTTAGTTTCTTTCGGCCGCTGTAAGCGTGTTCGACGCGAATGCGATAGGTGTCTCGCCGCGACCTTCCGTGTGCGCGAGCACCGCTCCAAGGCCGTATGCCGATGCGTCGCATGTCAGGCGCAGCAGTTTGCTTACATCATACAAAGCTAGCACTGAATCCTCGCTCAGGAGCAGCTCGCATTTCTGAAAGCTGGTTTCACACTCTTTTTGTCCGTTCTCATGGACCATCTTTTTTGAGGAGCTTGTAGAGCGGTTTTAAGATGGCGGTTGTTTAGGAAAGGAACCTAGCGTAGAAATTCACCAACCGTAGGAACGCCTTCAATTTGAAGACACCAGCCTGAGTTGCAGCCCTCAATATGGCTTCTATACTTCATCTTTTCTGGGATGCGTGCCAACCGCGTCGATTTCCTGACCAAGATAGCGGATGCGGTTTTTGAGAAATTGACATTTATCAGAGTTGGCACGAATCCCACGCTTCCGTAGTTTCTGCAGCACCTGTTCGGTGCGTCTCAGGCACTCGCATTCGGTCCATCCTGCTATGAGAACATCATCGAGATAGCACACTGTGCCCTCCATACCGGCCAATACCCGATACATTACTGACTGGAAAATGGCAGGTGGGCTCGCGACACCAAACGGTAAACGCGTAAAACGGAAAAGGCCAAGGTTTGTACTTATCGTTAGCAACTGTTGCGAAGGGTCATCAATTTGAAGTTTCAAGTACGCTTTCGATAAACCAAGCACAATGAAACAAGTTCCCCCTGCCAACGACGCGAACACACCTTCTGGCAATGGTAGCGAGTATTGGGCAACCGTAGTACAGAGGTTTAAAGACACGTGGTAGTCACCACAGAGCCTGACGGCTTCTCCATCACTCTTCGGAACTGCTACGATAGATGTTGCCCATCGGCTTTCACGCACCAGGTACAACACACCAGCCGATTCCAACTATTTAAACTCTTTTTCGACTTTGTCTTTCAGGGCGAACGGCACTGGCCTGGCTTTACAGCATACAGGTTGCGCTCCCTGCTTCAAAACAATGGAGCCCGCAAAACCCTTAGTGGTTCTAACTGGGCCCGTGAACACATCCTTGTACTTGTCAAGCAACCCCTCCTGTTTAGCGATTGTGTTCCCTCGCAAAACATATGACCAGTTTAGGCGAATATGCTTCAACTAGTCTCGGCCAAGCAATGCCGGTACCGTGCGCTCCTGTTGATTCGCAGCAGTCACGAGCAGCAGCCTAAAGGAATTGCCTTTATGAGTGACACTGTCCTTCAAGGGAACGCTTGAGCCACTCTATATCCTTAAGCGAAACTGCACAGGGTCATATGCCAGATGTCCAAGATAGTTCGGAAAATCACTATCTGGCATAATAGATACCGCTGAGTCCATGTCTATTTCTATTAGCAATGGTTTGCCCACTTACATTCATATCAACTTTGTACGGCTCAACTCTTTCTCCTAGTGCGTACAATTCTAAGCTAGACCGCCCTCTTCCGTGGTGAAATTTCTCTGCCTTCTTTTATATATAATAGCTAAATGTCGCGTCTGGGAACAACTGTAGAACCTTGCCTTTATGTGCCGACAGTTCGGCTAGTGGTGGCGACCCCCACAACAAAAACACGACCGCATCCTGTCCTTGTCAACGCACCCTTTCCTCGCAGCCGCCGTACCACGTCGCTGACAGTCACTGGTCGAGCAGGTAGTCGCGGCACTGTCACGGCGTTGCCACTTGACGTCATCCTCTTGTTCTCGGGTCACGTCTCATCCCGGAAGCACCTCGCTCGCGTGGACATGGACATGGCGGTAACACACGCCTTGTCCCATGTTAGGCCTTTGTCGTCCTCAGCGGCTAAAAGCTTGCATCGAATAGCCTAGCTGCGCGCACCCACGACGAGCTGGTCTCTGAGCGCCTCAGTTAAAAACGCTCCAAACGAGAAGTTCGTTGCCGGCCGCTTTAATTCCACGATGAAGTCGTCAACTGCCTCCCGGGGTCCCTATCTGCTTTTATGGAATTTGTAATGCTCCGTGACTATCGCCCGCTTTGGCGCGTAATAGTTCAGAAGCGCCTGTTTTATCTCTTGATACGTCGTCTTTTCAGTAGCCTCTGGAAACATCAAGTTCGGCAATGTGTCGTACACGCTGCCACATACTATTGCGATAAGAAGGCCGTGCGGCTTTGTTCGTCCAGCTTATTCTCTCTCGCAAAAGCCGCGAACCGCTCTAAGTAGATAGCCATGTTACCTGTCGTGGTACAAAATTTCGCCAGGCACCCGATCAACGGTTGGTGGCTAGAAGACGACGGCAGATCGTTGCCCATGCTGTCTACTGCTGCTTGGTGCTTGAATCAGGGCCGGCGGTTCATCCCATCCTCGGCACCATTATTAAAGAGACGACAGTTGCGCAAGAGGTTTATTGGCGACGACTGGCCGGTACATCACATAATAGCTCAAGACGCGCCTCCCTGCTTGGATAGGCTATTTATACTGCACTGGTGGCGGAGTACCCACAAGCGTGGCCTCCTGCTGGTTACAAGATAAAAGAAGAAGAATGCTATGCACAGCATTACGAGACAGAAAGAGAGCGGTTTCCACTCTCTTTCTGTCTGCACACAAGAGTAGAGTGTTGTCCACTTCTCCACTCATGTGTCCTGTGTGCATGCCTCACTTCTTTTTTGTATAACTGCATCAGAGAGCAAACGGGTATACACGATATTTTAATTGACGTTAAGACAAAGAAATGGCGCTGCGCAGGTCATGTAATGCGCAGATTAGATAACCGTAGGACCATTAGGATTACATAATTGGTACTAAGAAAATGGAAGCGCACTAGAGGACGGCAGAAGACTAGGGGGTGAGACGAAACTAGGAAATTTGCGGATGCTAGTTGGAATCGGTTGGCGCTGGACAGGGGCAATTGGAGATCGCAGGGAGAGACCTTCTTCTTGCAGTGCACGTAAAATAGGCTGCTGCTGCTGCTGCTGCTGATGATGATAATGATGATGATGAATTTCCCATATGTCGTCCTTGGCGTCTTTGTTTGTTGGCTTCTGATGAAACGATAAATAAAAATCGAACCCCTTTGTTAACCCCGTTTCTACTCGTTCGCCTATCCTCAGTGATTTATGCTGCTATGTACGAGACGCCAGAACGACGTCTGCATTGATAGAAACGAACAATGCAAATAGAATATTTAATTACATCCGTGACATCTTCTCTGATTTTTGCACATAAGCGCTTAGCCTGGCGGAGTAAAATTTACTTTCCTTTGTTAGTGTCTTATGCCTCTACAGGTGAGGCCGGAACTACCCATCAAAGGAAAACTATATGGTTCATAAACGCAGGTTTGCACCTTGGTGAGCGCCATGTTGGAGTTACCAACGTCGTGCTACCAAGCCGGTGATGTCCTATCTTTCCTCGCACTTTGAACTGGTCAAGCCAGTGATTGTGAATATTTATTCTCCAGACGCTACGCGCAAACGTTGACCCAATTGGATCGAAAATAACATAAGCGAACTGGGCGACCGCTTGTCTGGATGCGGTACCCAAACAATGCGTTAGTTTCCGTAGTGGACGGCATCTTAAAATTGCCGCATCAAGACGTGATTTGCTAGTGCAGCAGTGTAAAAATTATAAAACAAAGGATTTACCGCAGAACCCATCTACGAATATTATGCACAGTAATGCGTTAGCAATGAGTCAATAAAACGACCCATATATTGCCACCTTCAAAACGAGGTACGTCAGAGGCGTGTGCTGCAGCCGGATGCCTCTTTCAAAGGAAGGAAGGAAGAAAAAAGGTGGAGAAGGAAAAGCAGGGAGGTTAACCAGTTTAGCTTAACCGATGTCTCTTTCAAGCTTCCCGAACACTGGGCGCCATCTAGCGCTGCCACAGCGAAACCTGCATGTGGCCTCCGAAATGCATGGCGCCTGAGATATGCGTCACGTAGCACCGGGCTCCTCTAAGCGCTTCTTTGTGGACACGCTGCGCCATCTAGTGGCACTGCCGCGAAGTCCCGGCATGGCTTCCGAGAAGAGACGCATGGCGGTGCCAGCCCCTGCGAACGCTGAGAATTGTTCTCGCTTGACGCACACTCAATGGCTCATACTAAGTAATGCTGGTTGCGTAGCGGTTTATTGAATAGCGGCACATATCTAGTGCATAAATGGTGCAGCTCGCTAAAGCTAAATTTTTCTTGAGACTACTGTACTTTAGCTATGAGAACGAAGTTCATGTGCCTATCAGAATGACAGAGGATCCTGAAAATCATCTCGACTTGTGTTTCACCAACTGGACAAATGATACGTGTGCTGGAATTCTTGTACCTGGAGTCAGTGACCACTTACCAAGTTTCGCATTCATCACATCACACATAAGTCAACAAAAATATTTGCTTCAACTTATTACAGAAGAGATTACCACCGAGAAAATCCAGTAGACAAACAGCAGATCACCCTTGTAGCGCGTCTAGATGATCTGGAGGACAGGACACTCAATTAGTTACTGAAGCTCACGAGCGCCAAATTACCGAAATCACTGACACTGTACTTGCGTAGTAAATACTTCTAGTGAGAATTACAGATTTCATAAATTTGATTCCCGACTGTATTGAAAAAGACGGACAAAAAAAGCGAGAAATCCATGGATCACTTTTAGCCTCACTTTTAAAAAAGAATGAAAGACAGATAACCTACTCAACACCTTTTTCAAAACAACATCGATGGCGTATTGCTTCAATTTGAGCAGATAAGGAATAAGTTAGCATCTAATATAAAACGCGTGCGCATAAACTACTACTAAAATAAGTTTACAAGCATTATGAATGATCAGAAAGCAGTTCGGTGTACTCTGAACGATCTTTTGGCAAGAGCGAATGCAAATACTATTTCTGAACTTTGAGCAGAGGGCAAATTTTGCTCCAGGTACATTGCTTGCGGATATGTTCAACGACCGTATTTCAAGGTCACATGCATTTTCTGTGATCAGTGCCTATAATCACTATAAGTTGTACATCAGAAATCGTATTAAGAAATCAATTTCTGCGGCTCCCGCAAATGAATCGGAGACGAATTTAGTCATGATGTTCCCACGGAACAGCTGTGCTGCCTGTGATGATGTTATAAAAAAAGGCGATTATAAGCAGCTTCACAGTATATTGGCTTACCATTTTCACATACATGCGACTTGATTTTCTGCACTGGAATATTACTCGGTAAGCTGAAGAGAGCCAGACTTTCAGTGATCTACAAAGGTGGTTACCAAAAGGACATGAATACCTATATGCCATTTTCTGTGTTGCCCATATATTCAAAAATTATAGACCTTGCCCTGCAAAAACTAACTTAAAACTGCTTACAATAAAAGCGGCCAAACGCAGCATTCTTTCGGTGCTACTCTGTCAATAAGATTGATGAAATACAATTGATTGGTTGACTGAGGGATTGATGGTACCCTGAAACATCTTGTAAAAAAGGATCAATTTGGTTTGTAGAAAAATGAATGTACCGAGAAGAGCGTGCTAATAATAAAGCCAAATTAATCGATAACCTATTTGCTGCTCCCCTGCCCACTTATCTTCTTCGATGGTGTGCGGGACTGCATTGATATGAGTCTGCTGTTGTTATAATGTGGCGATGTCGAGGAAGCCCTACGACCTCCAAAACCTCATAAATCAAACCAAGATGTCGTTTCTGCTAACAGTGTTAATGAGCTTCAGTTCGCAGAAATTTGTTCTGTCCTACAAATGCTAAAAGACAAAAAATAACAGGTGAGCTTGCCAAAGGCAAGGCTGAGTTAAAAAAGGATATGAAGGACGTCAAAACAAGCCAACAAGCTATTGAAAGTAAGCTAACTGACATTTACTGCCACCTCGATTCAACCGAAAAAAAAAATCTGAGACGCTTGACAATGTCTCTAGTGATTTGGTCAAAGTGCAACAGTGAGCAGACAGCTTGGAAAAACAGCAGGTCGCCCTTGTAGCGCGTCTAGGTTATCTGCAGGACGGGAGAAGGCGTAAAATCTCATTTTTATGGGATACCTGACTCCCGTGAATCATGGCTGCAGACAGAAAAGAAAACAATCGCTGCCTTGTCGTCTGCGATGGAACGTGATCTGCCACCGAAGTCGGTTGAACGCGCGCATTGTGTTGGAGCCTTTTCAGACGGGAAGTGCCGCCCCGTGATAATGAAATTAACGAAATTTCAGGTCAAGGAAACCATACTTACCTCACGCAGCAAGCTGCAAGCTAACAGCGTTTCCGTGTATGAGGACTTCTCGCCCACTACAAGGCACGCAAGGAAAAAGCGTATCGAATTTGGTAAGCGCCAGCCCAATTTTCTCCCGTTTAAGATAAGATTTAATAAGCTTTTTATTGGTAGGTGATCCTTCCTGTACGACCCAATGAATGCCAGCGTCAAGCAAATCAAGCACGCAATCCCTGATGGCGCAGCCACAGCTGTCAGTTCAGGCAGTGCCTTTGCTACGTAGGAACAGGCGAGGAGTAGTGGTGTTTGCTTCAGCAGCGCATGTCCAAGTGCTTCTTGCTAAAGTAAGAAGTGTAATAAACAAGCGCGAAGCACTTAACTCTCTCGTCGACAACTGCGGTGCCGGTATTATCGCTCCAACTGAAACGTGGTTACATCCTCAGGTGTACGACTGTAAAATTTTTGACATATCCCGCTTTCATATATTCCGTTGTGATCGCATGGCTGGCCATGGCGGAGGTTGCAGTGCGCTTGCCATTTCGAAATCTTTGCCTTGTCATTACGCTACCTTTCACAGCAACCTAGAAATAGTGTGCGCCTGCGTTGACCTAGGCCATCGAAAATATATTTTCGCTGTTTGTTAACGCCCTCCCTTTTACCCGTCTTCTTGCACTGCCGAACTTCATGACGCATTAAACACTTTTTTGTGCTGCATCCAAAAGCACCTGTTATATTAATGGGGGACCTTAACTTGCCGATTATAATTTGGAACGCTGATCTAGTACTAGTATCTAGAACTTGTAGTAGTACTAGAACTAGTATCTGAACCAACAAGAATTTCAAAGGATACTGCCAATATTTTTATATATGCTCTCATCCTGACCTTATTGCGGATGATTCATGTATACCTAATGTAAGCGACCATCTAATTCTTTAATTTAACGTTACGTCTCCTCTGTCAAAGCCAGCTGTGAGAAAAATGTTAATATATGACTACGACAAGGCAAACCGTAATGAAATAAACTTGGAACTATCTAACTTCCTTGACCTCTTTTTAAGTAACTTCGATGATCGCACGGTAGACAATAACTGGATCATGTTCAGAAACAAAGTACATGAACTAACTGATAAGTTTATTCCGTCGCGTATAATATCATTGAATTCTAAGGCGCCTTGGTTTAATTCCCCCCTAAAGAGGCTTTGGAATGGGAAAAAGCGCCTGTACCGCATCGAAAAAAAAGTCATTTGGCATCTAAGTGGGACGTTTACAAGGACGCCAACAAAGCTTACATATAAGCTAAAAAATTCGCTAAATGTATATTTCAAGAACACACTTTTCCTACAATACTTACAGAATACCCGAAAAAGTTTTGGTGCATCATAAACTCCTCCGAAGATGATACAATAACCTTAGATGATTCTTGTGGATCCAAAATACCCGACGCTGAATGTCCCCGAATCCTCAACTCCGTATTCTGCAGTAGTTTCGTTCTATGTCCTTATCCTGCGTTTTCCACCCTAGAAAGCTGCAATTACCCGGCTATGGATTCTATTATGAGCGAGACACTTGGGGCAGAAAATGTGATTAGAAATCTAAAGGTGTTGTCATGCTCTGGACCAGACCTGGTTACCGCAAAGTTTTTGAAAGAGACTTCTATTTACCCATCTTTAATACTTTCAAAAATAATCCAGCAATCTTTCGACACCCATCAGCTCCCTACAGACTGGAAAATTGGGAAGGTGGTCCCACTTCGCAAGTCCGGCAACAAATGCTCACCTCATCACTACCACCCCATTTCCCTCCACTAGCATTCCTTGTAAAGGAGTCGAACGTATCTTCTTTTCTCATTTATTTAAGCGCGTAGACAATAACTCAATCTTCACACGCGCACAGCATGTCTCCCTCCGACGTTTATCCTTTGGAACACGGCTGCTTTCGTTCACTCACGATCTTCATCTTCTTCTTGATAAAGGTTCATGCGCAGACTGTGTTTTCTTCGACTTTGCAAAGCCTTTCGACAAGGTATGTCATGAACTACTCATTTTTAAGCTTGCTAAACAAATCATGATGCTAATCTATTTGCATGGCTAGAGCACTTTCTTCTTAATGATCCCAGTTCGTTCCATTTAATAACCGCTTCTCTACATTTATCCCTGTTGAATCTGGCGTTCCTCAAGGTAGTGTTAGGCCCTCTCCTTTTTTAAATTTATATTAACGACTTACCCAATGATATTTCTTCTAACATTTATCTTTTTGCTGACGATTGCGTTATTCGTCGTGAAATTTCTGACACCGCTGATACTAACATTCTGCAAAATTATATTAACGCTGTCTGTAACTGGCGCGACTTGTCGTTAATGAAACTAAACCCATCGATGTGCAAAAGCATGCGTGTAACCCGCCGTGCACTTGCTCTTCCAACCTATTACCTTAATAATACTGCCATGGAAGCAGTTACATCTTATATATACCTAGCTGTCCATTTAACCTCTACTCTTCCCGGGTCTTTACACATCGACAGCGTTATCAATAAAAGTAATCGCAGGTTAGGTTATATCCATCGAAACTTCTCTTGCGCTCCGTTATCATTAAAGTTAATTTTGTACAAGACGCTAGTTAGAAGTAAAATGGAATAGGCTTCATCAATTTGGGACCCATATTTGTTTACAATAACCTCAGAGTAAGTATACATTATAGAGGGGAGAGGCAACATAAAGGAGGTAAAAATGATGTACAGGAAAGGCACAGTATAAGTAACAGTGATAAATTATGCTCGCTCACTGATTTACACATCATAGACAAAAAATAATAGTGGCGGTTCACCATATAAATCGCTTGATACACTTTTGAATAAAACAAGTTGGGAATGATAGGTCAATACATACATAGCTAAGTTGCAAATATAGTATATATACAACGAAAAGACACATTATATATTGAACGCAAGTTTCATGGTTTAAATATAGTAAGCAAAGCGTTTCTAAATTGAACAGGATTACTTATACTAACAATGGATGCAGGCAGACCGTTCCATTCGTTGCATGTTTTGGGTAAAAATGATTGCGAATTTGTTAGTGTGTTAGAGCGTGGCACATGCACTTTATGCGTGTGATCTCTACGTGAGGAGATCAATGGCACTGGATTAATCCATGCTGACTGAAGCGCAGCGTTCTGGTAGTAAATCTTATGAAATAAGCATAGGCGTGATTGTTTCCTGCGGGTTAACAGCGAAGGTAGGTTTAGTGTAGCCTTCACTTGTGTAACGCTTACCGTAGGATGGTAATTACCTAGTATAAACCGAGCAGGGCGACCCTGGACACTTTCAAGGCAGTTAATTGAGATAGCATGATGTGGGCCCCATACTGATGATGCATATTCCAACTGTGGACGGACATATGTCGTGTATAACAAATGTTTGAGTGATAATGGTGCGAGAGAGAAGTTTCTGCGAAGATATACAAGTGTGCGATTAGCTTTGCTTGTTATAAAGTCGATATAGTACTTCCAGGATAAGTTATAGGTTATATTGACGCCGAGATATTTGTAGTTTCTCAAGCTCTCTAAAGAAATCTTATCAAGTAAATAGGCAGGACAAGCACCATTAGTACAGGATATTCGCATCGATTTACATTTCTTGACGTTAAGCTGCATACGCCATTTTATAGTCCAGTTATGCAGTGTGTTTAGATCGTCCTGAAGAGATAAGATATTAGCATCATTAGTAATTTTACGATATATTACGCAGTCATCTGCAAAAAGACAAATTGTAAAATGTAATGGATGATGGTCGCTAAGGCCAGGTAAGTGCGATATGCTGAGACACTAACCCAATCTCTCGAACGTGTTCAAAATAATGCCTCGCGTTTCATCTTAAGTAATTACAACCGAACGGCAAGCGTAACTTCTATGAAAAACATCCTGCAACTTCCACTGCTTTCTGCTCGTCGCCAATGCTCTCGCCTAGCTCTGTTTAATAAATATACTTCCCCAATTCATATCTGCGCAATAATCTTATTTCATCCTCAACCTACATATCTCCTCGCATTGATCATAATCACAAAGTTGGAGTTTTGCAGCGTCGCACTAGAGCTTGTCATGAGCCTTTCTTCCTAGGACATGTCAAGAATGTAACCACCTTCCCGGCGCGTTAATTGCTATTGAAGACCACGCACAATTTCGGACGGCCATAATCGACACCATCGCTTCGGGCTTCACATGTCTATGGCTACGTTACTTGATGCCTTCTTTCTTTGGTCCCTTTGTTTTGTAACTCTTTTTACACCACTCCCCTCTGTAATACCTTGTGGTCTTGAGGGTACAATAAATGAAATGAAATGAGACTTAGCAGAAATTTCGCACAACTGGAATATTTCTGTACTTTAAGAAAGTATTTGATTCTATCAAGCGCGAAATTGTTTTGGAAAAGCTAAACGAATAAGGAATAAGATGTCCTTGCCTAAATTTAGTGAGTAGTTATGTCACATATTGAGTTGAGTGCTCTAGCATGCCTCACGCAATATCTTAAACGGGTAAAGTACGGTGTCCCACAGGAGTGTATAGATGGCCCGTTCTTTTCCTGTTGTACATAAATGCTACCGTATGTATACCCCTAACACCAAGCATCATTACATATACAGAAGGCGCCAACTTGTTTTTCGGTGGAAATAATTCAAGTAATCTAGAAAGCAAGATAATAATTTGTTTAACCATTCTTCAGTATGACTGAAAACAAATTTGAGCGCAACACTAAAAAGACGAGATACGTTGTTTTTGACTAAGATGAAAGCGTACGGTCCGTGAAATTCAAATTATATTTCGAGGTTCTTTCATTGAACGCGCAGTATGTCAAAGTTGTGTGGCCTTAATTTCCATGAAACCCTAAACTGGCCATTCCACGTTAACAAACTTCCTACAAATAGGTCATGGTCGATAAGTATAATGAATAAAACCGGGAGTTTATTGCCGCTTTAGGTAGCAAAGCAGCTATATTATGTGTTTGTTTGTTCACGAATCTATTAGTTTGTTATTTGGGGCGCAGCCGCTGAAATAAAGTACTCATACATTCCAAAAAAGAATCGCAGACACAAATGAAGGCGTTCCGCACCGAACGCATTCCACCCAACTCTTTCACAAGCACAACAATGTAACGTTTGAAAATATTTTTACAATAGAATGGGGACACATACTTACGACCAAGTTACCTCAAACTAGGATGCATTCCGTGAAGCTTACTTCAAAATAGCTATAGTTTCAGATACATTGCCTGTAGACTCAGGCAATCTGGTCAAATCACTGCAGGCAATAACTTTCGGACCTCGTTACTCAGCTAATGGACACAGATCATGTTATTACCAGCATGATAGAAGAATGGCGCTCAATAGCGCGTTTTGGTAGGTGATCCACGCTTACCTACTTAAGCTTCGCAGGTGAAGTTTGGTTATTGTGTGAAGGTGAAGGTGAAGTTTGGTTATTTGGGGTTTTGTCTTTCCAAGCGGATGTTACTTCCATAAGAGCGATGCGCGAAGGCATGCTCAAGTGCTGGAATGTTATACATTTATTTAACTTTATAGTCTGCTTTCTCAGTTCTTGTACATATGAAATTTTTATGACCCTATTGCTCGGTTCAAGCGTTGGTAATCTTATTGTTGCGAGCTGTTTGTAAAATGCTGTCTAATTGCGTGCTTCTTTTTAATTGTTTTCTTTTCCTTTTTTATTCATAAGTGTAAAAGCACGTGCTTCTTTTATCACCGTTTTTTTAAAAGGTGGTAGCCTATGGTGATAATAAAATTTAAATGATATTGTAAAAAATACAATTTTACGATAATTTAACAATACACCTTGCTAAGCAAGTGCCCATTGAAGCGTGCCTCGTATTGCTTGTCCCTTTATTATGTTTCATGCCTTGCCCTTACTTTAATGTCTTTTGTGTTTCCTCTTGCTTACAATTCTAAGAGTTTCGTACGGTGTTTTTCAGCAATTTCATGGCAATATGTTTCAGCGCATTCCACTATTTCTTCTTGTCTTATTGAACAACGGAAATTCAATTCATTTCGCATGCCCAAAAAGAAAAATACGCAAAGCAGTGATCGAAACGAAATGACCGACGTATTCTATCCTACAACGGAGTTTTTAGGCACGGACTCTTTTATGAAACTGAGGTAACATTATGAAACGAACGTATTGTGAAAAAAACGTACAATATACCTGTGGCTGAAATAATATAGGGTAGCCACATTATAAACGGAACAGGTATATACACACACAAACAAAAGTGCAGTCTTGACCACTAATCGTAGTATACGATCAGGCATAAGGTTGTTTCCTTACACCACGCACCAGAGCGATTGTAAACACTTGCTAGGAGACACTATTGCAGTCCTTCTCGTTGGTGTACTTCTCCATGAAGTCGATCAGCTTGCGGAGAAGATTCAGCCTCTTGTACTGACCCGTGTATTGGACCTCATTGCACGCTTTCGTGGACTCGTCGGCATCAATGTCATACACGGCGATGCTGAACTTTAAACTTTTTACTCTTTCCTTGTAGGCACACATCTGCGATAAGATGCAGAGTGCACAGACCTTGAAGCACATCACAGAGAAAGTGGAAGTCACGTCCGCGTTAGGCAAGCATCGTGGACCTTTCTGGAAAAAGTAATTGCTTTCTGCCTTTGCAGCCATGTTGTTGATGGCAGATGGCGTAACGGGTCCTCCTCTAATTTCCGTTTAGCGATTTAGAAGCAAGCTCACGTGAATACCTCTTTACGGCAGGCTTATTTGCCTGATGCGCATGCGTGTATCATTGCTCTGATAATCAATGATAATCAATGTGTTTTGTCGTTCACGCTGTTTTCTACATCTATCTACCTAAATTCTCTGAAGACATGGCTACATTAAGCGCTGTTATTAAGAATAGAATAATTTTAGGGCATCCGGTATTCCGGCAAGTGATGGCGTATTGCCGGTTGAGCGGGGGCGCAAACGTGAGCTGCCAGACTGGTTGCGCCAGCTGGTTGTGCAAAGCTCAACCACACAAACACAGCGGTAATTACTATATTCTGCTTAGGTGCTGATGCAAATTTTCGAGAGGGGCGTTATCGTGCTCACAATTACGCCCCTGCCGAAAATTTGCACCAGCTGAGAAACAGGATATAGTGGGTTACTGCAATTTCATCTATGTGTTTGTTTTGTTGAACTCTACGCCACCAGGCGGCTACACCGCTCCGGCCGCTCACGTTTCCGCCCCCGCATATCCGGCAATCCATCCAACCCGCCCACGTTTCCCGGAATGGCGGACGCGCTAAAAGTGTCTCTTGGAGGTCTTATCCAGGTTCAAGATGTTACGTTTGTTGGAAAGGAAATCTATATTTTTTATTCTTCAAACAAGTGTTTTCTTAGCATTAAGAGATTCAACTGCGATATCTGCAGTAAACAGTTTTCTTGCTGTTTTTTTACCGCGCTCACGGGAAAGCGTTCTCGTTCGCAATGATATTCGTGTCACGATGTCAGATTTGGTACATTTGATATTTTTGTTCCAATATATTAAAGAAATTATCTCACAGACTGCGTTTTCGGTTGCATGTCGGTACAAGGAATTTTCCCATAATGACATAGTACAACGATTGCTTCCCAACATGTATGGCAAAAAACTGCGCGAAGAAGCTATCGCAGACGATTGTCGAAGTCAGCTACAGCATTGTTCGCGTGAGCCTTCCGTCTTTTCCCGCTCCATTCCGGTCATTCACGGTAAACCTTATACTGGCAATTTGATTAGGCAAGGCACGCATACATAATCGAATTCCGGGGTTCTGCGTACCAAAACAGCAATTTCGTCACGAAGAATGCCATTGTTGGAGATCAGGCAATGATTTTGAGCAGCTTGAGTTCTTTAAAAAAGAGGAGGAGATTTTAATGAAGATAAAGGAGGAGAGGCCGGCTGGGACAGCGTGCTTCTATCCGGCTACTCCTCACCGGGGTGAGGGGAAGCGGGAGAGACCGATAAGACCGAGAGGTAGACAGCAGGTGACTACGTTGAAATGGAATGAGCAACAATATACACTTTGTCCAATACGCGGATGCGCGCTATGCAGACGCACTACATGCAGGAGTAATCGTGTCCCCGTAAAAACATTCCCGCTCAAGCACATTTCGCACGCTCTCCACAATCCATGACAAACACATCCCATGACAAACAGAAAGTTACTAAGTGAGTTTATGGAGCGTGGGACATGGGTCCTTCAATTAAGGTGCACCAAACACACGGCGCCCGACAGCTTTTGCATTTCGCCCCTATACTAAAGCAGTGTGGTTGGCTACGCAACGCCATTGCCAGTATGCCAGCCCGGTGGGTGGTTAGATAAGCACCTTTCGGTGTGCGCGCACAATCGGAGACTACATTCAAGAAATTTTGATTCTGTAGGCGTGGCTTTCCCTGAGTTATCGAACTCGATAACAGAGTTCCCACGATGAAATCGGATATCCCTCTACCAAGTGCGTGACATCGGTTGACGCACACAGTGGGGTTTGGCGACGGACGTTCTTTCACGGATTTGCCCGGGCGTCGCTCGCATGCGTGACTTGACAGACGGATATCTAGGGAATCTCGCTTCCTAGGGAATCTCGCGTCCTCCTCCGTGACAGTATACTGTCACGGAGGAGGACGCGCGTTGCTCCGTCTCACTAAAGCCGATCTGCACCACGCGGCCGCAGGTAAATACTCCTAAAAAAGATACTCTTTCCTGAGGCTTCGTGTCGTAGCGATAACAACACTGCACTCCTTAATTTATAAGTCCGGGGACCAAATCGCATGCTAGACAGTTTTCTTTCGTGCCATGATTTTTTTTTCAAATGTGTACTACTAAAATATTTTCCCGTTTGACTTCCCCAGTAGTTGTTTTCTATGTATTCTTCCCCACCAGACTTGACAAGGTGATTTCCTGCCAAGGGGAGCAAAGCACGGAAAGGGGTATGTGTGGAGGCGAGGCTAGGTAAATACTACTTTAGCGGCCGCCAACCAGTAAGCAATGACACATTGTTGCTGCGATTTTCGGTCATTTAAATTGCACTTGCTGTGTTCTCGTTCATGGCTGGATGGCGCCTGCCCAGGACGCGTCCATGCGGCTCGAAAACGTGGCACTGCAAGGCAGAGCGCCTAACATGCACTGCGAAGCGGCAGAGTGGACGCCACGTATGCCACAATGGGACGGGCCAACCACTGACGACAAAAAACGTTCGCTCGCCATTGCAGACACCGTAACTATGGCTGTGATCCTGTTTGGAAGTGTAAGCTGCACAAGAAAGCAATGCGCGCTGTGCTTCGTAGTACCTAGGCTAGCAAACATTAGAAGCATGAGCCCCCCGCAAGAGTCCCCGGATTTCTCACTCGCAGGTCGCGATGAGAACGACGCTTCGCCTTACACGAAAAAGAAGTTCTCGTTGCCGATCAGACACGAAACAGATGCGTTTCGCTGGCGTTACGCTGTGCGCGGTATAAGATCTCCAACGCAATATCTCTGCTTTGGCAGGGATGAAAAAAAATAAAATAGAACAAAAGAAAGACTGTAAGCTCAATTTCTCTGTTTGACGAATATGCCCACACAACACGCCAACTAACACTCGTCAACTTAAATTCACGGACGATTACCGCACTCCCTCAGGCGAAATTTGAGTGCAGCTCTATACGTGTTTTCATTCCGCAGCATAATGGCTGGCGCGAACAATTCGTCTCGTGCGCCACGTTGCAAACGGAGCGAAGTGTGGCGCGACTGCTTCGCTAATCTGGAGATCACGTGAGCTAACGCGTGGGTCACGCGTGGGCGTTATTCACAGCAGCAGCCACCGACCAACTTTTTAACCGACGAACGCTACTCTGGCGCCATCTCGTAGCCAGCGTCGTCTAACTACGCTTTTATTCTGACGCTTTCGCCATGCCCTCCTCCGCTCTCCGCCTCATCTTTCCACTGTATCCTCCTCACCACTTCTCTCCTCGCGTCTTTCATCGCCCGCAGCGTTCCTCGTTCGCTCGCTCATCATTCGCTGCGTTCGTGCGATAGCTTACGCCGACGCTCTCCGCAGGAACGGGCGCCCAAGAGCTGCTGCTCCTGAAACAAAGGCGCTTATGAAGTTTAACTCACCTTAGCCCTCAGTGCCTCTTCCGTGTCAAATGTAAAGACCCGAGTACTGTCGTTCAAAAACGCCGACTTATAGTTGTTGTTATAGAAGTAGTTGCCTTGAATGTTGTTGTCGCAGACCTTTGGTGCAGAGAAGAAAGATACGAAATGCAAGCATGAGAGTTAAGGGGGCGAACATCTTTGGTGGATGAACGAAATCGGTTCAGTCACACCTACAGGCGCTCGTTTACTCGGTTCAAGTTAACTGTAGGAGGATAACATGCATTTATGTGCTAATGAGTTCCTCAGTGAGATAAGGAGTGCTTGTTTACTTAGAATAAAGAACGTATGGCGACGAAGACAGGCGCGCAGCTGACAATTTCTTGTTGAAGTCACACAATATTTACAGGAATTTTATTATAGGAGGCAACAGAGGAAAAATTAAACAGGTATTTAACGCCAAGTAGCAAGAACGAGCACTCGAAACACACACAAACACAAAATCGACCAAGGTAACGAAAATCCAAAGGAAAAGCTGCGCCTGGGTTTTGAAGGGTGCCCTACGTCCCTGACTCAAACCTGGGCGTAGCTGGCTAATAGTACGAGGGCCGCATCTTGTACACATGCAGAAATATCCTATAGTTCCGATGCCTCAACAGTCGTAGCATTGGCTGAATAAGTGCAAGATCAAAGGCTTATCGACGAAGACGAGGTTTCGGCTAACGCAGGGGGAAGAGATTGCATGTGATTTACATGGTTGCATTGCTTTATGGCTTCAGGGGGTTGGCTCTATCAAAATATTTATTACCTTGGTTTGATTTATTCTCCTTCAATATTAGCATATAGAGACTAATGCTTTAGTGAAAAACAATACAACTAAACAAGAACTACAAAGAAAATAACGCTTTCATATTATAGCGTTAGAGGCGCAACAGGAATTCTCGTAGAAAGTGCTAGGATTGCGCTGGTGAGGGTGAGGCACGCAGAACGTTACAACTGACAGTAATCGCGGACACGAAAAGTGGTTGTGAATTAGTTTATACAAAAATAAATAATGATGGTATTTCCGCCTAATTTCTAGCGTTTTAATATTACACATGCGCAATACACGCTCATAGGCACAAAGTACACGGCGTCCGAGAAAAAGATCTTACAGGATAGGAATGAAACATCGCTGAACACGATCAGTTTTCGCAACATTGGTTAAAATAATAGTTGCATACAACAGAACTAAACTTTAACTTGGAGCGGAAAAAGAA
Source organism: Dermacentor variabilis (assembly GCF_050947875.1). Classification (NCBI taxonomy): domain Eukaryota; kingdom Metazoa; phylum Arthropoda; class Arachnida; order Ixodida; family Ixodidae; genus Dermacentor; species Dermacentor variabilis. The sequence continues at coordinate 64,972,944 of NC_134575.1, read as the reverse complement.
GGAAAGAGAAAGAAGGAGGGAAAGAGAATGATGCAGTTCACATTCGTAAAGTTTTTAATCATCCTTGATATGACGCCTAACTTCCTGTAGGATCGATATATTAACGATGCTTTAAATATGTTCTTCGAAGGTTAGCCGGGAGTGAACCAATATTCCTAACTCGCACATACAACTCGCTCTTTCCAAAGGAATGTTGTCAAGGGAGTATTCGTATAGTAAAGGACAGATATTACAGTTAAAGAAAACAACAACCGTCTTAGTTGGAATAATGCGCAAACACCACTGAGCAACAAAATTAACATCTTCCTGTAATAAATGCAGCTCTTATTCTATTCCACGGTAATGTTTAATACTGGCGGCATTTAAAAGGATACGCGAATAATAAAAAATTCTTGAAGGTTAATAACAAAGGTATTGCAAAATAATGTGCCTATTATCTGCCCTCGCGGAACACTGGAATTGTATTCATAAGGTAAAGAGTACTTAGCACCAACGTGAACATAAATTAACCGAGCTGACAGGTAGTCTTAAATGAACGTGCATAGGCTCGTGTTAATTCCGTAACTCATTCGTTTATGGATAAGGTCACGAGAAACGATGTCAAATGCTTTTGACACGTCGAAGTATGCGGTGTCTGTCTTCGCTTAGCAATAGCGGGTCTTGAAGCATCAAGAAAAGAAACAAGGTTTCTTTCCACAGACCTAGCATGAACCAAGCCAAGTTGGCATCACACTAATCTTATGCTTAAAGAAAAACGACAGATGTGTAAACATAGCTCTTTTAAACACTTTTGCAAACGGAGACTCTGCGTAATGACGCGGGGCGATAATTTTTTGCGTAGCTCATGCTGTTACTTTGATGAACTGGCACACCTATTGCATTCTTCCAACAAGAAGGAAAGACACTTGTACGCAAAGCAAGATTAAATATGTGCGTTATTAAAGACGTCGACGTTAGGAGCTCAGCCAATGTCATGTACTTGAAGAATAATCAGCCTCTTTCGGGCCGAAAGACCGAACGCTCAAAAAAGAACGTGTTCCTTATTAAATAAAAATAACTTTTTCCACTGAGTGAGGCATCGGCTCTCAAACGTCGTCACTGTCGCACACACTTCACCTATTTAAAACGCTGTGTTTGCTACTTTCCTGTGAGGAACATTGTGCCTGCAGGCACGCGAATGCCGTTCGATGCCCTGTGAGAGTCATTTGGCAGATTCCTGCTAGCCCAGCTACAGTGTTTAAACATACGCCGAGAAGCTGTGTTTTATAATTTCAGCACGCTCTTCTGAGGCTTATTCGCTCCAATGAGGCAGTTATTAAATTTTAACTGGGTATATATTTTGAACACATATGTTTGAAAGTATTTTGGGGCTGTTTTATCCGACCATGTTTTATAGATAGGCTTCAGAATATGCTATATTTTGGTGTATTTCATATACTACACAAACAAATACTATTGACAAGATGACCCGAATTGTTTTAATGCGATGCATTCATTGCTAACTTCATGCTCTTTGAACCTGCCTGTCTTGCCTGCCTACCTGCCTTCCCTGCCCACCTGTCTAGCCTGCCTGCATAGCCTGCCTAGCCTTCCTTGCCTACCTGCTTTGCCTGCCTAGCCCACCTGCCTTTCTAACCTGCCTGCTTGCCTAGCCTGCCTAGTCTGCCTAATCTGCTTGCGTGCCTGCCTGCCTGCCTTGCCTTGCCTTGCCTTGCCTTGGTGGACAATCTCGCCACATGCCTCAGTAATGACGTCACCGGCGACCAAGTAGCGGCGAACGCTACAATGGCGCCATCTCGTAGCGGATCACCACCGTCTAGCACGTTTCGTGCACCCCTCCGCTTTCCTATTTACTACATCGCCGTACTATCCTCCTCCGCTTTTCTCCTCGCTCTCTCTTCGCAATCGCCGTCTGTCATCCTCCGCTGCGCTCCGCATGGTCGTTTTGCCGGTTACGACGAGGCCGATGCTCAATGCAGGAATGGGCACCTAAGAGCTGCTCTCTAATACAAAACCAGCTTTATGTTTTTCACAGTCTAACACAAGACGACTTAGAAAAAAGGCGTGTCCGAGCTGCCGGTATTGTAAACAGAGAATGTAGTCAGTTGACTGTAAATCAGCGAAAAAATAAGAAAGCAAGAGTCTGAAAATCTGGCCATCCCCATTGGCTAAAGTGAGCCCTAGGACATCAGATCATTTAAGCATACCATCGTCCACGATCCACTACCCATAAAGAGCATCTGGCTCTGTGCGAGCCCACTTCTGACTGGCGCTGCCCCAGGTTGTCGTGCCTTGAAACTGCACATGTACGAGCTCCTCCTGGTTCTCTGGAACCGCCGCAGCTTTATATCTATTTTTATATCGAAAGATGGGAATGGAAACCGAGGAGCCCAATTGTTATAAAACACACACACACACACACACACACACACACACACACACACACACACACACACACACACACACACACACACACACACACACACACACACACACACACACACACACACACACATATACACACACACACACACACACACACACATATATATATATATATATCGAAAGACAAGAATGGACACCGAGGAGCCCGATTTTTATAAATCATATAAGACACGAAGACCACTTTGTTGCCTTCTAATATATACATATATATTTCGACGCCGTTACCCCACGGTGACGGCGTCGCGAAAGCAAGCCACGATTTGTGTCGGACGCATAGTACACATAAATAGCACCTTGTGATCTCGCAAGTGCCCTTCATCCATGTCGCCTTATCTGAGAATCGACGCCCAGCCTTAGACCACTGGAGTGTTCGAAATACATGATTCAAGGTGAATTGGTTTTGCACAGCGGCAGATACTACTGTGGGGGGCGGGTTCAGTTGGTCCGCTTTTTGCTGCCGAGGGTGCAGAGGAAATCAAATGTACTTTCATTCACTCGCGTCATGTTCATGCATGTTTTAAAGTGTTGACAAAAATTGGCCGACGATTACGCTTCTTGGTAAGCGATCTTTGAGCGCAGCTGCTGGCTTATTTCGACAACAGGCAACCGCATAGACAACATGCAGCGCCGAACGGAGGCGGTTCTGCGTTTCGGATTGGGCAGCACGCGCCACGAACTGCCGCTATCGAGCAGGTGCCCAGGCGACGCGCCATCGCGCCATATTGAGTCGGGGGAGGGGGTAGAGGGTGTGAGAGATTAGCAATTATTATTTAATGTTTCTTCTGAGCTAGCTTGAGGAAACAGGTGGACAAAAGTAGTGTTGGGTAGAGGTCACCCACTCCTTCACTCACACACAAGCCTCAATGTGGCCGCACAAGGTTGGGGTGGGAAGTAGAAGTAAGGGAACGAAACGCTATAACTGTCTTTGGAGTCACCGCAACGGCGCTGCGCCAGGTAAGGGGACATATAGGGCAAGGGTGGAGGCGGGAGAAGGACAACGAGGCACAAGCACTGCCAGAGGCGACAAATGCCACTGAGGAACGCGCCCCGCAAACCGGGAGGCGAGAGAGAGCCGTACAGCCACGCGACGCGGAGAGGGAGAGCTGTGGATTAGGCGCGAGGTGGCAAGGACAGTGTTGCCAGGTCGGACAAGGCGGCGTAGCCCAAAGCTAGAGAAATTGTAGCCAAAATGAAGCCAAACACAGAAAAGAGCGAGGCAAATTTGTAGTCAAATAAAGCCGTTGTTATTTACAGTTTTATTTTTATGACCATTTTCACATTCGACTACGGGTATCCCTTTTTGCACAACCCGTCGCAATAAAATGTCCTTGACTTCGTGACGGTCGACCCTTCCACATCGTGCTTGCACACAGAACGCGTTTTGGTTGGCCCCGGCAACTCAAGTTCCAGCGAATCGCTGTAGATGGCGAAACCATCGAAATGAATCTCGAATGTAAGAACGAATAAAAACTTGGATGATTAAAAAAACTGCCAACTGGCGAGAATGTGTTATACGTTAATGGAAATTAAATGACCATGATTTATAGTCATAGAATCCAGGACGCTGTTCGAGATCGAAGTAGGGACTATAATTTTAAATTAGCAAAGAATGTCTCAAAAGCCACTAAGTGGCGAGGCCTGTCCTGTAAATTTTGGTACTTTGGATGTAGTCGATGAGATTACTGTGCGTAAGTCGGCTGTTAATAAGTACATGTTAATAAGTACATGCTAAGCAGCTATATTATTAGACACATGCGCTTTATTCTAAGCTTCGAAAATCAAAATCGGGCGCATAGCTACGGCAACACGGGGAACTGCGTATCACGTGTGAAATCGTCCTTCTCGCTTCCGATTCGATTGGTTTTGTTTTCAATATCGAAATACCAAAGCAGGGCAGCAAACCACGAGAACACGCAGCTATTATTGCAGAAATACTTTAACACTTTGGAAAACATGAATCGGAGGGAGGAACGTTCACTTAATAGATAAAATGTTACTTTCTCACAGTTCTAATTCAAACGTCGCTATCGCGCTCACGTATCACCACTTTTAGCATGCTTCCCCTGAACGAGAACATCCTCACAGCACATCGAAAAATTCTGATAAAAATGTTCCACTGCGTTTTCTGCGTTACCACTTCATGACTAGACACACTGACCGGTAAGCTTTCCATTTCGTTAAAAAAAAAATAACTGCAGTGAAGATTGATTCTCAGTCCCTTTAAGCTTCGCCTTTAAGAGTAGAGTGGAGCTGTGCGCGGCGCTTAACTTCAACCAGAAGCCTTGGCTATGAACACACTGGAGCGTCTAATCTACCCGTGGTTTCCTTCTTTCATGCTGGCGCCACAATCGCCAGACCTCATTCTATTGCTCTCCGTTTCTGATAATAGCCATGTAGGTACAGTGTACTGTAAAACACCCTCTACTCCAAGGCACATCCCCATGCTCGGTGATCGGGATAAGACGACACGATGTTGCTTGGCGCAAATGTTAGCACGGAGAAGCGCGATGTGAATTTTAGGTGCATCAAAGAGAAAAGCCATCGGCTCAGAGAACGGCGCACTAAGGGGAGGGGGGGGGCATTTCGTGCACGCACACACGCCCCGCCGCGATGCCGGCTCATCCCGCTAAAACATAGCCTTCGAGACTTGTTTCTACTCGATGAGAGCCACCTCTGCAACGTGGATTTGGGCGCCACTTCTAGCCGAAGCAAAACGAGGTCTCAAATTTGCAGTAGCCCATATATAGCCATATAGCCAACTCGCCCAAGTCGACGCCAAATTTTTTTTCTGTAGCCCAATTTGGCTATATATAGCCAAACCTGGCAACCCTGGGCAAGGAGCGCCCGTCGCCGCCACCGCCGCAGCGACGCGACGGCGGGAGGAGAGATGCCGAGGGTGGAGTGGACGGTAGCGGCGAGAGTCACCGCAACGGCGCTGCGCGGAGGAAGCAGGATAGGCGAGAATGCGGGATCCGGCTTTGGAGGACAAAGGCGAGCAGGACTCGCGCCGCGTGCGTGAGATGGCAGCAGGAGTGCGCGCAGCTAGAGTAGCGCGCGAAGATGATGACACTGGTGACGGCAAGGAACGACGGCGCCACGAAACGTAGGAACGGGCTCCCAAGAACTGCGCTCTAAAAAATTGCGTTTAATTGCTCATTGCGGCTAATTCTTTACCGACGAATGCCACGGCCAGCGAGCAAGGCCTATCCACTTCATGGGTAGTTGAAAACGCATGCAGTCAAGAGAACGGCGCGATGTGTACGACTTTTCTGTATTTATCGTTCAAAGAGAATGACCGTCGTAATGAGACAATGACTTTTTAAGAACAGTCCATTTCTCCTCATGAACATTACCGGTATGTTAGGCTCCTAAACGTAGTACCACCTATGGCCCGCAGACTTCGTCGACTGCCACCAATTGCTGGAGCCGGAAGACCTAGCTCCCGGTTGTCGAAGCAACAGCCGGTGGCGTTTGCGATGAAAACGCTATTAGTAGTAAAGCATTTGTTTTGTCAGAACTTTAGCATCTGGACAATTATGTCGCGGCTAAATCAGCATATTGTTGGTTGCTTCTAAACCGTCGGCGGTCAAGTGCCAACCAGGCGAACTGCCAGGGGCCACTGCGCATTCCTCATCAGCGAAATTCAGTGCCTCAGTATTGTGTTTTTCGATCACTGGGCGTCACTTCTTGAATGAGGAGCACTTTCGACATTACTTAAAGCTACCTATTATTCTATTTACTTGTGGGGAAGAAATTGTAGCAATGTTTTTGGAACGCTGTTACCGGCGACAGTAGCCAAACTACCACGGCTATAGAAGATAAGTTCATCACTCTTGGAGAAGAAATGGCTAGTACTACGAAACTGAAACGTATGCTGTTAGAAGCAGTCGCTGAGGAAATTATTTCAGGTCAAAAAAGAGCCGACTGCTTTGTTTGAGGTGAACAAAACATCTAAACTTTATTTCGATAGTGATGCATGTTGCCGAGCGAGTACGGAGGAGCACAGGCTTGCCCGTTCACGAAAAGAATGATTCTAAATTTCGCAGTTTCTTCATACTCCCCCCGGAATGAGCTTCAGGTCATTCATCCATGTATTCCATGTGGTAAAACAGTTGAATCAGTCTTCTCAATGTGGTTCCATTAGGCATGCGCACCATGCAAGCTCTGATTCTTCCATCTCGTGCGAGAAGAACTTCTGCCACTTGTCCTGTTTTGCAGAGTTGCCTCGGTAGGTAGTTTTCATGGACTAAAGCGAGAGTTCCTTTCTTCAGTGCGCTTGAAGAATTTGGCACAGCGAAATGTGCTGATCGGAGAAGCTTCAGGTACTCTTTTTGCCAGCGATGCCAAAATTGGTCGACCATTCTTTGTCGGTAGTGCCAGCGACGAGTGAGTTGACCAGGGGGCTGAGCCACCTCTGTAGTGGAACCACTGTGAGGAAGAGTGGTCAGTCGGTTTCCCACAAGGTTCGGGTTCGCTCGCCTCCCTGTAGAAGTAGGTCAAGGGTCTAAAGTTGATGACAGCTTCGATTTCAATTAGAATTGTTGTGAGCTCCTGGAAGTTGCAGTAGCTCTTTCCCAAGACCTTCAACGATATTTTCGCGGACCGAACCATTCTTTCCCAGAATACTCCGGGAGCTAGCAGCTTTCTCAGCTATAAACTTCAATCGGATCTGGTTGCCTATGAAGAAGTTGTGAATTTCTTCTCCTATTGTTGTCCATAATCGCCTTAGATCCTTAGAAGTGCGCTGGAATGTCCTGGCGTTGTCAGAAAAAATCACTCGACAAACTCCTCTTCTCGAGATAAAGCTTCGAGACGCCATCAGGAAGTTTGAAGTGGACATGTCGTTCACCAATTCAAGGTGTGTTGCCTGGGTCACTGCACACGTGAACATTACGATGTAAGACTTCAGGTCATTTCCTTCATCCTTTGCGTTCAGTGGGCCAGCAAAATCTACACCGGTAACATAAAAGGGTGGAGCTTGTGTCACCCTCTCGCGAGGCAGAGGCGCGATTGGCTCAGTAACAGCTCGGCTGTTGATACGATTGCAAGTTACACATTTCTTAAGCACCTGTTTCATCATTTGCCTTCCCGGCATGATCCAGTACAGTTCTCTCAGTTCGGTAGAGTTTCTAGTGCGCCGGCACACGGACGATGGCGGTGGGTTGCGCTGATCGTGAGTTCTGCGAAGGGATGTCTCGACGGTAGGATAACAGAATGCTTCCCGTTGTAGGACAACTCGGCTGCACTGAGCCTTCCTCCAACTCTCAGCACTTCATCGTCGTCGTGAATCACGCTGAGATCACGTATCGGGGAATAGCTTGGCATGCGTGTCGAGCGGCGAAGACACTGTAGTTCCTCTTGGAACGCCTCCAATTGTACTTGAAGAATCAAGCAAGTATGTCGCTTTTGAACTTCCTCTGTCGTAATAGGTCCCTCGTATTTCTGGCCGGGGTGCCTGGCGTTGTGGAAAAATGGTTAAACCCAGCATGTAACTTGAACCAGTCTAGAGAGGGAGCTATATTTTTGCAGAGGCAAAACAGATTCCTTTACAGTCATGTTGTGAACGCGAAGGATTCCTCTTTCCTCCTCTGCGATGATCATGTCAGTGGTGCATTCATGCCTTGGCCAGCAAGTAGATGGTGCGAAAGCCAAGCAGGTCCATTCCTCCAAATTGAGCTCAGCTTGAGAGCCTGAGGTGCGGCTCCTCTTGTAAAAAGGTCGGGGGAATTTTCGATCTCAGAACAGTGATTCCAGATGTCTGGATCCGATTGCTGCTAAAGTTCCAACACTGTCAGCGAGAAAGGGTTTCCACTGTTGTGCGAGACCTCGCACCCAATGCAGCGCAATAGATGAATTAGTCCACAGATACCATTTAGCTATTGGAAGGCTCAGTGACCGCTCCAAATATTCCCTCAGTCGAGCACCTATCACCATGCCCAGCAACTCCAGTCTTGGAAGAGAAATTCTCTTAATTGGTGCTACTCGGTACTTCGAGAGGGCCAGAGTAACCTTTGCTTCCTTGATCCCGGAGATGCGCAAGTATACAACTGCGCCGTAAGCTTTGGGGCTGGCATCTGTGAAGACCTGTACTTCCTTCCAGCTATCGTTGGGTAAGCTACCATATTGTCTTGGCACTGTCACGTCCTTTAAATGGTGTAGCTTGGTGTGCCACTGTGTCCAAGCTGCTTTGACTTCTTCAGATAGAGGGGCGTCCGACTCAATACCCAATTCCCACAGTGTTTGAAACATGAACTTAGTTGTTACGTAACTGTGACCGCAGAAATGAGACCAAGTGGATAATATATACGAGCCGATACCTGAAGAATGAATCGTTTTGTGTTGCTGTTTCGGTGTAGGAAATCTAAGATGACCTCCATGGAAAATGCTAGGTGATCTCTGTCCTTATCCCATACAAGTCGGAGGTGTCGTGAGACACTTGTTGCTGGACATTCCACGTAGCCAAGGCAGCATCCAGTTCCTTCGTCGCTGAACAGCTGTAGCACCTTCTTGGAATTAGAGTTCCACTTGCGCAGTGTGATGCTTGCTCGTTTCATGACATCGAGTGCCCCTCGGTAGAAATATGTAGCCTTCTCTATGTCGGCCACGTAAAGGCTCTTGCTGATGGATTTCCTTACTTCTGGATTACCTTCGGTCGTGGACAGATGGTGGCGCACGGTGGCTGCGAGGAGGAATGGACTACTTTTCACGCCAAAGGGGACACGTGTCATTCTCCAGACCTCAATAGGAGGCTCTGGGTCTTCATTCGTTGGAAGATGGCCATACCAGAGAAATCGGAGGGCATTGCGATCCGCCGGTTGTACCGAAATTTGCAGAAATACTTTTTCAATGTCTGCACTTAATCCGATACGTTGAATTCTGAAGTTCAGCAAAACCTTAAGCAAGTCTGGATGCAAGTTCGGTCCTGGTTTTAGGGCTTCGTTCAGAGATATACAACCTGCATCGTGAGAAGATGCGGCAATGCGACTCTAATCTTGATCGAAAGGCTGTCAGGTCTGAAAACTGCACGATGAGGCATGTAGTATAACCAGCTCACATCGTTGTTGATTTCTTGCGATGGAAGTTGGTTCTGCGAACGCTTGTTCTAGGTACAGACGGATAGCCTCGTCCGACTTGATCAGTATCGTTTCATCTTTCATTAACTTCTTCGTAAGGTTAGTCAAGCGCTTCTTTGCAACAGCTTTGTTGTCTGCGAGTTGCATGTTCAGGGGTTTCCAGGGCAGTGCTATCTCATAGCGCTTGTCCATTTTCTCCACCGATGCCGAAAATGTGCTCATCACTTCTTTGCTTTCTTCATTCGTTTGGGCACAAGAGTCGATAATTCGAATACTCTCAAGTTCCCAAAAGAATTTAAGCTCCTCGGGTAAGCTGGTTGTGTGAGCGAACACTCCGGCACGAAGCACTGCCACTTTTGAGCAGCAGGCAGCTTAGCTACTGCTGGGAATCGCTCCTTGCAGAGTCCAGCCAAATTCTGTCGTTACTGCAACTAGTGCGCCTTGCAGCTTCTTGACTTCACCATATGCCAAAGTACAGTAATAGTCAGCACCGATAAGAATGTCGATCCCACTTCTTCATCAAATGGGCTGGTGCAACAGTCATATCTGCCAGTTCATTCATGTCCGTTTACAACTTTTTACGATGTCCTCGGGAACGTGAAGCCCGTCAGAGCAGATCTCCGGCATTTCCAGAGCTTCGATAGAGCGCTCTTTACGGTCGTAGTTATTGACTTCTTAGCCAATTTCTTACTCTCCTGTGTTTCTCTTTGATAATGTTTCCTGCTCCTGCGAATGGGTAGATTGTGATTTCCTCTTCACCTACAACCTCTAGTTGCAGTTCAGGTGAAAGGTTTTTAGTGACGAAATTTGTTGGCCACCGCCGTCAAAAAGACGAGTGAGCGCTCTTCTTCGTCACTCTGCCCATACTTGAGTGGTTTGGAGCAGCACAGTTGGTACCTTTTCTGATTTCTTTCCTGTCCAACAGTGCAACTCTGCCGATTTGTTCTCGGGCGACATGTCACATGTCTTCTGCCACATTCCTTGCATTTTATTGTTTTCTTGAGGCATTCCCACGACGTGTATCCTTTTATGCAGCATTGGAAGCACCGGCCAGCTGTAATTAGGCTTTTCTTCTTTTCATCCAATGAGATCTTCGCCTGACAATTGTCAGTCGCATGATCTCTTGCACCAAAGAATTGCAAACGGATTGGACTGCTTCGAAGCACCCGCAGAAAAAAGAAGCTGCTGACCCCTTTTGAGGTTTCTCTTTTCCTTGTCTCGATGTTTTGATTCTCTGGCTGCGAGATTACCAGGTTGCAGTGCCTTTCTCCGGCTTTCTGTTTTAAGAAAAGCTTGCATATTCTTGATGCTGATCCCGTCATCTTTGCTTGCAGCGGAAAGTCCGTTATGGTATCCGACAACAAGATGGGCTGGCAGCATTCACAGAAGTGCGGAGGGGAGCAGGGCACCGTAATGGCCCATTTTGACTTCGAGCGCTGTCAGACCAGCGATATTGCGTTGCAGGTGGTCATACAGTCGACGTTGGCGGATGTCCTCTTTTTTGTTCTGTACCGGTGGCAAGTCGAGTAACTGAGTCAAATGAACTTGAATCAGCACATTTCGTCGACCGAAGCCCTCTTTTATAAGTTCGATGACAGTGGTGTAATTTGCCCCAGTCACTTGAATGCCGGCAATGGCTGCAGCAGCTTTCCCGAAAGCACCCATCGCAAGTACAGAAACTTCTCTGCGTTGTAGAGGCAATCGTTTCCGTGCACCGCCTGCTCGAACTGCTCCCAGAAGGACTGCCTCTCCGTGGCGGCGCCGCTAAATCGTTGTAACTCGAGCTTCGGCAGTTTCACTTTGCACTTTGCCCCCGCCGGAGGGCCGTCCATATGCACCCGCGTCGCCGCCATTTCTGCTTGTTTTCTGCGCAGGTCTTTTTCTGCTTCCTGGTGTAGTTTTGCCATGTGTGCGACGATGCGGTCGTTGTATTACATGGTCCGAGCATAATTTTGCTCTGCGTCTTGGTCTTGCACTGAAGGCTCTATGGCTGCGTCCACCTCATTTAGCTTTATTTGGAGGGCGCTAAGCCTCGCAGATGATATATTAGGAGTTCCTTCGGCTGCATGACTCTCCAAAAATGAGTCCGCTTCAGAAATCCGTTTAGTCACTTGAGTTGTCAATGCACTTTTTTCAGCTTGAGCTGTTCCATCGTCGCATCAATGTTTACAGTTTGCTTGCCGCGATGGGGCTTGAGTCGTAGTGCCGGTTTCAGTTGGGTGTGGCGTCCCTAGGCCTTGTTGTTGAAGGCGCGCCTCGTCGACCGTTTTCTGCCCGAGGATCGTTGTTATTTTCCTCCAGCTCTTTGTGCTGTTGACGTCTGTTGACCTCATTGCCTCAATGGTCGTTCGATCGTTTCTCCTGGGTTTCGGCACCAAATATTGAGGAAATTATGGCAGGTCAAAAAAGAACCGACATCTTCGTTTGAGTTGAACAAAACAACTTTATTTCGATAGTGATGCCCGTTGACGAGGGAGTTCGGCGGAGCACAGGATTGCCCGTTTACGAAAAGAATGAGGCTAAAGTTGGCAGTTTCGTCAGTGGTAGCCTCGTTGAAAATTCCCACATATAAGTCATAAGTGTATACAGTCTGTTACTACTCGCAGTTTAGCTCGAATGATGAAGCAATGACCGCAATGAGCATCCCAAGAAGGCACGTGCTGCTGCGCGTCATAAACAGCACAATGGAAACTACTGTTCGTCACAGTAATATCCGACGCGAAGGCCAGGGCGTCGCGTCTGTGGTGAAACTGCGTCGTTTGTGGTCTTGCGGCGTACGGCACTCGCATCGATAGACAAGTTCAACGGTGAGTTAGGTGAATTACCATGGATCAGCTTCGAAAAAAATTCATGAGCCATTCCACACTGTGATGGTGAAAGCGCAGATGTGACCAAAGATGTTGAGCAAAGGTACGAATGTATTTATGGTCCTAATCTGTGGCCATCGTGGCGATGTAGGTACGCGCCCACATTCACGTGCCACCTCCATCAATAAATAGCCCCTTCAGCAATGACTCATATCCCCGTAAACACGGCCTCCACATTACGACGACAGAAGTCAAATTCTACCCTGTAATGACGAGCGGCAACGAAGCCAGCTGTGGAAGACGACCACGACGAACGCGAGATAAGTGACACTAGGGCGTTTGTGTGATTGGCGTCGATAATTTTTGAACAGTCCTTTTGAAAAAAGTTCAATGAAACACTTTTTTTACAACCTTCTCTTCTTACCCTTGTGCCTGAGACCTCTCTGAGTCCCACGTGTGACAAGGGTACTTCAAGGGCGTGTTATAGGTTCCCAAACCCACAGGGGTAGATAGATAGATAGATAGATAAACTTTATTAAAAGAACAATCGAAAAACACCGCTAATGGTCGGGGCCCCTAGTCCAGGGCTTCGCTGGTTCTTGCCATTTTCTCAGCTCTCTGTATGAGCTTGAGCTGGTCGTCGAGGGCCGAGCTGGACAGCAGTGCCTCCCATTGCTCCCTCGTGGTGTTCGTGTCTGGGTGTTCTATGTTGTGTAGTGCGCGCTCGCACGTAATGTGGTATAGGGTTGGTGTGACCCCACACCACGGCATTCGTCCCTGTAGGCTGTAGGGTGTATCCGATGTAATATGTGCAGGTTCGTGTAAGTGCCGGTCTGCAGCCTACGCCAGGCAGCGGCATCCTCTGTCTTTAGATTTCTATGGGGTGGTGGATATCGCAAGCGACGCCCTCTGTGGTAGTTCACGATGGCTGAATACTCGAGGTCCCAGGGGTATGTGTCAATGATCGTGGACCCCTTTTGCACTATCACCAGGATCCGCCTGCATGAATTATGTTTGTCAACATCTCGGATACACTTTTTCCAGATCCTAAGCATAGAGAGCTTTGCTGTAGAAGTGCCAGAGATGCCGTCCCTCGTGGAACCGACTAAATTATACTGCAAGTGACTTCCAAGCGCCACCATGTTCACTACGCTTATAGCTGTCCAAGCTGTCGGCCATCTTTCATAAAATATTACTCCGTAATAAAACAAATGAAACCTAAATATCCTCATTGTGGCGAATGTATGTCAAGAGCACAATTCATTTCACAAAGTAATCCTTTGTAACCTTTCTATGCTTATTTTCTAAGCATTGAGTAGACACGAAAACGGTGCAGTTCCACTGTACTATACTTGGAAGCACTGCAATTTTTACTACCCCTTTAGGGGTCGAGGCTAGCGGACAGGTTCGTCATGTAATTACAATAATGTAAAACAACTGGCACTTAAATGCGTTCATTGCAACAAATATACGTCATAAAGAGAACAATATCCTTATTAACGCACTCTTGTTACCTTTCTAAGCCTACTTTGCTAACCATTGGGCAGGCACAAAACGGCAAAACATCTCCATCCTCACGGATAGAGATGCTATCGTCATCACACATATCCGTGAGGATATGTGTGATGACGATACTGTGACGTAGGCACATTGGATGGATTTTTAATGAATGGCGATATAAGGCACTTTCCATGGTCACAAACAGAGTGGCCGTTAAGAACCGTGCCGAGCTCGCGCATGCGCATTTGGTACGGAGCAGCGGCCGTGTGCAGCGTCACCGGGAGGCAGGTTCTTAATTGCACAGACGCCTCACCACGGTAGCGTATCGCGCATCGCGGTGTGTTAAAAGTCTTTATTTACTCGAAAGTCGCGACTGTTCAGCTGACTTCATGATGATTGACAACTTTGTCAATGATTAAGATTAGTCTGGTCACACCGATTCGCTTCGAGATGTTTAGAACGTGCTTAGAATGTTTGGCGTGAAATGGTTCCGATGAGACGGCGTCCGCGTTGCGCGCTTGAACAGCCGCGTGCTGTATGGACATGCACGCTCAACAGCCATGCAGCACTCCCAAGGCTCTTTGTAGTAATAAATTACTCCACAAGAAACTATGCCAAATTCTCCTGTCATGTCGCGTGGTCACACGAGCCCAATTTAAATTAATGCGACAGTGGGCGCTCGCACTTCTAAGCGCATTTGGGAAAGGCGATGCGATGCATGTAGTGCATTAACTCTCGTGAGAACGTAGCGCCACGTGGTGTCGTATGAGGAAAGTACAGCCCACTTTTTTTCTGGCGCTGCTGTCTCGAAGCTTCACCATCGCGTCAATCCCGAGGCAAATTCCTTCCCATAATTCCAAATGCGACGATCCTGCGTTTACATGTTCCACGTGAGTCGACTCGCGCCCGTAATCTACCCTCACCAGGCGCATTAATGCGATGCGCATTCCCAGCGCATTACTGCTATTTATATAAATGCCATGCGATGCGACACTGTCGCATTCACGTAAACGGGGCTACTTATTGCATCCACAGCTTTACAGACGTCATCCCACGAGTATAACGGAGCTCCTATCTATAGTATCCAAATTTCAAATGTTAGACTATTTGGCTAGACAGTAGCCGCAACATTCCTATGAAAGCACGGCAATGAGTGAAGTATTATATTGATGAAACTGGTGCGGAAACCATCGAACCGTTAAGTTAAAGCCCCCCCCCCCCCCCCCCCCGCCCCCCAGCAGCACCATATGCGGGCCGGAAAAATGAAATGGTTACGCTGAGAAATATTTCCCAACTGTGCTCCTGACTTCAGCAGCGCTGTTTGATAACTTCTGTATTTTATAGTCTACTGAATTGATAGATGGCATTACAGCGTGACGAGGTCCATGTTGTGTCCGCGATGGAACAATGACGATGGATGCGATCACGGCGCGACGACGCCTGCAGTGTGCTGGAGAGGGTGTGACGACAGAATCACGACAGCCTGGTCACAACGGCACGACGATGGCAGTTTCACGGCAACGAAACAAAAGCGTGACATAGATGGCAAGACAACAGTTGCGCACGTGCTCTGACTTGTTTGCTCGTTTACTCCACGAACGTCAGATACTTCTCCGAGTATTCGATTTCAAATTACGCACGCCCTACGCACAGTAGGAGTAAGTCTAAGCGATGATGTGGCGAGCGAAGACGACGAAGCAGAGCCTTTCTACAAGACGCGCGCAGCGGAGTTTGGCAACGAACGTGGCCGGAACCATCAGACCTGCCGGCAGAGAAACACGACAAAGCGCCGACACTGAGCGCAGTATCTAAACATTAAGACGACAAAAATCACCGCCCCTTCCAGCACGCGAAGATGGCCGAACATGGAAGTTGTGTTAGGTTCCACCGAGTGTTACACCATGCAAGTCAAACTTCGCATGCAGTCTATATTGCCGGAACGAATGTGGGGAAGCACTAATTCAAATCTCCATATATTAGGCGCAAGGCCAATCACTGGATATGCGGGCGCTGCAATCGTTTTCGGGATTGGTTAGATTCTTTCGTTTCTTTCGCGGCAGAGTGCAATAATCGCCGATAAATTTGATGCCGATCTGGATTGATCACCGAAAATGCACCGGGTGATTCGCATATAAGATAGCATTCTCACAGGCGGAAAGGACTCACTGCAACCGCTTTCCCTCTGGTGAGCTCTTCTTTTCTTCTCCCGCAAGGTAACGTGGCCCCTTTATAGCTAAGTCTGACAACGACAGCACAGGGTCCGCATAAACAGTTTCGCTGTAAAAGCTCTCGCATGAAACGTGTAGCCTAAATAGCCAGTGGATGTTGGCAGAGGTATGCGCGCCACAGAGGTCACCAATATCTTGAGCAAGGAAAACGGGAAGATAGTAACAAGAAAGTTTTGCTTTAATAAATATTGGTGGAGCTTTGAGGTGAATATTTGTTGCAGTGATGGTATATAGGTGGCGTTGGTCGTTTCATTCCTTCTGCATACAACTGAGCCGGCCACATGCTCATCTGTAAGATACTACAGATAGCTATGCACATTTTAAGCGGCTTTGTTATGTCAGCGCTGCCTTACGAACTAGCCTTCCGATAAGACAGCAGCGGAAGCTAGAAGAAACCAGTACCAGCCATGGCGAGCGAAGTCCGGCATGGTGCGCTACGAAAACTTCCTGCCTTGTCGTGGGGGATTACTTGAAAATCGCAGGTTGACTACACAAACGTGATGCTCTACTTCTACTTCCCACCGCCGCTGCCATGGCACGCGAATGTTGGGTCGGCTATGCATTGACGAGTAGGCTGAGGTGTGCTTACTCCACACTGATTTCAGAGACGTGAGACAGGTTACTAGTGAGTGGTGATGAGTGCGAGTGGACCTGGGCATGAATGCGATGCCTGCTTGCACTTCTTGAAATAGTGTCGACGAGTATGAGTGGGCGTGAATGACTGCAAACGACA
Source organism: Dermacentor variabilis (assembly GCF_050947875.1). NCBI lineage: Eukaryota > Metazoa > Arthropoda > Arachnida > Ixodida > Ixodidae > Dermacentor > Dermacentor variabilis. The sequence goes on along the minus strand of NC_134575.1, from coordinate 64,956,158 downwards.
GTGAGTGGAGGCGAGTGTTAGTGAGAGGGAAGTCAGGTGATTGTGAGTGGAGATGGATGTTAGTGGGAGTGAGTTCCGGTCACTGAGTGGAGGCCAGTGTTAGCGCGAAGGAGTGTAAGTGACTAAGTGGAGGCAAGTGCTATCGTGAGTGGGTGCAGGTGACGCCGAATGCAGACGAGTGTTAGCATGTGAGCGAGTGCAGGTGACTGAGTGGAGACGAGCGTTAGGGTGAGTGACTACCGTTGACTGTGAGTGCAGGTGAGCGTTTCCGTGAGCGTGTGCAAGTGACTGTGAGTGCAGGTGACTAAGTGGAGGCGAGTACTAGCAAGAGTGTGTGCACGTCACAGAGTGAAGGCGAGTATTGGCGTCAGTTAGCACAGGTGACTGCGAATGCAGGCGAATGCTAGCGTGAGTGAGTTCTGGTGACTATGAGTGGAGGCAAATATTAGCGTGAGTGAGTGTGGGTGACTGTGACTGGAAGGGAGTGTTAGTTTCAGTCAGTGCAGGTGACTGTGAATGGAGCCGAGTGTAAGCGCCAGCGAGTGCAGGTGATTGTCAGTGGAGGCTTATTGTGAGTCAGTGCATGTGACTGAGTGGAGGCCAGGTTCAGCGTGGGTGAATTCAGGTGACTGAATGGAGGTGAATGTTGACGTGAGTGCACGTGACTGGGACAGGACGCGACTGTTAGCGCGAGTGAATGCAGGCGACTGTGAGTCGTAGCGAATGTTAGCGTGAGCGAATGCAGGTAACTTTGAGTGGAAGGGATTGTTAGTTTGAGTGGGTGCCGGTAAATCTGAATGGAAGGGACTATGAGCATAAGTAGGAACGTGAGTGAGTACCGACAAGAGTAAGCACGCATGAGCATGAGTCAGCACATGGCCTACTATCAATGAGCGAGCATTCGCTTATCGTAGCTACGCACAGATAGGTGACGCAAAATAGGTGACGATTATTATTTTGACCAAGAGAGACCACAGGCTGTATTAGAGCACAGTGCGCGAGAAGAATGAAGAGGACTGAAGGGTCCGATAATAGACCGTACGTAAGTACCATACCAATGCAAGAGGCACGGAAGCAAAAAAAAAAACAAGAAGAAAACACCGTCAGAGTGGGAAAGTATTATTTGAGGGAAAGCGCGACACTTACAGAGACCGGTGGTGCGTCCGTGTTTTCGTTGAATTTCGTGCACTTCTTGAAAATCTCCCTGTTTTGGTCTATGGGCGCACTTGACGTAAACCAGCGGCCTTTTAACGTCACCGACACCGATACTGGAACCTTCTGGGATGCATTCAGAAGTTCTTGCAGGAACTTCGACGAGTCCTCCTTTACGTTCATGGAAAGACAGACACGAAGATTATGTATTCGGCATGCAAGCAGATGTGCTTACATTTCGAGTGAATTTACCGGGAACTTTGAGCGTACGTGTCCTGATCTCAGACTCTTGTGCAGAGTTCTTTATTCTCAAGTTCCTTCATTTCTATTACATATATGTATTCCTTCGTGTAGCTAGAAACGACGCTCCACCGTCCGGTGCTGTGTTCAGCAAATGCATCGATGGTTGGACCACTACTACTTAGTCGTTGCTGTTGACAGGGATAACCATTTCGTAAAGTATAGAAAACTACAAAGAAATTTGTTGTTTATTACTTACCAAAGTGCCGTAGTAGGTCTGGTTGTAGTGACTGCTGTAATTATGTATAGTGGGTGGCACAATATAACAGTTCGTCAAATCAAAGCTTGCTTTATCATCGTATGGTGGCAAGGCGTAGTTTGCGAACGATGTGTGGCTGATGATAATAAAATTAGTCCAGTACTGGGGCGTTCTGTAATATATCAGTCAGAATTCTGGATTTTAGTAGACCGAATGGCTTTGGGCAATACTCACAATAAGTGACTAGGCCATGTGGTAAGTTAGGTGAAGGTATAGTGAGAATAGTGTGACTGTCCTCACTAAAAAAAAAAGAACTGGGACTTCTTGCCTTTAGCATAGTCAAGCATTAAGCTTAACGCGTTACTTGAATTTTTTTACTGTTACTATTAATAACTGTATGCTACTCTAATACAATTTGTTATATTTTGCACGCTCCCCTATGTTGTGCGTTTGGCCTTGAGGATGAAATGAATAAAATAATAAATGTAATGACAACACTTCTAAATATTACGTTCACATATTCGTAGGTAGAGCAGAATATGTACAATCTCAAGAGTTAAACAGCAGTTCACTGGTGGGGTTGTTCGCCTTACTGAAATATCGCTGGCAGGACCCTTAACATGGCATATGCTACCTGTTATTTTTCTGCGTCATATGAAGGCTGAAATTGCTGAAACACTGCAAAAAAGTGTGGCAGGCATTTGAGACATAAAATTATTTGCTGTAATACCTCTTTCTGAAAAAAAATTTTTGGTTTCAGTATCTAGGAGGTCTATGGGCCAAAATTCCACGACGACGTGGCTTTTGTTTCGCCGTTCGTGCTTTCGCTGCGCCTCCAACATGGCAGCGCAGTCACATGAAACAGGCGCATTATGCTCGTATAAATTTATATTTTTTCTTGTATGAGCAGCATCACCGTACGTAGGCTTATGGATACACAACGTTGGCAAACATTACTCTGTTTCATGGGCCACCGATATGTCGAACATCTGAGTCCAGGACGCCTAGGGCGAATTCTGTTTCAGATTTGAAATCTGCCAAGTGACCTCCAACTTTCTCAGTTGCTGAGTGTCCTATTTTAAATTAATTACACTTGACGGTACTAAATATGGATTATACATATAAGGTTGTCAGAAGGGTGTATGTCGTTAATAGTATATGAAAACCTAAAGACAAGCGGGCTTATGCGAACGGGTTCCATGGCAAACTACATGGTAAATGTTTGATTGTAATGTTATTTAACCATAAATAACACTGTCATAAGCAAACAGCCCTGTTACTGAAGGCGCTTGCTTAGAAAGGTCACTGAAGTAAATTAGAGTGAGAGCCCTGATATCCAACCTTGCGGTACACCAGACGTCGCCAAATGCAAGGAAGAGTCATATAGCTCGTATTCATTGGTTGATGCGTACCACATTGAACAAAGCAAACTTTAAATTTTAGATTTATTTTGCCAACGTTTGAGATAGTTATTTAAGAAGGTGAAGACGCAAACACACAAAGGTACTAGAGTATCAAGTGTTCGACGCTGTAACTTAGCATAGAAAATGATATCGCGGTTCTGCAAGCTTCACATAATAAAATGTCTAAAGCGTATTTTATTGATGCATTAGACACAGCTCTTAAGTGTACCTGTAATTTTTGAACAACGCTTTTGCTATGTTTTGGTAAAGACTTTACATATTCAACGTAACCTGTAAATAGTACCAGGTTTGTCCGATCTAGGTGCTCTAGAAATACAATTGACAGAACTGTAATATACCTCTTGGTTGACATCTATGAATACATCGTGTTCAGATTTCTAAAATTCTGATGTACATTTTTCCGAAGCTGTTATACAAATCCCTGACCCTAAATAACATTCTCCTTCTAGACTTGATAGAATGTAATTTTCTCTACAAACTAAACAAATCTTGAAAAAGATACCCAACGAAATTTACCGAAATTACGCATATACAGATCAATTTTTTCCCTAGGCAGACATCTGTAAAAAAAATTCCTTAACTAATTAAATTATTCACAATAATGGGCCTGATACTTACAAGCGGTACGGAACATGTTTATAATGAAAAGATCGAGGGAATCGTTAACAAAGTACATTTGAAGTTTCTTGAAATTGTAAAACAGCTACATAAGCCGACATACCTGGTATCCATTTATTCGTTCAATTTACCCGACAACGCATGCGGCCAGACGAAGCACGGCTCTCTGCCTAACATTTTCTTGCTTTGTAGCGCGAAGTGACACACACATAGAGACTAGAAGGAGGCAGAGCGAGCGCTAAGAAGAATACGTTGCCGTATACCAACTCGTCACACTTTCTATACCTTTGCATTATCCATCTGTCTAACCAGTGCGCGACGCAATAGCGTAGCGTAAAATGGAGCTAGTGTTGCAGTCACCTCTTCGCACGAGCTGATTCCGATTGGTGGCTGTGCGCAACTCCTTAGAGGAAGCATAGACGCTTCAGCGGCCGCGGTGAGACAGACTGCTTTTGTTGCGCAATATAGCGAAGCTTTTCATTGACCCACCGCGTCAAAGTTGATTTTGACCGCTAACCTCGCTTTGTGCCGATGCGTGCTTAATTATGCAAACTGAATGAAGAATTTGAAGGCAGTTATATTGGCCTACATGAGCATTTTAAAATGTAGAAATGCGAAACTAGACTTTTATGGCAATTATTTTCAAGCTTCCGTTGGAAACATGGGCAGTGACCTTTATAATTAAAATGTAAAGCTAGTATGCACGCTCTAATTCTTTTTTTTTTCTTGCCTATGACGCTAGCCTCAGTAGATAATTTACATTTGTGATATAAATTGAGCAAATATTGTGGGTTTTTATTTAAAAAAAGTAATGGACGTAAAGAAATGCACCCTGTATCATACTCGGGAAAACAGAGTTGCACCCGAGCTTAAGCTTCTTTTTAACCTGGGACTTAGTAAAAATGAGCGCCTGATGCATCCTGTTCTCACCTGGCGTAGTCGTCAATCACTTTCTTAATCATCCTTGGTATGTCCGTACTTGTGACACCCAGCACCAACCCGAAATCGTCTTGCACCCCACTAAGGCTCTCCAATCGCTTTCTTAAGAACTATGAAAGTAGAAAAGAAACAAGAACGAACGAAGTAAATCGAAGTAGTAAAAGCGAGCTTACGCTTCACATACAAGACGTTCTTGAAAAAGCAATGAAAGTTGGATAAGTCAGTAGTAATTCATGGCCGCGATGAAAAAAACAGCTGATACAAACGCAACAGCCGAAGATACGCTTCGCATAATTCGGCTGCCAGTAGTTATCGTTAGGAAAGTAATTGTCCCCGCCAAGAACACCGCAGAGGTCATTCTTAACCTCGCCTCACCTGATAACACAATAGTTACACAACAATCATTTGAGAATCACAGTAATTTCCATTGACAACCACTGTCAGTGCAAGCTACCGCTGGATGCCATGACGCTCTGCCCTTCCCACTGCGAGGAGGAAAGTGGTGCGATGGCGACATTGCACTGCGTTCGAGGCTATGTTCCTCATAGCCCCATATGGTCCAACTTCTGTGAATTAAATGGTGCATTTAAAATGTGGGATGAACACGTCAGTTCACATGAGCAATATTGTATGCAAAATGTATGCCAACAATCACTTCTGATACGGTCCATATAAACACCGCTGCATTGGTAAATAATTACCCCATTTCACTGCAGCCACGGGTATGCAAGCATTTAGAACTGCTTCTTGTCCCCGTATTTGTACTTGAAGACATGTCGGGTGCACTGACAGACTGATTGCGTAGTTTTCAGATGTGAGTATAAGCGAGAAGTTAAACGGTATAATAAATGGGAGTGATCGTAGCTCATAATTTTTAAAAATATTTGCAATCTCTCTTAAAAGGCCCTGTCAAGTGCCGTTTTCTGATATAGGGGGCAATATTTTGATAACACGTGAGGTAGTCATGAGCGGCTTACTTAAAAACTGAAAAATTGTATGGAGCTGGACGTTACAGGGAATTCAGTTACGTTGTATTGCACTCATGAGTTACCTGAATATTTAGTTCATACCTTTAACCAGCCTGTAGCGAAGTTTCAGATGACTGACTTAAAGGTAGAGTAGACCCTCAATATATTATTACGATATCATCAGTCGATGCTCAAGGGACGAGCCGCCGCGAGAACGACGAGAGAGAGAGAGAAGGAGATTCTTGAGTATGGGAAGGAAAGGTTGGGGTAAAGTGCAGCGCAGTAACTGTCTCGCAGCAGAGGACACCTCAACCGCGCTGCACAGGGGGTAGGGAATGAAAGTAGGGGGAGAGAAGGAGCACCAGAAACAACGACGAAGTGGGTCCGTGCCCTTGGCGCGGGCGAGTGTCGGCCTGGCGATCTGGCTCCAGTGTAAATACCCTGTATATAGCCTCTTTCATCTGTGTTTTTACACACGTAACAATATTTACGGCTGCCGGTTATTTGTTTATAACTACAGGTCTGTGTTGATTGCTAGTTCTTGCTGCAAATTACAAGAATACGCTGTTGCCTATTAAATGATTTGATCTTATAGGACGGCATCGCCACGCAACCAACAATGTTTTCATGAAGGTCTTGTCAACAATTTCGCAGCCCGTTAGTAATGTGATGGATTTATCGCGTATGTCCGATGAGTCGGATCACATTAATGTTCTTTCTTTGGGACTCTTATGCGGCGTTTGATAAAGTCCCTTATATAGGCTACTGCACAAGCTACAACGCAGGTTCATCATTGGATGTATAAGTGCTTATCACACTAATAGAAAACAAAGTTGACGTCATAAGGTACAGTGTGTGAAATGTGGTTTTTGTCAGTGTTGGTGTTCAAGGGAAAGTGTGCTTGAACCGTTATTATTTCTCATTTATATGAACGACTTCGTCGAAGTTCCACGCACTCATGTTAGAAATTAGATTATTTGGGGAGAATTTGTGTGGCGTTTGAAGAAATTGCGTATGCATCCCATTTAAATGGGCTACGGGTTGATACGATGAAATTGTACTACAGACTGCATTTTTTTTTTACAGTTGATGCTTGAAGTAGTGACTTTGATATAGCGCCGAATTATGAGAAAACCGCCCTGTCATACATACCCTCTCATTTCCCTACAACCTTCGTGATTGTCCAGTTGAACAAGTGGACCAATTTAAATACTTATATGTCACGTTTGCCGGTATTTAACATGGACACCATGTTTCTGCGATATTACTATTAAAGCGCATTGGAAGCTGTGGTTCTTAAAAAGAAAGTTAAGCAAATCATCCTCGCAGCACAATAATACTGCCTACACAGGCTTTGTTAAAACTAGGAGAAAGTACGTGGCAGTCAGTTGAGACCCTTTTGCCAAAAAGATAGTGCGCGCGTGGAGCAGCTGCAATTAAAAGCCGTGATAGACATATTGAGCAAGTGTCGACGGGCACATTCTCATAGCCTTGCTGACGCAACGAGGTGATGTTCCATTGTTCTAATCGTAAATGAAGTTGATCCGTTTAATACTAAGCGCAAGCCTAACCGGACAACTCGTGAAATCGGCGGTGTTTGAAGCCGTGAAGCAAGCGAACAAGGAAAGCGGCTGGGCCTCCATGCTGGCTCCGATTTCTCTGCAAATTTCTTCTGCGCAGTCAGCTAGCTATATGGGCGAAGAAAACACAGAAATTTCACGAGTAAAATCGTTATGTCCCCTTCATATTTTTTAAACTTATACTCTGCACACAGTTTCACGCGCATATGCATGAACTTGCGCTGCTGAAATCTTTGCTTTTAATGGATAACGAAAAAAAAATCGATGAAGAATCTACCCCGCTTACTATTCAAAAATGCATTGAGCATGCATTGGGATATGGTTATTTGCGGCGCTATATTTCAGTTTGTTATGGGCGGTGCTACCACACATCACCATGCCTTATCCGTACGCGGATGCCAACCGGCACTTCTAGCGCCACTTTCTTAAGCCACGCCTTCGCAACGCCATGCAGCACCTGGCAACGCCTCTGATCGCCGACGAAGCGACCAGACGCGCTTTATCTTGAAAGCCATCTGCTTTGTGGGCACAATCAATGTGGGCCGATGGCTCGTAGCTCTTCGTGCGCTGTATTCTTACCGCTCAGTTTGCGTTGAAGCGATTGACAACACGAAAGTCACTACGCTCGCTGCGGCTCCCACGATTCCTCACGCCCGCGTGTTGTCAGTGAGTATCCGTGGTGATGGACTATGAAATGTTCATTTGTGCCTGTGCGCGCTGACACCATGCTAGGTAATTTAGACACTAAGCGAATGTTTACACCGGGGTGTTCTATTCCGGCGGCCTCGGAGCCCTGTCTTGAAGATGATCTGCGATGGGGACAGTTTTGCGTCTAGCCGCACCAAGGACCGATAGCGTCGTGTTTGCTATGTCACCCATTGGCTTGTGCATCATCCGCCTTCACAAATAACTACGTCACTTTAAATATTTGATGCCCGATTATCTGTAGCAAAATATTTATATGTAAATATCGAGTTATACCCATACACCAAGAAGAGTGAAATAAATTGACAGTCGCTTGAGCGCACGCTAAAGAGGACGAAAGCGAAAGCCTGCGTACTCACGACACATTCATTCGATTTACATTCTTATTCGAATGCGTTGTTACTTCTTATTACTTGCTTTCTCCCAACAGAGGTCGTGGGTTCGGCTGCCTTAGTTAGATGTATGATGATTAACTGTGCCTTTACGTCCCTTATCAACGAAGGTCGTGGGTTGGAGTCCCACATGCACCCGAGGGTTCGACTCCCACCGAAGGCCGTGGCTTGCATTGCCTGAATTAGCTGTGACATTTTTTGACATGGTGTGTGGCATGGGAGCCAGCTGTTGAAGGCGACGACGAACGCGCGAGCACGACTCTGCTACCACGTGACCTTTTGTACCTTTCGTTCCGTCGACGCGTTTTCTCTGAAGGAATTTGAAGGTCCATTGAACGATGAGACATATAAGGATTTCGCCTTAATAAATACGATCACTGATTACCACCCACGTGTCTACGAACTGATGCCTGTAAGTAAAGTGATTTCTCCCCAAGACTGCGACACAGTGGAATTCCGCTCCGTGGAAGGTGTCCGCTTCCTATGACATTGCAGTAGCGCCTGAAGATTACGTCTTTGTTTATAAGCGTTATAGTGAGTTGTACTGTTTTCTGTCGTGAGTAAATTTTTTGTGCGCTCATCTTGGCATTGCAGAAGAACTTTCGACCTATTATTTTGATGTTTTATTGTGCATTGCTCTGTGTTCATGTTGTGCTTCATGTAGCGCTTTATTTTTCTGGACCTTGCTGGAAAACATTCGAATTGTTTGCCCCGTTTTATAGTGTATTGTACTCTTTTTAAAATGTTCGCGTACATTTAGTTTTTTTTCCCCTCTTTCTTAGCCTTAATTATCGCTTCACACTACGTATAAACAAAAAGTAATTAAATAAATCAAGCAGTCTTTGTACTCAAAAAACAGGGGCATTTTATGCCACCCCCCCCCCCCCCCCCCCCCGAAGTCAAGTTTTTCTCTGCTATTGCCCTTTTTAATATTTCCTCAGCCATTACTGAAACCGCTAATACAGGCAATGAATAATTTGAGGAGCGCGTGCGTTGCTGTCGTATTGACTTTTCCATCAGGCAATTATTACAGTTTGCTACACTTTGCATTTTCAATACTTCTGCGGCAATGATCATGCCAGGGAATCTGGCTACGAGTTATTCTAGGTGGTTTACTAGTTTACTATAGCTCGCATACAATCCCCTTCCAGGAAATTATAGATGCTTTACTATAGCTCGCACTCATCTCCCTTGCAGGCAATTACTGCCGTTTACTACATTTTGCATTTTCAAGACTTCCACAGCAATTATTATACTAGGGGATCTGGCTAGATGAGTTCCTATAGATGTCTGCATTGCAGGTAGACAGCAGTTACCAGCCACGTTAGATGAGCGCCTATGGAGTTAAATTGAAAGCTCAAGGTGGCGGTTTCGACCACGGTCGCGGCTGCCTTATTCCATTATGAACGGTGGGCGAAAACGCTCGTGCACCGTGCAATTTGTTAATGTAAAAGCAGCTCAGGTGGCGGAACTTGTTCCAGTGTTTCCCCACTACGGTATGCCTTGTAGTCACACCGCAATTCTCCCTCGTAAAACTGCAGAATGTTATATTTAAAAGCAGTCAATAAATTATTTACCCCTAGCTTCTTAATTGGAATGCATGTAAAATGCAGAAATGCTCCTTAAAAAAAATTTAGAACGTCAGTGAACCGAGTTGAATGGAATTTGTTGAAATGAGGAGAGATTGCTCAGTTCTACTTTCTCTAGCAGGTTCTTTTTGTTCAAAGGGCAAGGAACCTTGAAAGAAAATTCCTGAGATTCGCTCGTTTAAACAAAAAACACATACTGAAGGACAAAACTTTATAATACTCAATTCTGCACCAGCGTTGGAGGTCGTGGTTCGGTAAGGTACGTCTGCTACAGAATGTAAAGCGTACAAATTGGAAATATCAGTGTACAGGCTGCGTGAAAATTATGTTTTAGAGTGGAATGTAACACATCTATTTTCTCTCTTTGAATGCCTTAATAGGCGTAGTTTTCACTATTGTGATACTTTTTCATGTTTCAGAATCCAAAAGTTACATTCAAGCTTGTTTACTTTTGAATTTCACAACGAAAAAAAAAGAAGGTTGCATAAATAAAATTAGTTCCCAACTGGTTTGATCTTTAATTGTTTAAGCTTTGATCGGAACAAACTTTCTCAAACGCGGTGCAGTGTTTTTCGACGAAAACAATTTATCCCTCGTGAGGAATCTACATAGAAGCTCCGCTGGTAAAGTTTCCACTCAAGTGTGAGCATTAAAAAGAAGGAAAAGTAAGGAGACTTACCAACAATTGGTTCCATAGTCCCGATGCTTTCGCCGGGCTGGTAAATGAGCGGATGTTGTTTTGAAGAGTTGCATAGTGGGAACATTTGTAGGTGCTCCACAGATCCTCGGTAATTTGTTTCTTCTTGTCGTCAGGTACGAAGATCAATAAGTCGTGACTGGCACTAAATGAAAAGTGACAAAATTCAGATAAATAAACGTAGCGCGATACGTCAAAACTTCCAAACAAATCTGAAAGAGCGATTATTTATCCAAAGTTCTTTTTTAATATAATAAATGAAATCGATAAATTTTAACCTGTGGCAGATAGCGCACTTCTAATCATTCCACTAGACTGACGTAATAGTTTTGCGAAAACCCGCAAGGTGGAGAGCAGTAATTAATAAATAGAAAATGAAATTTCCACCTAATCGTAGAAATTGCTGCTAAGAAAACCCATACAGGTTCCTCAAAAGAAAAGCCTCGAATTCGAAGACCAATTCGTTCTAGTCCGGCGCCCGAGTCTGGGACCACCGCTTTTCCGGGGTGGCCGCTCTGCCATCTGAAGTAACCAGGCGGCAAGCAGATGGAAGGGTGAAGTCGAACTTATCAATTCGAAGCAAGGGTAAGCGCTTGGCGTAATAGTTTTGCGGGTAGCCGCAAGGTGTAAAGAAGTAATCAACAAAGGGAAAGTGAGTAGTAATTGCTATGATTGGGTAGATGTTTCATTTTCCATTTATTAGCTTCCACTAGATTGCTGGAAGAAGCGGATATATATGATGATATTTTGGGGTTTTACGTGCCAAAACCACTTTCTGATTATGAGGCACGCCGTAGTGGAGGACTCCGGAAATTTTGACCACCTGGGGTTCTTTAACGTGCACCTAAATCTAAGCACACGGGTGTTTTCGCATTTCGCCCCCATCGAAATGCGGCCGCCGTGGCCGGGATTCGATCCCGCGACCTCGTGCTCAGCAGCCCAACACCATAGCCACTGAGCAACCACGGCGGGTAGGAAGAAGCGGGTATTGCTGGCAAAATAAATGGAAATACATAGTTTGCGAGAAAACGCTCCTTCGTTCCTCACTGCCTCGCCATCTTTCAACCGCGCCATGTGCTGCCGTCCGATCAGACAAATCCAACGACCTCCATCTTAAGAGATGACCGTCAAGGAGGTCCTCAACAATGCGATCCTTATTGAAAGAAAGTTCGACGCCCTTATGTTATTGACGGCTATCGCATCGAACCTTCCTGTCGGAGCAGTACTGCAGCATTTGCTCGATAGTGTTTGACAGCCGGTCGCTTCCTTTTTACAGAATATCCCGCCACCTGAGAGCCTTTACTGCGTCTTGGGTCGCGATCTGCTGGCGGCTTAATTGCGGAAAGCATTTGCGCCTCTTTCTCGAGGGGCAGTAATTTCTTACACTTGCCCTTGCCGACAGGACGCTCATGTACATTTCTACAACTACGACGCCTGCCCACACTTCCCGTAAGACGCACCAACTCGCTTGCACTTCAGAATTCACGATTAAAATCCGACGACACGTCAGTGGGGTGGACAAAGTCATTGTGACATCCTGTCGTAGGTGAATGACAGCGTGACTGTCGAAGGGCGTCCACCTGGGGATTTGGCAGCCACGGCTACGCAACCATGAGCGAACTACCGACACATTGACTCCAGCACAACTTAATGGAATTCAATGACGAACATGTTCCCAGCTGCGCAGCTGCCTTGGTTTGCGACACCTCTACGAATTGCGTCCAGCCCTACCCCCCTATCTCTGAGCATCGTTTCTTCGCCACCTCTTTGACATTGCACTCCTTGCACCATGTTATCCGTGTGACTGCGCGACTCCTAATAGGCGATGCACATGACCACACAACTACTGACATCTCTCGCTGGACACGTTGTCTCCAGTGCCAGCAAGCCAAGGTCCAACGACATACAATGACTGTCATCGGCACCTTCAGGCCTTCTGATTGCCACCTCAACGAACCTACACCTTCACCTTTTTGACCCATTGCCTCCTTCCAAGACGGCTGGTTCTTGAATTGGTCCTGGTTCTTTGTTTCTTTGTTCTTGAACCAGTAACGCTCAGGATGCATTACCGGTTGACGCGTTGGCCTGAAGTTCTACCACTCAACGACATCATGTCGGAATCAATCACCGCTGGACACGGTACGGTGTCGCTCAATCGCTTCCGAGTTCCCACGAATATTACCGCCAATCGCGGTCGATGGTAAGTTCATCTCCGCGCTCATCCACATTTTGACCATAGAGTCACATGGTACACGACATGAGTGGGCATTCGAGCCGTTTCGCGGCCGAAGTATGGAGATTCGCCGATTCCGCTAGGAAGCAGAGCACAGCAAGTTGCCGCGGCTGCGGCGTCATGGCTAGCAGCTGGACAGGCGGCGCGACCCGACACGGCCGAAGCCCCGTCAGGCACCGTCGGGGGGCTCGAGACGTCGTTATTCTCCCAAATGCTCCCGAGGATCGTGGTTGGAATTTTTTGCCAGCGTCTGACACTACTGCTTCGTCGCCGTGTCATGATAAAGCCACAGGAAGTAATTTTGCATGTTAAAAACTTATTATCTTCGTATTTCGTTATGCCACTGCTACCCGCACGAAGGAGTGACAGACAAGGCGGCCTTGAAGCCGTAAACATCTGCTGCCCATTTGCAACGTTGAATTTCATTTTGCGTTTTTTTATCATGGGCATCAAGGACTGGTTGTGCCAGCGAAAACAGCGATGCGGCAGCATTCATGCTGCGTCACACGTTTGAAATAATGACGAAGTTATAAAACAAAATAAAACGGTTTGTTGAGAAATGAAGCGTACGAACACGTGCGATTCGGTGCAGAGAGCTTTATTTTGACTTATTTGAGAAGGTTACGGACAGCGGCTTGGTGCGCCATTTTCGCGAAAGCAATGTGACTATTACAATAGCTGTACACGTGGAATATTTGCGGTACGGAAATAATGTGCGCTCTCTGAACATCTGTAAAAGGTTAGATGTGCTCGAGCGCTGTTGGCTGTTTTGCATTGAGCTGAAGAGACGTGCTTTCGTGCTTTGATTGTGTATGGAGTCCTTACAATCGAAAGTTTCTTGTTTCTTAGCATTTATAACAGTGCCTTCTCGTCCTTTGATAAAAAAATAAGCATTACACGAAGGCATGCTGGATTTCTATTACAAAGCTTTGACGGCTCCAGTATTGCTTACACAAAGCAACGTAGCATCCACATTCTAAAGCTCTGAAGCCTCCAGTTTTGCTTGCCTCCTGCCTTTCATTCTACGTATTGGAGAAATCTCCACTATTCGTTCCTGAAAACACACTCTACAGTCAAAGGACATCATGCATATTCAAGGATAAATTTCCAAGTGTCAGAAGACGATTGCCAAGCTTCGAAGACAGTAGGTTAAGACCCCCAACACAGTCGAAGTGCTTAACTGACTGAGATGCCAATACTTCACAGCTGTTTAAGAAGGGACTCACCGGACTACACAATCGAGATGAGGATGTATGTGCGTGCCCATTTATTTTTGTAGCCATTTTATTTTGGCACGCAATCATTGGCACAGCTTTGCAACCTTAATTCACCCTCCTTCACAGAAGTACAAGGAAAAGCGTCATATCTATCGCTTCTTAAACAATCCTAGTTCGATTAAATTACTTGCTGTCTTGCCTGTGCAGATTTTTTTTTTCATTCTCTGGATTGTTGGAATATGTCTTGCGCGTGTTGGTATGCTTGTGTAAAGTGTACTGCCATAACGACCTTAATTTCCGACTACTTTATATTACTTGCATTTCGCAGTTATTGTCAGTTTCAAATGTCTGCCAGTATTCTCACAATCTTCCTGCAAGAAAATGTGTATATTTCCGTATTCTTGGCTGTCAAGCAAAATGATTGATATTGGAGGAACACGGCACTTTTATTTAAGATACTCCTTTCTGGTGTGAGTTACAAGAAGCACAATACCAGAAACGATAAAGTTCTACTTCCCCAGCGAGAATTCGCGTGATTTTTACTCTATAAATTACAACTTGAAACATAACAAATATGAATTTAAATCAAACTAGCATAAAGTTAAACACCTTTGGGGGGTGCACTCGTCGGCGCGACAAATAAGTAGAAGCACAAGCGCCTGCATCACATCACTCGATTGATCCCACGTTATTGTCACCACCTAGAAAGAAATAATCATTGAAATGAAAATGAAATTTTAGCTTCAGAGATTCGTTGGCTTGCGGCAGCAATCTTGAAGGCTGGTGCGTTTCGCCCATTCCGCAAGGTGCGCTGAGAACCAAAGTCGGCAGCAGGCACCTACGGGAGCGTCCACTCTTTACGCTTATTATGTTACAGACCTTGATACTGTCCCACTGTAGTGACGATGAAGAAAACAGTCGCGATGCTGTGAACGACGAAACTAACTTTTTTATTAGAAAGCCCTGTGCCCACAAAAACAAGTCATACTCAAAGCACAACGATATTGGCGAACACAGTAAGCGATCGCCG